>NC_081413.1:452162537-452762537 GCF_030272615.1 Cryptomeria japonica
GTTCCCTTAACTCAAGGAGATGGAAAGACAAGATGAATAAAATCGTGAGAATATTCTACTAGAAAGGACCATCAAAGGATAGGAAAATGGCTTTAATAAAATGGGGTAATATATGCAGGCCCAAAGAAGTAGGAGGTATTGGGATAATGAACCTAAGTTGGCAGAGCAAGGCTCTAGGAGCCAAACTAGTATGGAAAATGTATAAAGACCCCGAAAGGAAGTGGGTGAAAATTTTGTCAAGAAATATTTGATTGGGTCAAACCCAAGTAATATTTTCAGAACTTCCAATCTCCCCAAGGGGTCCAGGGTTTCGAATTTCATCTTAGAAAATAGGCATTTGATCCTAGATAATTTAACTTGGGATATAGTAGATGGGAAGAAGGTTCTCTTCTGGAGTGATTCTTGGAATGGGTCTCCAACACTAGATCATACTCTCTTGAATCCTAGAATCAAGGAACTTTTTAGTAACCCGTGGGAGAATACCTACACAATTATATTGAATTTCCTAATGAGAATCTGGTACTAGCATGAAAATGGAAGTCCCTAGATCACATGCCCTTATCTGAGGCGGAAAAAAATGAATTCAGGGACTTAATAGCAGAAAGACAAATCTCTTTTAAGAAGGGTAGAGACAAGTTAATATGGTTGGGCTTCAATTCAGGAGAATACAAAGTTAGAGATGGTTACTTAGAGCAGATTAAATCTCAACAATGGGAAAAGACAGACATCCCCATCCAAATTTGTTGGGACAAAGTTTGCCTACCCAAAGAAGGAATGTCCCTGCGGGCTGCATTATAAAAAATAATCTTAACAGTAGAATGGTTTAGAAAAATTGCCTTTAAAGGGCCTTCCATTTCTAGTCTCTATGAAGCAAACAAAGAGACAATAGATCATCTTTTATTGAATTGTCCTGTCACATCAGAATGTTGGGATTGGTTGTGTAGTAAGTTAAGATGGAAGTCAACACTTTCAAATGAATTACAGAACAATATGATTAGCTGGCCATTGATATGTAAAAAGAGTTTGTATGGTGTAATGTGGAAATTAGCTCCCTCCATCTTAGTTTGGGAAGTTTGGAAAGAAAGAAATAGAAGGATTTTCCAATGGAAAAAGAAGGAAACATACAACCTATGTAACTTGAGATAGAAGATGCAATAGTGGAGACCACAAACAATAGAATTTGGAAAGTCAATCTCAAAGATTGTGTATTTTCGAATTGCGATAGCTTCATCAGAAGGAAATGGTGGGGTCTTACTATTCCCCCACAATATGTGAGTGGGGGTGGTGAGGGTAAACTAAAGAGAGACACTTGCACATGGGAGAAACCGGACTATGGTTGGTTCAAACTTAACTTCAATGGAGCATCTAGAGGAAATCTAGGAACAGTTGGTATTGGATGCATCATCCACAATTGGGATGGATCAGTTTGTGCTAAACTTGCTAGGCCATTGGGTAAGGTAATGAATAATATAGCTAAAATGGATGCCCTTATAGAAGGCTTACTATTCAGCATAGATTTAAATATTAAAAAATTGGCTATAGAAGGGGATTCTCAAATTATTAATAATTCTTTGATAACTAAAAGTACTCCAAATTGGTAGTTGAACTTGAGATTAATTTCTTTAAAGCCTTTACTATAAACAATATTTACAGAGAGGAGAGAAGGGAATATTGAGGCTGATAAGTTGGTGAATTTAGGAGCAGAGGGTACATTCCTGGAAAGGATAGGCGGATAGTAGGTTCTCATTGTCAACACTTAAGTTGAGAAGGATCCTTTGAAATTAATTTGAACCTAAAGTTTAAAATGGTGGTCCCTACCTCATGTTTCAAGCCGGTTAATTTGTAATGTCATGATAGTTAGGAAAATGATATTATAGTAGGAACTCTTCGCAGTTTTGATAGTTATCTCATTACAATGATTACGGTAAGTGGGCTTTAAGAAGTTTTGGGATATATCATCACGATATACTTAGCCTATGGAGGTAGTTGTGTCTCAGTAAGCACTACATCATTAGGAGCACTTCACATGCACCAATTCAAGCGATTTAACATCTTCTACAAGCTTTTATTGTCTTCTCAATAGTGAAATTCCATTTAAGCTTGGTGTGTGTTAGCATAGGGGAGTGTAGCGAGAATGGAGTTGAACCTTAGATTAGTCTCTACCTCTAATTCCAGGCTCATGGCTTTTAGGAGTGAGATTAAAATCGAGCGTTGGAATAGGGCATTGGTTGAGTTGGATGACCTATCTTGCAGAGCGGTTAGGAAGATTCTGGGGGACGAATTTATCAATAATGAATTCTGCTATAGGGTGAATTGTGATATATCGGCCACTTTTGTGGCTATTCTGCTTACGGTAGGTATCAAAAAGGAGGAGGTAATTCAATTAAGCATAACTATTTTCAGAGCGGAGTTTTTAGGCAACCTAGAACTTGCAGTGGGTAGTGTGGATGATTTATTGAGAATTCCCTTTCCAAAGGACTACGGGGTAGAAGCAGGCTTTGGGGAAGGGCAAAATGTGCATATAGTTAAGTGGCCACTATTGGTAATTAGGGACAGAGCTGCCTTTGATAAAAGAAGAACGACTATTTTGAGGAATCTAGATTTCCTCAAATGGATTCAATTGAAGTAGGCTCTAGAAATAGAAAGTGGTGGGTCAATTATCTTAAGGCGAAAGGGTTTGAAATTTCGGAATCCTTTTCTGGTGTGGCAATGGAGTAGGTGCAAATTCTACTACAGCTAATTATCAAGGCTAAGAAGGGGAAGGGAGAAACCAAGAAGATGCTTGGAGATCTGCCGATGAACAAGAATATGGCGGAGGCCAGAGCAGGCCCTCCTACTCCTAGGTCAAGCATTAAAGACCGCAATTTTGACCCTAGTGCTTTGGAGCAGTGACTTAAAGCTCGGTTAGATAGGCCCGTGGGGCAATTTTGGTCAGGTTTTTGAATTTTAGCTATAGACTTTTCATGGTGTATTTCAATTGATGGTTCTTACATGTTTTCTCGCAGACTAAGGATGGTATAGGTTGTTAATGGATTTCTCAAATATGATTAGTTATAGACATAAATGAGCTCTTTTATGCAACAGTAAGATAATCCTCTATCTAGACATAGCAAGGTTAATTCAGTTTGCAATTTTATGAGATAAGTAGTATAATAGAATGCATATACAGGTTGCATAAAGCGGATATAAATGCTATGGGTTATTTTAGCTAATTTTGGTGAACTACTGACTAGCTAAGTCAAATACCTAAATAGATTTATGTTGGCTATGGGTAATTTCATTTTTTCAGAAGATTGGTTTGTTTCTAGCAGCATAGTTTTACTCTTGAATATCTTTTGCAGTATTGGTTTCTATTTATTGGATGTTGATTGATTTAAACACGGAATATTTATATAGGCGTATATATAAAAATAATTACATATATATATACATGTATATAAATGATTATTATGGTATATGTGTTCTCCCTCTCTTCCTCTGGTTGTAGTTGTGTGTATATATATCCTCTGGTTGTAGTTGTGTATATATATATATATATATATATAGTTGTAATATACATATATATATATATAGGTGTATATATTAATATGTATCTATGCTGGTTTTCTTGAGTTGGTATATTTCAAATGGCTTTAGTTTTATGCATTGGGCATGATGAATATTCAGGAGGACTCAAGCCCTGGTATGGGATATATCTCTTTGAGGGCAGAGGATGATTATCTTACATTCAGTTTTTGTGATATGTTTGCTCTCAAAATTGGAATGCTCATTGAGGGTCTGAGAATACCTGATTAAGGCTCTTAGACTGGTTATAAGCTCTGCGAGGATTTAGAAGGAGACGTTTATTTCTATTAAATTGGGGTAAATAATCTTAAGGTATGATTTAAAGTATTTTGTTTAGGGGTTTATCTATGTTTCTGTTGCGTCAGTTATTACACATACTTTCGGTTTGAATGATGCATGTGTTCAATATTTACACCAAATGGATGATGAGGAAGAATTCTATCAGTTACACTTTTCTGCGGATTTTCAGCTAACTTGTATTGGTGAAGTGTTTGGCTACTAACATGAGTGCAGATTCTAGTTTCACAATAGCTAAAAAGAGACAGGAAGGTGAAGAAACTGGTTTCAGAAGTCAGGAATCAGATTAACTAGTTTCAGTATAGATCATACGAAGGATTTAGCACAAGACATTAACTGCTGAGCAACAAAGGATGGAAATATTATGTATTTGGGGGGAAATAGTATAGTTTCATAAATTACTGTATCAGGCTAGGAGCGTAAATCTATACGATGTATACTGGGAAATTATAAATGTCTGTAGTGGAAGTTGTCGAGTTACAACCATAGGTTTTCTCTCTGGCTCTTTGTATGCTGGGCTGACTCAGGTTTGTAAAAAATTTATTAGTAATAAATAAAATTTTGACTATCGTGTATTATCTATCAAAAAAATGTTGAGTCACAAAACTAATAATAAATTCTAATGACTGACTCTTTGAAATAGAGAACAATTATGGGCTTCTTTGAGAAAGGAAGTCTAAGATATAAATTTATTTATGAAAAATATTAATTTTATAGTTAGAGTTTTATGATAAAATTAATAATAAAGATCTAATGGTTCAAATAGAAGACAATCAATTAATTGATTTTTTAAAAGAAAAGTGATCTAATTTAAGATAGAAATTTAATTATAAAAATACTAATCAAATAATGACAAAAAAAAAAAAAGATCTAATGATAGAGAGCTAAAGGACAACTAATTTATAGGTTTCTTTTAAAAAAGAATGCTTGCTTAAGATGAAATTTAATAGATTAAATATTAATTTGATGGTTATTATTTAAAACATTTAATTATATATTTATATTATTTAAATCTAAACAATATTTTTAATATAATTTAAAATTAAAAGACATAACTGCAAACATGCTTATAATATTTAAATTCTTTAATGCAAATAACACAAAATTAAATATTAAATTTCACCCATTTATATTAATTTTATAGTTAAAGTTTTGTGATAAAATTTATAATAAAGATCTAATGGTTCAAATAGAGGACAATCAATTAATTAATTTTTTAAAGAAAAGTGATCTAACTTAAGATAGACATTTAATTATGAAAATACTAATCAAATAATGACAAAAACAAAATAAAGATCTAATGATAGAGAGCTAAAGGACAACTAATTTATAGGTTTTCTTTAAAAAAGAAAGCTTGCTTAAGATGAAATTTAATAGATAAACTATTAGTTTGATGGTTATTATTTTAAATATTTAATTATATATTTATATTATTTAAATCTAAATAATATTTTTTAATATAATTTAAAATTAAAAGATATAACTGCAAACATGCTTATAACATTTAAATTCTTTAATGCAACTAACACAAAATTAAATGTTAAATTTCACTCATTTAAGATGTCTCAAATGTTTCAATATCAAAATTAATTTAAAATATACTAATTATCAAAAATTCAATAAGGAATGTTCAATAATTATGAAAATACTAATTTGATAACTATTATTTAAATATATTTTAAATAAATATTTAAAAATATGTTGCATTAATTATATCTAAATTTATTTTTCTATTATTATAAGATTCTATCTTAATTTTTTATTATCAGTTTGTAATTTATTTTAAAACAACAAATAATATATTTTAATATAATTATAAACAATCCCATATCATCTAGGTCTTTATTACAAATCATGCAAATGTTAAATTCCAACAATTTAAGATGTCTCATATGATTCAATACCCACTAATTTAATATACAATAAATATAAAAAAAACTCAATACTAATATTTATGTAGATACTATTATCTATAAAATTATTATTTTAATGCATTTATTTTTAAAATTAATTAATATAATAATTTTTATAAATAATCATGCAAATAAAATAAGTATTTGATTAAGGACTTTGCACTATTTACCAAATTATATGTACAGCATCAACACTACTTAGCATCAACACTACTTGAAAATAAACACAAAATTAAATAAAAAACACAAAAAATAAATTACCATCACAACCGTTTTACTCAATTAGAAGAAAAAACAGTTTTCTTCAAAAACTCAAACAATTAGAATACTCTATAAAGCAAAATATCTACAATTAGTATACAATAAAGAATCAAGAATATTTTTCTGATATTAATAAAATTAAAAAAAAATGAATTCTCATTACACACTCATGAAAAACATATGTTTTTAATTAAAGAATAAATAGGTTTTACTATACTCTTAAAACTCAATTTCATCAAAATATCAACATAAAATAGGTAACACAGCCAAAACGAAAAACGAAAAACGAAAACAGGAACAGATTTTGACTCGAATATTTCATGCGGGCAAAACAGTGGCTACCAAAAAAGCCACAGAAGAACACATATGTAGCCAGGCTGCCATACCTATGCTACTACATTAACTTTATTCAGAGTTCTTCAAAGATGTGCGGAATTCAAAATTCAAACAACTTTCTTTGCAGTTCCCATAAAATAAACGATCATAAATGTTTTAGCACTACTGTATTAAAATTCATATTTTCATATTCCAGTAGAATGAAGATTCTTGGAGACCCGATATGATACTGTTCAGAAATATATAGCTGTGATTATTGATCTATAATGCTCTTTGAATTTCAGATAGTCCTCCTCTATCAGATCGGTGGAATGCCATCTGATACATAACTGAATTCCATTTTCAGTGATTGAAGATCATCCAACGCCTTGGCTACATCCCTCATGGCCAAAGGTGGAGTAATGTTAAACTTAAGAAAAGTTTGCAGTGCATCCAATGAGAGACAAACCTTACGGTTTTTTTTAGGTCCTCTTTCTTTCCTGCTTCTTGAAACAGTATCATCGCCACCCTTTTTGCTTAAGCTTAGAATCCCCTGAAAATCATTGTAATCTGCAATCTTATGTTCCTGTTTGTCTGCTCTCTTCGAAGTAAAAATGGAAAGATGATTCTGCTTACGAGAAGGTGACTGAATCCTCTCCATATGCCTTATGAGGTTATCAAGCTCTATAATGGCAGCAGCAATATTCCTCTCCTCTTTCATCCTAGCATAAGTGGATGTTGCAGGTATGTTGAAGCCTCCAATCTTACTGTAACCATCTGTAATCTCTGATGAAGATTGAAGTTTCTCAGAGCTTTCAGCCATGGTGGAATCTTCACAACTTTTGTTGGTATCAGTGACATCAGAAGAAGATTCAGGAGCCATGATGCTTGCAATGGTAGAATCTTCACAACTTTTGTTGGTATCAGTGACATCAGAAGAAGATTCAGGAACCGTGGTGCCTCCAATGGTAGAATCCCAGAAAGAGAAAGAACCCTCACAACTTTCAACCATGGTGCCTCTAATGGTAGAATCCCGACAACTTTCAGCCTTGATGCCTTCAATGGTAGAATACTCACAACTTTTAGTCATGGTACCTCCAATGGTAGAATCCTCACAACTTTCAGCCTTGATGCCTTCAATGGTAGAACCCTCACAACTTTCAGCTATGGTGCTTTTAATGGTAGAATCCTCACAACTTTCAGTCATGGTGCCTTTAATGATAGAATCCTCACAACTTTCAGTCATGGTGCTTCTAATGGTAGAATCCTCACAACTTTCAGTCTTGATATCTTTAATGATAGAATCCTCACAACTTTCAGCCATGGTATCTCTAATGATAGAATAACCATCACAACTTTCAGCCTTGATGCCTTCAATGGTAGATCCCCCCTCAGCCATGGTGCCTCCAACAGTAGAATCCTCAAAACTTTCAGCCTGGGTGCCTCCAATGGTAGAATTCTCACAACTTTCAGCCATCCAATGATAGAATCCTCACAACAATCAGGTTTGATGCCTTCAACGGTGCTAATATCAGTGGCGTCCCAAGAACCTTTCAATTATAGAATCCTCACTAATTTCAGCTTTGCTGCCTTCAATGGTGGTATCCTACATGAATCTTGAGAAAACTGTAGGTCTTGAGAACTTTGGAGCTTTGTGTTTTTATAATGAAAATGATGCCAATGCCAATTTATATGTATTGTTACAATGCAATTAAATTTGGTGATGAAATTAATAATAATAAATATCTAATGGCCGACTTTTTAAAATAGAGAACAATTAATTATGTAAAGAGGCATCTACAATGACATCAAAATGTCCCGCAAACAAAAAATCAATTTTGAAACAATTTGACATGCAAATGATGGGTAAATGCATGAAATATGTCATCTTTTGGTTTTTGTGGAGGTGTTATTTTATTACTCCAAATAAAATAGAACCCTCGCCAGTTGTCTCCAACTATATGAAACCGTTGCATTCAAATGATAGTGGAAGAGTGCCATACTTAAGCAACTCTATTATTATCCATATTTTTGAAACCCTTGTATACTACTAATATTGTTGCAATCATTAGATTCCCTTCTATTATAAGATATCTCTCGACATAATTTACCTATATTTTTTAAATATAGATATACTAGTTATACGCTTCTTTTAGATACGAAGTCTAATTTAAGTGAGAAATTTATTTAAGAAAATTTGGATAGTTAAAAATAGGTGATAAAAATTAATAATAAAGATCTAATGGTTCAGATAGAGAACAATTAATTTATGGGTTTTTTTTTAAGAAAGGAATTCTAATTTATGATTCAATTTAATTATGAAAATACTAATTTTATATTTCTTAAAAAAAATAAAATTTCTTCGATATAATTCTTATTAAATTTATTACAGCAATATTTAATAATATATTTATATTATTTAAATTTAAGTTAATATTTATTGTTTTTATAAAATTCAGTTTTAACTTTTAGTTTTTTTATTGCAATCTTTGACCCTTTTTTTTAGAGAGGGAGGCTAATTTAAGATATAGATTTAATTATGAAAATACTAATTCTATAATTATTGTTTAAAATCAATATTTAATAATATATTTATATTATTTAAATTTAAATTATTTTTTATTGTTCTAATAAAATTTTGTTTTAACTTATAGATTTGTGATTTCAATTTTTGGTTTTTTTAGAAATTAAGTCTAATTTAAGATACAAATTTAATTACGAAAATTCTAATTGTGTAATTATTTTTTTTTTTTTTAATATCAATATTTAATAGTATATTTTTATTATTTAAATTTAAATTAATTTAAATTATTTCTAGAAAATTTATTTTTAACTTTTAGTTTTGTGGTTCCAATATTTGACTTTTTTAAAAAGGAAATCTAATTTAAATACAAATTTAATTATGAAAATACTAATTCTATAATTATTATTTAAATTTATTATATCAATATTTAATAATACATTTATTTTATTTAAATTTGAATTATTTTTTTTGAGGTAAGTGCCTATATTGGATAAAAGAAACATTACATAAGATAGAAACCAAGACGGCTCAGAACACCTATTATAGAGCCACTTTCTTATATAGAACAGCTAATCCATATCCCATATCCAAAAGCTTGGAAGCAAAATTCTCAAAAATTGAGCCCTTTGTAGCAGTGAGAATGACCATAAGATGGGCAAAGTCATTGTCAAAACCCCTTTGCGAAATGCTTCCCAGGCCACCGCAGAAGACACATCCGCATTTGATTTCCTCCTTTTGCTTCCAGCCGGACCAATGCTACTAGTCTCAGCCTCCACATTGTCAGTCCCAGCATTGAATCCCTCCACTAACTATTTGTATCCATCTCCAGGAAGGCACTCGCCACATTTGGCTAGTTATACTGTACCAGAGATCCATCTGCAAGCTCAAAACATCTCTCTCTGGAGCCTGCCACATCTGCAAAAGGACACAAAACAGCCGGATATTTATGACCATCGTTCCAATGCCAATCATCCCCAAAGCTGCTCGCAATCACCATTTTCAACGCATTAATAGTCTATTTTTCATCCACTATGCATAGCCTCCTACACTGTTCATCAAGACCCTCCACCCTGCATAAACAATTAAGGCTACATATATGAGCCATTGCAAAGAAAAACACACTCAGCGTTTAGGGGGAAATACACAACGTTTATAGAGATCTTCCAAAGTCATGAGAGCTCGTGACACTATGCGAAAGTTGATCCATATTCTGCAAAACTCAGACTGAATCTACCTAATCCCAAAGGAATATCCAGCGTAGAAGATAATTTTGATTTGTGTTCCCATCTAAGTCATTTCATAAACAACATGCTTGGAGGACAGCCTTTGTTGAAATTCCAAAATAGTACATAAAGATACCTCAGTGTTTTAAGGAAAGAAAGGAGTAGATCTGCCTTTTACCTTGAACAGGTCCTTCTAAAGGACTGATTGTTGACCCAGCCATAAGGACATATTCGAATCAACAATAATTGTAGCCTCCTGTGTTACCCCCATCTTAGCAATCAAGTCCACTGCACTATTTGCTTCCCTATATACACGTGCAATAGAATAATCCCCTAATTCCAAGAGTAGGTCCTTTGCAATCTTGACCCAATTTCTAAGTTTCCAATTTGGTGTTTCTCCCCGAATCACAGCTTGAACACATATCTGAGAATCACCTTCAATATCCACATTTTGAAAGTTCTTTTTCTTTGCCTAATTTCAGCCCCACCATCAATGCTTCAAATTCAGCTTTGTTGTTTGTGGTCACTCCCAATTTCTTAGAACAAGCCCACACATAGTCACCTTTCCAATCCCTTATGATACATCTTGCACCAGCAAGATTGGGCTTGCCTTTCATAGCCTCATCAAAGTTCAATTTTCATCCATGCAATTTAGGACACCTCTAAACTATCTACTTGTGATCAACCTTGTTCGAGTTTGAGAGAATAGCTAGCCTCCTAAGCTCCATCCACTGCTTTTGGATCCACTCATCCTATCTAGAGAATTTTGTATCCGTCCTAAATCTGACACCAACATTGGCAATCTCCACAATTTATTTTCTAATTTTATGCACAAGACTCTCCCATAATATCTCAAATTCCTTGAAGATCCTTCTATTCCACTCTTTCCAGAGATTCCAAATGACTTGGGAGGGAGCAATTACCCAGATTAATGCCCATAAAGCTTTCCTATAAAGGGTAGGCCAATCCTATAATAATTACAACAAACACCTCTGTTGAGGTCCCTCCCAAAGAAAACTACCCAACAACCAATCCCAACACTTGGAAGTATATTCACAATTCAAAAAGAGGTGATCAGTGGTTTTAGAATCCTTCTTACAAAGAACACACCAGGAAGGTCCAAAAAAACCAACACTATTCAACCTATCCACCCTCGAACATCTCTTGTGAAGTGCAACCCACAAGAAGGAACCTGGTTTGGGGAGGATAGATGGATTCCAACACAATGCCATGGGCCAATTAGAATACTTTTCATGTTCCTCCTAAATTTTATACCCTAACCTTACCGTGTACTCCACAGATTTGGCGCCACACCAAATAATTTCATCCTTGAGGCTACATGGGACACACTTGCGAATTTCTAACTCCACTCTAAGTGCACTTGCTCTTCCAATAGGAAGTCCCAAGGGAATAACATCAGTCCATTCAGCTTTAGCACCTTGTGCCACCCCATCCTATTTCCAAAAATTATATACCTTTTATCCAAAATTCAATACCATCTCATCGAGATATTCTTGTATGTCCAAAGTTTCAACCAAACTTTTATACCCATTCCATGATTCAGTCCAAAAATATATAGATTTTCCATTGTTTATCTTCCAAGTCAGATGATTCATGATTAAGTTCCTAGTTTCACTTAGAAATCACCAAGTAGCTAATCCTTTGTTGGAATCACCACTACCATTACACCAAAAGCTTGACCTTTCAGTGAACGGGAGAGCGACCAAAGTTAAGGATCCATGGGGTAGTGGGAGAAAGCCTTGTCACGAATCCATAGGAGGTGCTAACCCGCCAAATGATCAACAAGAAATCCCCAAGCTTAGGAAACATGTCTACCTTATAATCTAGTAAAATTGGTAGAATTATTCTCTACCAAATATACCCAAAAATGATTTTGCTAATTGTTGACTTTTAATTTTACATTAAACGCTAACAGCCTTATGGGAAATTTAGTGATGGGAGACCTTTTGCACGAGATTCATTGAATAATCTTTGGGTTTGAGAAGCCGACTCTTCATACAATTGGGGAAGAAAAGAGGAAGAGGAAAACTTAAAAAGCTACACTACTTAGGCGATACGCCAGAATATTTTTGGGACACTAGAAACATATAAAACCCAGATACATGCAGTTTTAAAGCTCATTCAACAATCTACATGCTCAACATCATTAGAGAAGAAGATCAAACTACACTTCATTCAACATAATATGACATTCACCATTCATCCAACAGATAACAAGTCCTAAAACATAGTTTAATCTATAGAGTCTCACAGTATATATCATAGAAGTTACTGAATCTGAATACAACACATAAGTCAATTTACTAAGCTTCAAATAAAACAACTATAGAGGCCATAGACACAATCTGATATGTTTATCATTCACCTAATTTAATTAACATAAAATCTTTTCAATGAGCCAAAGTCTAATTAGTCCTCCCGAAAGTTTGAACCCCCTAAAAAGAAGAAAAGAAGGCCTACATAGAGCCCTCGACCCTCAACAAACAACACAAAAGCATAAGAAAAATTCTAGCAACTGCATCTGATTAGGAATCTCCCAGTGTGGTACTCCATGAGATGCTACCCATTGAAAACGACCTTTAATGTTGTTACTCCAACCGCATCATGGTGACCCCTGCACCTGCCAAACTAGAAAATCGCGGTGCAAACAACATTCTGGTTCACAAACCATCAAAGAAGACACATGGCGACTTAGGGGAGACCCGAAGTTGAGTGCAAAGAAGAGAACTGGAACATGCAATGCAAGGGCACCAAGTGTCGCTGCCAGCACACCGAAGACGGTCGGGCCAGGAAACATACACCGAAGAAAAGACCTGCGCCACACAGCACCTCTACATCCTCTGAACACCGGGTGAGAAGAGTGAGCCACTTGGAGCAACGCCAAGACACCACTTGGCACATGCATTAGCAATCGGAAGAGCGGGCCAAAAATTAAAGGAAGGGGCTGAAACTTTACCAAAATGCTGCATGGGAACTACTCCAAAAGTATATTAACATTTCTTGGTGACTTAATGGGGAATTTTGTCTGCGGAATGCTATGACCCAAAATTGCTAGTTCGGAGACCAGACTTCATGCTTGAACAAGGAAAAGCATATCAAAGATCTGCTGCAACGGAAACCAATCATCCTCCGAGGGTAACACCTAAGCCTCTAGATTCTGACAATTCTGGTCCAAGCAGATCACTTCATCAAATGGCAAGCTTGCCGATTCATCATGGACCATCTTCAGGAGTGCGTAGAGTTGGGCCAAGGGGTGGAAGAGATGCTCGACTTCCTTCGCCGAAATAGGACTGCTAAGGTGTTCTAGGAAACTCCGATCTTGCTGTAATTGCTCGATTTGATTCATGACTTGCTCAATCCCTAGCACAGAGCCATCTGCGAGAAAAGGTGAAGGTAGACCTAGGAACATAAACTTCTCTACAAGTCGCTTGATATCAGGAACTGAGATCTTCAAGGACTCAAGTACTCTTGATGCTTGCATGGTTGCCCTGTGTTGGTTAATGAAAATGTTGGCCTTCTTGATCAATTGTTTGCGATATGCCACCCCTTTATCTTTTAATTCCTCATCTGAAGCATCATACAATAGTTGAATCAAACTCTGGGCCATAGGGAATTTAGGACCAATGAAAAGCGTAATGCTATCAATAAAAGTGTCCACTCCGGCATAGAGAAATTGTGCCTCACCTAGGAACCTCAGCACAGGCTGCACTAAAGGGCAATACTGTTTGATCTTCTCCCAATGAAAAACATAGAATTTTTCCATGACCAGGGATATATGTTGAGGAACTTCCAGAGGGCGGAGGTGTTAGGTCCTGGAGACAACTGAGAGGGGGGGGGGGGGGGGTGAATTAGTTGTCTAATAAATTCAAACCAAAAACCACTTAACCAACCTAATGCTTAATACTGGTAAACCAGTTAAGTACGCTGGTAGACAGTGTTAATAGTAAATTTCTATATTGATAAAGATTAATGCATGAAACATAAATACAAAGTCATCCATAACACATAACACCAATATTTGTATGTGGAAACCTTGTAAGGGGAAAAACCATGATGGGAAACCTTACCCACAATCATATGATACTACTGTAGATAGTAAGTGTACATAAATGGGGTCTGCACATGCAGAAAGGCCAACAACCTAGAGCTCACTGCTCAATCACAAAATGGGAGTCACACTGACTACAGTTGGATGGTTAAATCCAATAAGAATGTACTATAGAAAATAGCATCTTCATATGCTGGATTTAGTACCGGTGTAATGCTGATATGCTCTTATAAAAACCTAGCTTCACCTTTAAATGATGTCTTCGTGTGTAGCTCTGCTTAATCTCGCATATACCTTCACACAATTCTTTTTCGCATTCCACATTCGATCTTACAAATAAGATCTTACATTTATACCATAACTTAAGACCAATTTTAGTAGGTCGGCTCTACAAGATATTACAATAAAAATATTTTACAATCAATATAATATTCGATGCAATAACTGATTAAACATGTCGGCTTAATGCATTTACAACAATAATAAATCATCTTCATAGCGTGCCATGTTGATCTGGAAAAGATAAACCTGTCGGTGTAACCCTAGGTAACCCTGGACCTATTTGCCGGTAAAAGCAAATATACAAATATGAATATACCAATGATTAATTCTTCAAAACAAAGTGTGCACATGATGTCTTCGACATCACCAGGTGTCTTCCACATAATTCCAAGTGTCGGTGATCATTATATCCTGTCGGTGAACCATATACCAGTAACTATGCAATAGTTACTTGCTTGCCATTGAATGTTGTTGGATCTCCAAAGTGCTAGTGTTTTAGTAGGTGTTGACATTAATGACAAAACCATACCAAAATACCAACAATATCCCCCTTTGGAATTGATGGCAACACAAGATGGAAATACCATCAAAGTGCTAAAATAGAAATGCCAAATACCAAAAAAACAACAATCTCTCTAAACAACAATCTCTACCCCTGGGAGAAACATGTGTTATCGAAAGTTTTCAATACCAATCTCTCCTTAAAAGATAATGTGTTTTTCCATAGATATCTCTCCCCCTTTGACATCAAATGCCAAAGTTATAATAAAACCAAGTTCATATACAAAATACCAATCAACTCAATATACCAACTACTCCCCCTGAGAAGTAGCTTCCTCAAAAAAGACCAGACTAAAAGATTTGTCTTTCAATTCTGCCAGTTGATGACAATCATCAACTCTCTAAGTTTCTCCCGGTGGTGGTATGACTCCAAGCTGATCTCTGAGATATTCAAAAGTCTCCTTAGGCAAAGGTTTTGTGAAAATATCTGCAAGCTATTCTTTAGTATCCACATAAACCAGTTTTATCTCTTTTTCTTCAACTTTTTCCCTTAGAAAATTCAGTTTGATAGAAACATGTTTTGTTTTAGAATGTAATACCGGATTCTTAGATATATCAATTACTGCAGTGTTATCACAATATATAGTGATAGGTTCCTTGCATTTTACCTTTATGTCTTTCAACATTTGTTTAAGCCATAGTACCTATGTACAGTTAGTTGCTGCTGCAACATATTCTGATTCTGTTGTTGATAAAGATGTACAACTCTGTTTCTTACTCAACCAAGAAACTAATCTCTTTCCAAGAAAGAATGCTTTGCCAGTGGTGCTTTTTCTATCATCCACATCTCCTGCCCAATTTGCATCTATGTATGCACATAGATCAAAATTTTCATCTCTAGGATACCATAATCCAAGATTTGCAGTGCCTTGCAAGTACTGAAAAATCTTTTTTACTACTGATTCATTATTTTCCCTAGGATTAATTTGAAATCTAGAAACAATACATACTGCATTCATAATATCAGGTCTGGTTTGTGTCAAATACAGTAAACCTCTTATCATAGATTTGTATCTAGTTGGATTAATAGGTGTAGATTCATCCCTTTGAGATAATTTGTCATTTGTAGTCATAGGTGTGCTTACTGGTTTAGAGTTCTCCATTCCAAATTTCTTTAGTAACTCTTTCAGGTACTTGGATTGACTAAAAAAATACCTTTATCAATCTGTGAAATCTGCAATCCTAAGAAGAATTTTATTTCTCTAATCATAGACATTTCAAATTCTTGCTGCATTTTAATAGAAAATTCTTTACATAATCCATCTTCTCCTCCAAAGATTATATCATCAACGAATACTTCTATAATCAAGATGTCATCATTAGTTATTTTGTAATATAAATTGTTGTCTACATTTCCTTTAGTAAAACCAATCTTTAAAAGATACTTATCCAACCTTGCATACCAAGCTCTTGGGGCTTGTTTCAATCCATACAGAGCTTTTCTTAACCTGCAAACCATATCATTGTCATCTATCAAAGAAAATCCATCAGGTTGTTCAATATAGACTTCCTCTTCAAGATCTCCATTCAAGAATGCACATTTAATATCCATTTGATAAACTTTGTAGTTCTTGTGAGCTGCAAAAGCCAAGAATAATCTAACTACCTCAATTCTAGCTACCGGTGCAAAGGTTTCATTGTAATCAATTCCTTCTTTCTGAGAATATCCCTTACATACTAGTCTTGCTTTATTTCTGACAACCTTACCATCTTCATTAAGTTTGTTTCTAAATACCCATTTAGTCCCAATTACATTTTTATCTTTAGGCCGGGGAACTAATGTCCAAGTATTATTTTTCTCAATTTGTCCTAATTCTTCTTCCATAGCTTTAATCCAAAATTTATCTTCACATGCCTCATTAAAAGATGATGGTTCAATTTGAGAAATAAGACATACCTCTTCATTTGCCATTCTTCCTGTTGTCATAACTCCTTTAAATTTGTTTCCAATTATCTGATCTTCAGAATGATTCAATCTTACATACCGGGGTGTCTTAGTTTGTTGTTGTTCTTCAATTACTGTGGAATCCTCAGATGGTACTGGGGTAACTGGATCTTCATTTTGTACTGGTGGATTTAGTGTAGGTTCATTTGTCACAATTTCTGTTGCCAGTTCAGAGTCTATATACCTTGAAGTTCCTCTGAATTGTTCATCAATCTTTACATTTGTACTCTCAACAATTTTCTGCAATCTCTTGTTAAAATATCTATATGCCTTGCTCTTAGATGAATAACCAAGAAATATTCCTTCATCACTTCTAGGATCAAATTTGCCAATATACTCATCTCTTCTAATATAACATTTACTTCCAAAAATTCTGAAATACTTAAGAGTAGGAGTATTACCAAACCATAGTTCATGAGGGGTCTTACCGGTTTCACCTTTGATGTGAACTTTGTTGAATGTATAGACGGCTATGTTGACTGCTTCTCTCCAATACACGTGGTAAATTTGCTTCAGATAACATGCTTCTTGCTGCATCCAAGATAGTTTTGTTTTTCCTTTCAACGACTCCATTTTGTTGTGGTGTCCGAGGTGCTGATAATTGTCTTTTGATTCCATTCACTTCATAGAATGTATTAAAGTCCTTAGATGTGAACTCTCCTCCTTGATTTGATCTTAAACATTTGATTTTCTTACCAGTTTCATTTTCAACCATTGCTTTGAACAGTTTGAATTTTCCAAGTGCTTCTGATTTTTCTCTGAGAAAAGTAACCCAACACATTCTAGAATAATCATCAATAATTAGCATGAACCTTGTAAGCTTTTAGTTCTAGCTGGACCACATAAATCAGTGTGAATCAAATCAAGAGCATTATTGGATTTTTCTGGAATACTTTTGAAACTAGCTCTAACTTGTTTTCCAAATTGACATTCCTTACAAATTGTATTTTGAGGTTTCACAATTTTAGGTAGATCTCTAACTGCTTTAGAAGTACTGATCTTCACAATGCAATCAAAGTTTACATGACAGAGTCTCTTATGCCATAACCAACTTTCATCTATATGTGCAATCAAGCATGCCTTTTCACTGTTATTCAAATGAAAGATATTACCTCTAGTCTGATTACCGGTTGCAATTTCCAAACCACTTCTATTCATGATTTTGCATTTTCCATTCTTAAATTGTAACTGAAATCCTTTCTCAACCAATTGACCAACACTCAAAAGATTATGCTTTAATCCTTCAACATAGTAGACATTGTTAGTGTTATTCTTACCATCAAGAGATATTGTACCCTTACCTTTGATTGAACAAGCTTCGTCATCTCCAAATCTTACTAAACCTCCATTGTATTCTTGAAAGTTCAAGAATTTACCTTTGTCTCTTGTCATATGATGTGAGCATCCTGAGTCAATGATCCATTCATCCTTTACTTCAACTTTAGCTGCTAGGGCTTGTTCTATTGGTTGAGCTGTAGGTGCCGGTTGATCTTCTATTATAGCAACAAAAACCCATCCATTGTCTATTGGATCCTCATCAGAATCATCAGTCACACCTTCATCAGCAATGTAACAAGATTTGTCTTTGTTCTTCTTAAATCTGTATCTCTGATATTTAGGATTAGGCTTGTATGTTCTTCTAGCTTCTTCTCTTAGTCTAGCATGTCTATTAGGGTATCTTGAAGCCATATGACCAATCTTATTGCAATTAAAACATTTAAAGGGTGCTTTACCTTCATACTTACTTCCAACTGGACCTTTTGGCATTTTCCTTGCAAATAGTGCTTCAAGTTCTTCAAGCTCTTCATTCTCCTTCCTAGTTTCTTCAAGTTCTCTTGCATAAGAGGCTTTCCAATCTGATTTGTCAAATGATGGAGCAGATGATGTTGATGCTTTAAAGGCCAAATCTATCTTTATAGTAGCAACAGGACCAAATTCCTCAATTTCAAAAGCTAAAAGTTTTCCAATCAATGTATCCCTAGTTACTAATGTATTAGACATTGTTCTCAACTCATTTATAGTAGTAACCTTCATTTTATATACTGGTGGCAATCCTCTTAAGATTTTTGAAACAATTTCATCCTCACTCAAGGTTTGTCCACAACATTTAATACCCAAAACAATTTCATTTACTCTTTCCATAAAGGCAGAAATCCTTTCATCTTCTTCCATTTTCAGATGTTCATACCTAACTCGGAAGCTTTCAAGTTTTGCAATCTTGACTATGGAATCTCCTTCATTCAATGTTTCCAAATGATCCCAAACAGCTTTAGTAGTAGACCTATCTGATAATCCCATGATTTGTTGATCTGATAATGCACTCAAAAGTGCTTCTCTTGCTTTGCAATCATTCTCCTCATCTTTAGCTAAGGTAGTTGGAGCAGTCTGACCAGCTACAATAACAGTATAACCATTCTTTGTAACTTCCCAAATGTCTTTACCAATGCAATTCAGATGTGTCTCCATCCTGATCTTCCATATCCCATAGTTGGTTCCATCAAGTTTAGGACTTTCCTTCCTGAAATAATTAGTAGACATTGGATCTCCTCAAGTTGTTAAACTTCTGCAAAAAGAGGACTAGGCTCTGATACCAATTGTTAGGTCTCGGAGACAACTGAGAGGGGGAGGCAGGTGAATCAGTTGTCTAATAAATTCAAACCAAAAACCACTTAACCAACTTAATGCTTAATACTGGTAAACCAGTTAAGTATGCTAGTAGACAATGTTAACAGTAAATTGCTATACCGGTAAAGATTAATGCATGAAACATAAATACAAAGTCATCCATAACACATAACACCAATATTTGTACGTGGAAACCCTATAAGGGGAAAAACCACGGTGGGAAACCTTACCCACAATCAGATGATACTACTGCAGATAGTAAGTGTACATAAATGGGGTCTGCACATGCAGAAAGGCCAACAGCCTAGAGCTCACTGCTCAATCACAAAATGGGAGTCACACTGACTACAGTTGGATGGTTAAATCCAATAAGAATGTACTGCATAAAATAGCATCTTCATATGCTGGATTCAGTATTGGTGTAATGCTGATATGCTCTTATAAAAACCTAGCTTCACCTTCAAATGATGTCTTTGTGTATAGCTCTGCTTAATCTCACATATACCTTTACACAATTCTTTTCGCATTCCACATTCGATCTTACAAATAAGATCTTACATTTATACCATAACCTAAGACCAATTTTAGTAGGTCGGCTCTACAAGATATTACAATAAAAATATTTTACAATCAATATAATATTCGATGCAATAACCAATTAAACATGTCGGCTTAATGCATTTACAACAATAATAAATCATCATCATAGCATGCCATGCTGATCTGGAAAAGATAAACCTGTCGATGTAACCCTAGGTAACCTTGGACCTATTTGCCGGTAAAAGAAAATATGCAAATATGAATATACCAATGATTAATTCTTCAAAACAAAGTGTCCACATGATGTCTTCAACATTACCAGGTGTCTTCCACATAATTCCAAGTGTCAATGATCATTATATCCTGTCGGTGAACCATATACCAGTAACTGTGTAATAGTTACTTGCTTGCCGGTGAATGTTGTTGGATCTCCAAAGTGCTAGTGTTTTAGTAGGTGTTGACATCAATGACAAAACCATACCAAAATACCAACAAGAGGAAGATGAGATAAGCGCGTGATTTCATCGTCCTTCGCGCTTATCTCATTCTAGATACTTTTGCATCTATCATACTCATGGAACACTTGATGTTCCAAAGCGAGGATCTTAGTACCTCCATCTTGAAAAGCCTCCTGAAACTGCATTGTGCGATCTTGCTCTAGCTGTAATAATCTCTTTATATCTTGGAATTTATTCTCAGTCTATTCCAGGTTACTCTGCATCTCACGCGTTTCTGTTTCCAACTTTTCTCTCTCTTCATAAAGCATGATCCGTGCTTTTCTCAGCTGCCGAGCGTATTCTTCCTTTAGGCGGACCTCCTCTTGCAGTTGAGTATGAATCTCAGTAGCATCTCTAGAAGCTGCTTTCAGCTATTGTATCTCTTGCCCCTTCTCCTATATTTTTTTTTAGTGTCACATTCCTCATCTCTTCTTGCCCTTTTCAATTGAGACCTCACATAATTCAGGGTGTATTGCAACTTCCCTTTTTCAGAATTGGCTTGAGTTAACAAGCCCTGCAAGCGGTTTATTTTAGCACTTCTAGCTTTGTCCTCTTTCCTCTAAGTATCCAAAGATTCTTTGAGGTGGATGAGCTCTGCTTGCATCTTATCCAAGTGATGGCTCTTCTTGATGAAATCCAAAGACACCGCTTTCGAAGTTTCTTCCATCATTTCTACTTTATCCATAGTCGTGGCATTTGAGAGATTAACCCCGACAGCATATAGAGTGTAATTATTGGGATTCATTTGGACCTCCAACCTGTTGACCTTTGGGAACATGGTTGCAAAGAGGAGATTATCATTTTCCTCATTGAAATGCGTCTGCACATGTGGTCGGGCTGGCCTAGCACCATCTTTCTCCTTTCTCTTGTGTACTAGGCTAACCCATGTAGATTTGGAATAGGAAACTTGCTGATAAAAAGTATCTGGGACTAGAATGGCTTGCCCTACAAATGCTGCACTAGGAGGGACATCATAGAAGAAATAGGAAATAGCGTCGACGAAAGTGGTTTGAATGGGCTACACTAATGTGGTCAAAGAGAACAATGATACAAAGGGAGAGGCTCTTGAAAGAGAAGAATCAACGGATGATGCACTGGCATTTGCGGGAGGAGTGGACTCTCCAAAACCAAGACTACGCGAAACAACGATTGTAGCAAAAATCTACAGAAAAAATGTTGTAGGAAATACGACATCGGGGTAGGGAGCAAAGAAACGATGTACAATGATGCAACTTGAGGCTTAACCGACATTCCGATGGGGGCTAATGTAAGAGCAGTAGGGACCTGAGAAGACATCGACGCAACTTGGGGGGCTAAGGAAACCATAGATTGAGCAGAGAGGAAGGGAAGAGTAGAGCGTACCTGACTTGTAGAAGCCACTGGTTGCTGAGGGGCTGGAGGAACCACAGGGACTTGAGAAGACAAACCCTTCTTTGCTAAACCCAAATATTCTTTCCTCCTAGAAGGGGAATTGGGTGTCTGCTTCTCACTGATCTCTTGGTGGATTGGGAATGGGCCCTCCAAACTGAGCTAACGAGAGAAATTGAAATGTTGGCTCTGGTACCTTGCTCTTCTATATTTATAATCTCATCCTCCTTAGGTCAGACCTCCTCGAGGGAGGATTCATTACATGAGAACTCATCACTTATCTCTTCTTTTGACTTGTTATGAATATGCCATTCTTCCTCAAAACACTCATCGAAATGGGTGGTCCCTAGATTAGCCCTAGGCTGATTAGTCTCTTAGCGATAGATCCAGAAATCATTTCTCTTCTTTGTCGGCTAGTAATCATTTTCCATGGCTTGCCAGATGTTCCAAGGAATAGGCTTAGCTAGATTGTGCCTTTGAAAGATATGGTAAAAAGCCAACCATGGGGGGCGCTCAAGGACAGGAAAGTCACTAGGACCCACATAAAGTCTTGGATCATTCACCAGTGAGTAGATGCGTCTCTCCCATGAGTTACACGACACGTTGTTAATAGCATTTTTCTTGTGTTTACTAGACAAGTAGCCATTCGGGTCATAGCTCCATACACCATCCAATGCTACCAAGCCTAGTTGTACTAGCTTGGAGGTCAGGACCCTCTCGGCAAGGCTTCTTTGCTCAAGAATAATAGGACCAATAACTTTGTGGTCTTGAGTAATATATGTATCATGCTTTCTCGACCCTATAGCCTTACTTCCACCATCTGTTGGGATATCTCGAGAGTCATTGTTCTCTCAATAATGTAAGTAGGAAGGTGGAAGGGCTCTTCCGAGAAGCCATGTACTATGACAAAAGCGAAATCCTTACCCAAAAACTAGTCATAGTGAGGGCGTTCATTACTCATCCAATTTATTTGGATTTGAGAAAATGAGCGAGAGGCTTCATAGGGATGACACCAAAATCAAGGAGGACAAGAACCAGGAAACATTTTGAAAACTAGTATACATCATAAGTGGCTAATAGTACAGGGGCCTAGGTGGACACAGGCTAACATGAACTACCATGATTGGTTAAATTCGACCAACTACCTCACCATTTCTCTAGCTATCAACACAGAGAAGTCATAACTCCTTCTACTTCCAGCATTTGAACAAGAAACCCATCATAGGAGCGGTGATCTCTCGTTCATTGTCATGACCACATAGGAACGCAATGGTAGAGGATATATCTTTGAGATCGTCATTCCTTAACTTTCTATAGTGGATAGGGAGCTTTGGAGGCTCGACCACCGAACTCCGGTTCATATTAGATTGACAAAATGAGACAATATTTTGCCTTTGGTGCCAATAGTCTTCCATAGCATCTTTATCAAACACCTCCATGCTATCATTTCTAGGGCAACACAACATGTCCTGAATAGCTTATGGTGTTATGATGACCTGTAGAGAGGGGCCCTATATCGAAAGAGTCTATCATGAATCTACTTGCGCATGCAGCCACAAATTCTAGACAATGTGGAACCATTAGCACCACGAACTGACGAGTGTCGAAATTCTAGAATTTGAACATCGTAGACTTTGGCTTGCTTCTGTAGTTTAGCATTCTCCTAAACGCAATCTCCCTGGGAGCTCTTGGTTGTTTGTGTAGTTCAGGCTCAATGACCTCTTCTAAGGAATCAATCACCGCCATGGAATCATGGGTGACTATCTTGGATTTAGGTTTGGTTCTGGGATATTCTGTCTTGGGGAGCATGGCGTGGGACGAGTATGAAACTTCCTCATATATGTCCACCCACTTTTCTCCCTAGGAAGGACTTGAGGCTATAGTATCCATCTCCATTTTTGCAAGCGAGATTTTTTGAAACTATAGCTTTTGGCACTAGGAATGCAAACCGAAAATATGACATGCACTTTTAAGCTCTCTTCCTTAAATGTATCTCATACCTAGATTTGTGTGTGAAAAGGAAGCATTCATGATAGGCATCTATCGACATGTATGCCACTTCATTTTACAGGCAACATTAATTCTAAAATGGGAAGAAGCACTGCCACTTGCATTTTTTAAAAGACGTTAGCCCACTATGTCGTCATTCCAATCCACTAGAGATGATTTTCCTGTCTAGATTGATCTCCTTATTTAAGAGAAAATACACAGCCAACGACGCTCACACGACCCAAAACAGACCTGCAGACAACTGGGTTAAGGTACGATGTACTCAAAAATATGCATGACATCTAGGTATAATGTTTTGCTTTTCAAGGCTCTGGATAGGACATATGCAACCTTGAGGCTTGACTCCAATCACTTGTGCGAGTAATGAGAAGGAAAACCACCTCGGAGATTCGAGGGCATTGGCTCTTAATTTGATTTTATTACCCAAAGCTGGAAATCAACTATAAATATGTCTTTTTAGACATTCCTTTGCATAGAAGTTAGCTCAATGGTGGAGTTTCTTGAGTTATGGACACTCTTGTTAGGTTTACCAGCAGCAAGGCACAAGCCATTTTCCTTCGCAACATTTCGGACCAGAGATTGCAAGAAATGACATGGCGGAGAAATCTACTGATCACTGCCACAATTAAATTGGCGCTTGGGGAATATTTTATTGATGGCATTGAGAGATATCATGTGAACACTGATATCTACATTAGTGTTATTACCTTTGGCCTTCTGACATACCATACACTGTTCAACATACCTCCGGACATCTCTCTGCATCTTAGTCCAGTAATAAAAGCATTGAACAAACTCTAAGGTCTTATTGAGACCAAAATGGCCACTCAAACACACATTGTGTTTCTCTTGGATGAGATTTTCTCTCATGGAACCTTTAGGAACACATAGCTATCGTCCGCTGAATAACAAACCATTCTGCAATGTATAGTCAGCATACTGGCTATGGAAATGATTCTCAAAAGTAAGACAAACTTTATAAGCAATAGCAAAATCATCATCATTAGGATATAAATCTTGAAAGCAATCAATCCCAATACTCTTAACTTGGATCTCCTGAATAGTCAACAATCTCCTACTTAAAGCATCAACTACCTTGTTACATTGGCCTTTCTTGTGCTTAAGAGTAAAGGTATATGCTTGTAGGTACTCTACCCATTTCACATGCCTATGGTTGCGTTTATCCTGAGAATTCAAGAAACTAACTGCTTGGTTGTCTGTATACACAAAAAATTCTTTAGGAAGCAAATAATGCCTCCACTTCCTGAGTGCCTACACCAATGCATATAACTCTAAATCATAAGATGAATACTTTTTCTTTGCATCATTCAGTTTTTCACTAAAGAAAGCAACTGGTCTATTATCTTGACTCAAGACTGCACCTACTGCAAGATGACTAGCATCACATTCTATAGTAAAGAGTTTATCAAAACTAGGAAGGATTAACATTGGTTGTGTAGCAACTCTAGTTTTGAGTAACTCAAACCCCTTATTGGCTACTTCGGTCCATTCAAACTTGACTTTATGACCACCTTTTATTGTATCTAACATGGGTGCACAAATCTCATTGAAACCTCTGATAAACTTCCTATAAAACTAGGCTAGACCATGAAAACTTCTAACTTCACTGGCTGATTGTGGGGTTGGCCAACTTGTTATGGCTGCAGCTTTAGATTGATCCATCTTAAGATCTCCATTGGACACAACAAAACCAAGATAGACTAGCTCTTGCTGCATAAAATCACATTTTTCAAGATTTATGGTTAACTGCTCATTAGATAATCTTTGCAAAACAATAGCTAAGTGTTTCAAATGCTCCTCTTTAGTCTTACTAAAAATGAGAATATCATCTAAGTAGACTACCACAAACTTACTGAGAAAATCCTACAATACTTCATAAATTAACCTCATAAAGGTACTGGGAGCATTAGAGAGTCCAAAAGGCATAACCAACCATTCATAAAGACCCTCATTTGTTTTGAAAGCAGTTTTCCACTCATCACCCTCTTTGATTCTTATCTGATGGTAACCACTCTTTAAGTCTATTTTGGATAAATACCTCGCACCCCCTAAACAATCCATCAAATCTTCTATCCTAGGAATAGGGAATCTATATCTTATTGTGATCTTGTTGATAGCTCTGGAGTCTATGCGTAGTCTCCATGTGCCCCCTTTCTTAGGTGCTAACACTGTGGGTACGACACAAGGACTTATACTCTTTCTTATTAATCCTTGATCCAATAACTCTTGAATCTGTCTAGCTACCTCTTTGTTCTGTTCAGGAGTCATCTTGTATGCTGCTTTGTTTGGCAAAAAAGCTCCTCGTAAAAAGTCAATTTGATGACTAATGGCTCTAGGAGGGGGTAATGTTGCTGGTTGTCCATCACTGATGATGCCCTTAAAGTTATCAAGAAGTTGCTGCACTTCTTGTGGGATCTCAACTTGTTTTTCTTTCTTATCCTCCTTAGGTTTCACTACAAGTGCATAACCAATCCTATCTCCCTCTTTCATGGTTTGGATGAACTCTTTTTCATTGACTAATAGCACTTTAGGTGCCTATGGTTTGCTATTCTCTGTCTCTTCACTAAGGGACTGAATTTTGTAGAGAATGCCATTCTTTTGAAAGGAATATGTGTTTTTTTCACCATCATGGTGTGCCCTTCTATCAAATTGCGAAGGTCTACCCAATAGTAGATGGCAAGCATCCATGGAATGGATGTCACATAGTATCCTATCCTTGTATTCACCTATATTGAAGTCTACCCATTCTTGTTCATTCACTATGACATGTTTCCCCTTGTTTAACAAGGTTACCTTGTAGGGTTCACTATGCTTCATTCTAGGTAGGTTCAATTTGCTAACTGCCTCCTCTGAGATAATGTTATTTGTGGAGCCTGAATCTATAACCAGCTTACATACCTTGCCCAAGATTTTTCTATTTATCCTGAACAATGCTCTTCTCTGAGACACTTCACACTTATGAGGTTCTTGCATCAATACTCTACTCATTATTATACTTTCACCATCTTCGGATGCTAGGTGCATTGCTGGAGTTCTTGTACTACTTCCTTCCTCCTGAACATAGTTCACTCTTTTTTCACCTCCATGGGAAGAACTAGGCTTTTTTGGACACCTATAAGTAGGATGACCCAATTTCTGATAGTTGTAGCATTTCATTATGGAGAAGTAAGACCCTCTACCTGGGCCACTAGACCTACCCCTTCCTGGGTTGCTTGATCCCCTTCCCCTATAATTAGGTTTGCTCTGAGAATCCCCGCTTTGCTCTATAAGCTTAGATTCCCCCTAGGACCTTTGGACTATGTGACTTCCCCCAAAACTGCATTGATGGCCTTGACCATCTCTGCCTCTTCCTCTACCTTTGTAATGCTACTCTTGCTTCTTCCTACTCCTTTCCTCTAGCTTGAGTGCAACTTGATAGCACTTCTGGACTATTGTAGGTCACAACAAACTTAACTCTTCCTATATGTTCCATCTCAAGCCATTGAGATACCTAGCAACCTTGACATTTTCATCCTCTTGGATCTTTGACCTAAGGCATAGCTTCTAAAACTCCTCGGTGTAGGTGCCGACATCTAACTCTTTTTGCCTAAAGTTTTGCCTTTTCCTATGGAGCTGTATTTCATAGTCCTCTGGAATGTAATCCTCTCTAATCTTGGACAACATTCCCTTCCAAGTTGCTATGGGCCTTTTGCCCTCTTTCTCACATTCATCCTGAATGAACTTCCACCATGTTAAGGCAGCTCCTCTCAACCTGGACTTAGCCACCTTCACTTTCTGGGCCTCTGTCACACCATCACACTCAAAATGGTTCTCAAGCCCCTCAATCCACTCCATGACCACTTTTGGGTCCATTTTACAATCGAATAGTGGGACTCCTTCTAGTGTTCTCCCACTCATAGACTTCAAGGCTTTCAAAAAGGGTTCATTCTCTATCACAGGGTCTGGTATAGGGGTCTCATCCTCTATAGCTAATAGCTTACCCTTACCTTTTGTTCCCTCTATCTTATTGTTGGCTTCATCTACCTTCACTTCTACTTCGCCCAGCTTCTACTCTAAATGGTCTAGATTCACTCTAAGTAACCTATTTTCTTCTTCCTGGTCTTCCACTTTCTTTGCTAGTTCTGCATTTGTCACCATGGTTGCCAAATTGCTATTTCTTCCCAAGTGTAACTGGGCTCTGATACCACTATGATAGGGAGGATAGTGCTAGGTGGTTGTTAAGTGACTAGTATGTTTGCTAAGTGATAGATCCTTACTATTTTTGAGGTGTAGTCCCCAAGGACATAGTGCAAATAGCTCAAAGGCAGTCTAACAACTCACCTTGCTCCACCTCCCTATGTCAAACTCTCCTTGGCTACTCAAAGGCTCCAACACCCTAGTTGTTGACATCCTTTCAAGTGCTCCAAAACCAACTTATGAAGCCAAACTCACCAAATAGGTTGAGTTGATGTTAGGTTAACCTGTTTCAACTTGATTTGTTGGATTTCATGCTTTGCAACCTTCACTGGCATACCCGAATTGACAAAAACTTGGTTTTAGGCCTAAAACGGGCTACTAGGCATTAGCCCTCCATTTGGGCTTTTGTGCTTACCCTGCTCAAGCGTTGGACTTCCAGACTAAAAGATTCACATATATGGATACCCTTTTGGGAATAATTGAAGATTTTCAAATTCTCAGGGTCTCTCAGGCCTTCTCCATGATTGTCCCAAAAATGGGTGAAAAAGGAGGGTTTGGTAGGGTTTTGATGGTGAAAACCAAGATTCAAACTAGAGACCTCCAATATGGAACAACAAACCTTACTACCATCAAACTACTAACTAATTAGGCCACAATAAAGAAGATTTACACTTCAAAGTTTGGAGAACAAGATTTTACAAAAAGTTGCTGATGAGGAGAATGCAACAATTTACAACTTTTCCATTATTGCCTCTTTCAAGCAAATCATTTGCAAACAAAAACCAATTACATTCAACATGTAAACATTTCTACCATTTAGAGAAAAAAGGAGATTCATGTTAGCCCTGCATACAAGCATTAGGCAATTACAAATAATGGATTATTTCACTGTCAATACTAACTATCACTGCACTTTTGCCTTTCGCTATTTTTTCTTCACTGTGACCTGCACTTTCACTGTTAAAACTCTTTGCAAAAAGTCTGTTTTGTGCTCCTTAACAAGGCTCTATCTTTAATGGCTTATTGACCTTCATACCTATCATTTTGAAGGAGAAGATTACATATATAACTTCAAAAGAAAATGTAAAACTCGGTCCTAGTTGACTGTGACAGCCAACTGGCATTACAACCTTGCCTCAAAGATCATTGATTGATCTTGGAAACTTCAAACCCATAGATAACACCAAAATCACTCCTTGTTCTTGTTTGCAATCAATTAGAAGGAGGTACAAAACCTTACAAGCTCCAATGTATGATGGAGAGTAGGCTAATGAAAGGAAATTGACTCTAAAACAGTGACTCACTGTCTTTTACATTATTTTCACAAACTAAACATGAAAACATTCTCCTCATGGCTTAGAAAGCCTCTTTTCCTTGACATACAAACTTAAACATCAAGCCAAGTCTGTTCAACTATTAAATGCACTTGCTATAGGAGAGCAAAGCATCAATTCTTCAAGACCCTAGCCAAATGGCACACTTGCCTAGGGCTCCATGGCCACAAAACTCCTTACACCTGCATTCTTGAAGACAAAACATGTATTTACATAATTTACAATTTGACCAACTGGTTCTTGGGAAGCCATGAACATTTTAGGACTCCAAGAAGCCAAGTTGGTCAAGTATCCTTGCCAATTCCTAGACAAGGCAGTGAAACTGTCAAATCAAACTAATTTTCCTACAAACTCAAAAATTGATAAAATGAGATGCCGCCAAAGGGAAAAGCTTAAGAAAACATAATAGCAACTAAAAATGCAAGAACAGTATGGCCAAGTACAGCAGGTGTATGGACTGCTATTCACATGGAGTTAAAAACTAGAGAAAAACCAAGTAAAACTAGTGCAAGTTTGCAAAATGCTTCATAACTTTGAATGATCAACCCTTACAATAGTTAAAATAGGAGATTAAATACCTCTCCAATTTGGTTAGCCTCCTATATGGATAGGTACATGTCCAAGGGAACTTAAATTTGACATTTTGATGCCTGAATGACAACTTTTGGTGCCTAGAAAATGCAAGATTGACCTCCAAGACTAACAATCACCTGAAAACACTTCTCACACCTAAAACCCAAGCATAAAACATGTCTAAAACCTTTTCAAAACAAAAACCACATTAAAAACTCTTTTTTCCATCATTTTGCCAGGCAACACCAAACTAGCAACTTTGAGCAAAAAGATGAAAACAAGAAACCAAAACCACACAATGAGTTCAAAACTCATCCAATGAACCTAGAACAACTTCAAAAACATCTAAGACAACTTTCCAACTTAAAACTAACAAAAATCAAACCTGTGATGAAAATGAAGCTGAGAATGAAGCTATGTGCTCCTGCACCATACTCCCCCGGTGACAAAGAAGTCATGTGACTCCTTTGGGTAGAAAAGAGAGAGGAATACTAGCCTTGTGGAAGTCACTTTCAGGTATTCAAGTGGCTTCAGAACTTGGTTGATCTTTCCACTTGATCAAATGCTCAAGGTAGTCATGCTTTCTAGTCTTTTTGATGATTCTGGAATCAAGTACCTGTTTAGGAATGGGAGAAGAAGAAGAGGGGATAGATAGATCAGAAAGGGAATTTGAAATGTCTGAAGCTCTCTGAGTCTCTTCTGGAGGCTACCCCTTGAAAGGTACCAAATCTGCAACATTAAAGATAGGAGACAAGGAAACATCAGCAGGTAAATCAATTTTATAAGCATTTGGACCATACTTAGCCAAAATCCTGCAAGGTCTAATTCTTCTCATTTGTAACTTGGTAGGAACTCGCTTTTGCAATATAGACTTGTTAAGATGCACCATCACAAAATCTCCAACTGAGAATTGGACATCCCTCTTTGAAGCATCCACCCTTGCCTTGACTCTTGCTATGGTGTCCTACAAAGACTGCTTAACCTGTTCATGTATATCTTTTAGAGATTATGCCATATCTTTTGCTGTCCCACTAACATGTTGCAAGTTAGTCACATCATGTAACTCAAAAACACCTCTTGGATGCATACCATAAACAACCTAAAACGGACTCTTACCAGTGGATCTGTTTACACTGTCATTGTAGGCAAATTCAGCCTATGGGATGAGTTGATCCCAGCTTTGTCCATACTCCTTGGTGAGACATCTGAGTAGATTACCCAATGTTCTATTCACCACTTCTGTTTGTCCATCTGTCTGTGGATGGTAAGATGAGCCAAAAGACAAGTTAGTACCCAATTTGTTCCACAAAGTCTTCCAAAAATGACCCAAAAACTTAACATCTCTATCTGATACAATGCTAGATGGCAAACCATGTATTCTGACAACTTCTTTAAAGAAAAGGAAAGCAATATGAATAGCATCATTAGTACTTTTGCAAGGTATAAAGTGAGCCATTTTACTAAATCTGTCAACAACCACAAAGACATTGTCATGCCTTGTTTTTGTCTTTGGTAGACCTACAACAAAATCCATACTAATGCACTCCCATGGCCTAGAAGGAATGGGAAGTGGCTGATATAAACCAGCATTAATGCTATTACCTTTGGCCTTCTGACATACCATGCACTATTCAACATACCTCCAGAAACCTCTCTGCATCTTAGGCCAGTAATAAAAGCGTTGAACCAGCTCTAAGGTCTTATTGAGACCAAAATGGCCACTCAAACACCCATTGTGTTTCTCTTGGATGAGATTTTCTCTCATGGAACCTTTAGGAACACATAGCTGTCCTCCCCTGAATAACAAAGCATTCTACAATGTATAGTCAGCATACTCACTATGGAAATGATTCTCAAAAGCAAGACAAACTTTATAAGCAACAACAAAATCATCATCATTAGGATATAAATCTTGAAAGCAGTCAATCCCAATACTCTTAACTTGGATCTCTTGAATAGTCAACAATCTCCTACTTAAAGCATCAACTACCTTGTTACATTGGCCTTTCTTGTGCTTAAGAGTAAAGGTATATGCTTGTAGGTACTCTACCCATTTCACATGCCTATGGTTGAGTTTATCCTGAGAATTCAAGAAACTGACTACTTGGTTGTCTATATACACAACAAATTCTTTAGGAAGCAAATAATGCCTCCACTTCCTGAGTGCCTGCACCAATGCATATAACTCTAAATCATAAGATGAATACTTTTTCTTTGCATCATTCAGTTTTTCACTAAAGAAAGCAATTGATCTATTATCTTGACTCAAGACTGCACCTACTGCAAGATGACTGGCATCACATTCTATAGTAAAGAGTTTATCAAAACTAGGAAGGATTAACATTGGTTGTGTTGCAACTCTAGTTTTGAGTAACTCAAACCCCTTATTGGTTGCTTCAGTCCATTGAAACTTGACTTTATGACCACCTTTTATTGTATCTAACATGAGTGCACAAATCTCACTGAAATCTCTAATAAACTTCCTATAAAACTAGGCTGGACCATGAAAACTTCTAACTTCACTGGCTGATTGTGGGGTTGGCCAACTTTTTATGGCTGCAATTTTAGATTGATCCATCTTAAGATCTCCACTGGACACAACAAAACCAAGATAGACTAGCTCTTGCTGCATAAAATCACATTTTTCAAGATTTATGGTTAATTGCTCATCAGATAATCTTTGCAAAACAATAGCTAAGTGTTTCAAATGCTCCTCTTTAGTCTTACTAAAAATGAGAATATCATCTAAGTAGACTACCACAAACTTACTGAGAAAATCCTGCAATACTTCATTCATTAACCTCATAAAGGTACTAGGAGCATTAGAGAGTCCAAAAGGCATAACCAACCATTCATAAAGACCCTCATTTGTTTTGAAAGTAGTTTTCCACTCATCACCCTCTTTGATTCTTATCTAATGGTAACCACTCTTTAAGTCTATTTTGGAGAAATACCTCGCACCCCCTAAACAATCCATCAAATCTTCTATCCTGGGAATAGGGAATCTGTATCTTATTGTGATCTTGTTGATAGCTCTGGAGTCTATGCATAGTCTCCATGTGCCCCCTTTCTTAGGTGCTAACACTATGGGTACAGCACAAGGACTTATACTCTTTCTTATTAATCCTTGATCCAATAACTCTTGAATCTATCTAGCTACCTCTTTGTTCTGTTCAGGAGTCATCTTGTATGCTACTTTGTTTAGCAAAGAAGCTCCTGGTATAAAGTCAATTTGATGACTAATGGCTCTAGGAGGGGGTAATGTTGCTAGTTGTCCATCACTGATGATGCCCTTAAAGTTATCAAGAAGTTGTTGCACTTCTTGTGGGATCTCAACTTCTTTTTCTTTCTTATCCTCCTTAGGTTTCACTACAAGTGCATAACCAATCCCATCTCCCTCTTTCATGGTTTGGATGAACTCCTTTTCGTTGACTAATAGCACTTTAGGTGCCTGTGGTTTGCTGTCCTCTATCTCTTCATTAAGGGACTGAATTTTGTAGACAATGCCATTCTTTTTAAAGGAATATGTGTTTTTTTCACCATCATGGTGTGCCCTTCTATCAAATTGCCAAGGTCTACCCAATAGTAGATGGCAAGCATCCATGGGAAGGATGTCACATAGTATCCTATCCTTGTATTCACCTATATTGAAGTCTACCCATGGTTGTTCATTCACTAGGACATGTTCCCCTTGTTTAACTAGGTTACCTTGCAGGGTTCACTATGCTTCATTCTAGGTAGGTTCAATTTGCTAACTGCCTCCTCTGAGATAATGTTATCTTTGGAGCCTGAATCTATAACCACCTACATACCTTGCCCAAGATTTTGCACTTTATCCTGAACAATGTTCTTCTCTAATACACTTCACACTTATGAGGTTCTTGCATCAATAGTCTCCTCATCATTAGACTTTCACCATCTTTGGGTGCTAGGTGCATTGTTGGAGTTCTTGTACTACTTCCTTCCTCCTAAACATAGTTCACTCTTTTTTCACCTCCATGGGAAGAACTAGGTTTTTCTGGACACCTATAAGCAGGATGACCCAATTTCTGATAGTTGTAGCATTTCATTGTGGAGAAGTAAGACCCTCTACCTGGGCCACTAGACCTACCCCTTCCTATGTTTCTTGATCCCCTTCCCCTATAATTAGGTTTTCTCTGAGAATCCCTGCTTTGCTCTATAAGCTTAGATTCCCCCTGCGACCTTTGGTCTATGTGTCTTCCCCCAAAACTACCTCAATGGCCTCAACCATCTCTACCTCTTCCTCTACTTATGTTATGCTGCTCTTGCTTCTTCCTACTCCTTTCCTCTACCTTGAGTGCAAGTTGATAGCACTTCTGGACTATTGTAGGGCACAACAAACTTAACTCTTCCTATATGTTCCATCTCAAGCCATTGAGATACCTAGAAACCTTGACATTTTCATCCTCTTGGATCTTTGACCTAAGGCATAGCTTCTGAAACTCCTTAGTGTAGGCGTTGACATCTAAGTCTTTTTGCCTAAGGTTTTGCCTTTTCCTATGGAGTTGTATTTCATAGTCCTCTGGAATGTAAGCCTCTCTGATCTTGGACATCATTCCCTTCCAAGTTGCTATGGGTCTTTTGCCCTCTTTCTCACGTTCATCGTAAATGAACTTCCACCATGTTAAGGCAGCTCCTCTCAACCTGGACTTAGCCACCTTCACTTTCTGGGCCTCTGTCACACCATCACACTCAAAATGGTTCTCAAGCCCCTCAATCCACTCCATGACCACTTCTGGGTCCATTTTACCACTAAATAGTGGGACTCCTTCTAGTGTTCTCCCACTCATAGCCTTCAAGGCTTTCAAAAAGGGTTCATTCTCTATCACAGGGTTTGGTATAGGGGTCTCATCCTCTATAGCTAATAGCTTACCCTTACCTTTTGTTCCCTCTATCTTATTGTTGGCTTCATCTACCTTCACTTGTACTTCACCCAACTTCTGCTCTAAAAGGTCTAGTTTCACTCTGAGTAACCTATTTTCTTCTTCCTAGTCTTCCACTTTCTTTGCTAGTTCCGCATTTGTCACCATGGTTGCCAAATTGCTACTTCTTCCCAAGTGTAAATGGGCTCTGATACCACTATGATAGGGAGGATAGTGCTAGGTGGTTGTTAAGTGGCTAGTATGCTTGCTAAGTGATAGATCCTTACTATTTTTGAGGTGTAGTCCCCAAGGATAGAGTGCAAATAGCTCAAAGGCATTCTAAAAACTCACCTTGCTCCACTTTCCCATGTCAAACTCTCCTTGGCTACTCAAAAGCTCCAACACCCTAGTTGTTGACATCCTTTCAAGTGCTCCAAAACCAACTTATGAAGCCAAACTCACCAAATAGGTTGAATTCATGTTAGGTTAACCCGTTTCAACTTGATTTTTTGGATTTCATGCTTTGCAACCTTCACTGGTATACCCGATTTGACAAAAAGTTGGTTTTAGGCCTAAAATGGGCTATTAGGCATTAGCCCTCCATTTGGGGTTTTGTGCTCACCCTGCTCAAGCATTGGACTTCCAGACTAAAAGCTTCACATATATGGATACCCTTTTGGGAATACTTGAAGATTTTCAAAGTCTCAGAGCCTCTCAGGCCTTCTCCATGACTGTCCCAAAAATGGGTGAAAAAGGAGGGTTTGGTAGGGTTTTGATGGTGAAAACCAAGATTCAAACTAGAGACCTCCAATATGGAACAACAAACCTTAGTGCCATCACACTACTGACTAATTAGGCCACAATAAAGAATATTTACACTTCAAAGTTTGGAGAACAAGATTTTACAAAAAGTTGCTTATGAGGAGAATGCAACAATTTACAACTTTTGCATTATTGCCTCTTTCAAGCACATCATTTGCAAAAAACAACCAATTACATTCAACATGTAAACATATCTACCATTTAGAGACAAAGGAGAGTCATGTTAGCCCTGCATACAAGCATTAGGCAATTACAAATAATGGATTATTTCACTGTCAATGCTAACTGTCACTCCACTTTTGCCTTTCACTATTTTTTGTTCACTGTGACCTGCACTTTCACTGTTAAAACTCTTTGCAAAAAGTCTTTTTTGTGCTCCTTAACAAGGTTCTATCTTTAATGGCTTATTGACCTTCATACCTGTCATTTTGAAGGAGAAGATTACATATATAACTTCAAAAGAAAATGTAAAACTCGGTCCTAGTTGACTGTGACAGCCAACTGGCATTACAACCTTGCCTCAAAGATCATTGATTGATCTTGGAAACTTCAAACCCATAGATAACACCAAAATCACTCCTTTTTCTTGTTTGCAAGCAATTAGAAGGAGGTACAAAACCTTACAAGCTCCAATGTATGATGGAGAGTAGGCTAATGAAATGAAATTGACTCTAAAATAGTGACTCACTGTCTTTTACATTATTTTCACAAACTAAACATGAAAACATTCTCCTCATAGCTTATAAAGCCTCCTTGTCTTGACATACAAACTGAAAAATCAAGGCAAGTCTATTCAACTATTAAATGCACTTGCTATAGGAGAGCAAAGCATCAATTCTTCAAGACCCTAGCCAAATGGCACACTTGCCTAGGGCTCCATGGCCACAAAACTCCATACACCTACATTCTTGAAGAAAAAACATGTATTTACATAATTTACAAGTTGACCAGGGAAGCCATGAACATTTTAGGACTCCAAGAAGCCAAGTTGGTCAAGCATCGTTGCCAATTCCTAGACAAGGTAGTGAAACTGTCAAATCGAACTAATTTTCCTACAAACTCAAAACTTGATAAAATTAGATGCCACCAAAGGGAAAAGCTTAAGAAAACATAATAGCAACTAAAAATGCAAGAACAGTATGGCCAAGTACATCAGGTGTATGGACTACTATTCACATGGTGTTAAAAACTAGAGAAAAACCAAGTAAAACTAGTGCAAGTTTGCAAAATGCTTCATAACTTTGAATGATCAACCCTTACAATAATTAAAATAGGAGATTAAATACCTCTCCAAGTTGGTTAGCCTCCTGTATGGATAGGTACATGTCCAAGGGCACTTAAATTTGACAATTTGATGCCTGAATGACAACTTTTGGTGCCTAGAAAATGCAAGATTGACCTCCAAGACTAACAATCACCTAAAAACACTTCTCACACCTAAAACCCAAACATAAAACATGTCTAAAACCTTTTCAAAACAAAAACCACATTAAAAACTCTTTTTTCCATCATTTTGCCAAGCAACACCAAACTGGCAACTTTGAGCAAAGAGATGAAAACAAGAAACCAAAACCACACAATGAGTTCAAAACTCATCCAAACAACCTAGGACAACTTCAAAAACATCTAAGACAAATTTCCAACTAAAAACTAACAAAAATCAAACCTGTGATGAAAATGAAGCTAAGAATGAAGCTAGGTGCTCCTGCATCACTTCTTCTAGCTCCATAAGCTCTGCCAACGTTACCTCCATGGGCTCATTTTTGGCCAACTCAATGGACTTGAGGAGTTGCAAAGCGGGGATCTCCAAAGACACGGGGAATAAGGTGTCTTTATCATACACTAGCTTCTATGGAGAGTTCTTTAAACTTTTCTTAGGCGTGATCCGGTCCGCCCATAACGTGCTTCTCAAGTGGTGATGCCACTCCCCTTTGTGTTTAGACCCCATTCTCTTAATGAGTCCTATAAGGTTCTTATTAGTAGATTCAATTAGGCCATTTCCTTGAGGGTAATAATTCGAGGAAGTCTTCAGATATATGCTCTAGCGGAGAGCAAACTGATTTACACGGGAGCCCGTGAATGCGCATGTATTATCCGATATTATGGTCTTTGGCAGACCATACTGGCATACTAACTCCTCCAAAAATACTAGCTCTAATGAATTCCTTAGGGGTACAACCTTGGACCATCTAGTGAATTAGTCAATGGTAGTAAGGATCCACTTGTGTCCAGCTGAGCTAGGCAGATTAATGATCCCTATGAAATCCAGACCCCATTGAGAAAGGGGTTCTTCCACCATTATTTGTTAATGAAAATGTTGGCCTTCCTAATCAATTGTTTGTGATCTGCAACCCCTTTTGCTTTTGGGCCTACATCTTGTTGACCTTTGGGAACATGGCTGCAAAGAGGAGGCTATTATTTTCCTCGCAGAAATGTGTCTGCACATGTGGTCGGGTTGGCTTACCACCATCCTTCTCCTTTCTCTTCTGTACCTGGCTAACCCGCGTAGATTTGGAATGAGTAACTTGTTGATAATAAGTATCCGAGGCTGAAATGGCTTGACCTGCAAATGCTGCACCAAGAGGGATGGCATAGGGGAAATGGGAAATAGGGTCGTTGAAATGGTTTGAATGGGTTGTGTGAACATGGTTGGGGAGAACAACAGTACAAAGGGAGAGGCTTCTAAAAGAGAAGGATCAATGGATGTTGTACTAACATTTGGGGGAGGAGTGGACTCTCCAAAACCAAGCCTACACAAAACAACGACTAGAGAAGAAATCTGCAGGAAAAATGTTGTAGGAAATATGACATCAGAGGTAGGGAACGAAGAAATGGCTTGCAATGACACAACTTGGGACTTAATTGGCGTTTTGATGGGGGCTAATGTAAGAGTAGTCAGGACCTGAGCAGACATTGATGCAAGTTGGGGAACTGAGGAAACCATAGATTGAGCAAAGAGGAAAGGAAGAGTAGAGCATACCTAAACTGTAGAAGCCACTAGTTGTTGAGGGGCTAGAGGAACCATAGGGACTTGAGAAGATGAACCCTTCTTCGCTGAACCCAAACAATGTTTCTTCCTAGAAGGGGAATCATGTGTCTGCTATTCAGGTGATCTCTTGGTGGATTGGGAATGGGGCCTCTGAACTGAGCTAACGAGAGAAATTGAAATGTCAGCTCTGGTACCTAGCTCTTCTACATTTATAACCTCAACCTCTTGAGGGCGAGCCTCCTCGGGGGAGGCATCATCATGCTAGGACTTGTTACTTGTCTCTTCTTCCAACTTATTATGATTATGCCATTCTTTCTCAAAATGCTCATCAAAAGGGGCGCTCACCAGATTAGCCCTAGGCTGGTTAGTCTCTTGGCGGTAGATCCAGAAATCATTTCTCTTCTTCTTTGGCCAAAAATCATTTTCCATGGCTTACAACATGTTCTGAAGAATAGACTTAGCCAGATTGTGCCTTTGAAAGATAGGGTAAAAATCCAACCATGGAGGGTGCTCAATGACAGGAAAGTCACTAGGACCCACATAAAGTCTTGGATCATTCACCAATGGGAAGATGCATCCCTCCCATGAGCTCCATGACACATATTTAATAGTCTTCCATAGCATCTTTATCAAACACCTCTGTGCTGTCAATTCTGGGGAAACACAACATGTCCTAAATACCTTCTAGGGTTATGAGGACCCATAGAGAGGAGACCTGTATCAAAAGAGAGTTTGGCATGAACCTACCCATGCATGCAATCACAAATTCTGGACAATGTGGAACCATAGGGACCATGAACAAAGGAGTGTTATAATTCTAGAATTTGAACGTCGTAGACTACGACTCGTTTATGTGATTTAGAATTCTTCCGCATGCAGCCTCCCTGAGAGCTCTTGGTTGTTTGTGCAATTCAAGCTCAATGACCTCTTCTAAGGAATCAATCACCATCATGGAATCATGGGTAATCGTCTTTGATTTTGGTTTGGTTCTGGGATATTCTAGCTTGGAGGGTATGGCATGGGACGCATATGAAATTTCCCTGTATATGTCCACCCACATTTCACCGTGGGAAGGATTTGAGGCTGTTGTATCCATCTCCATTTTTTGCAGGTGAGATTTTTCTGACACTATAGATTTTGGCACTAGGAATTCAAATTGAAAATATGACATGCACTTTTAAAACTCTCTTCCTTAAATGTATTGCATGCCTAGATTTGTGCATGAAAAGTAAGCATTTATGATAGGCATCTGCTAGCATGTATGCCACCTCATTTTCCAGGTAATCATTAATGATAAAATGGGAAGAAGTGGCGCCACTTGTGATTTTTAAAAGATGTTAGCCCACTATGTCCTCATTCCAATCCACTAGAGATGATTTGTCTGTCCGGATGGATCTCCTTATTTAAGAGAAAATACACAGCCAATGAAGCTCGCACGAGCCAAAATAGACCTGCGGACTACTGGGTTAAGGCACAACATACTCTAAAATACGTGTGGCATTTGAGTACATAGTTTTTCTTTTCGAGGCTCTAGACAGGACATATGCAACCTTCAGGCTCGACTCAATTCACTTGTGCGAGTAATAAGAAAGGACATACACATCAAAGATTGATGATGTTGGCTCTTAATTTGGTTTTATTACTCAGAGTTGGAAATCAGCTATAAATATGTCTTTTCAGACATTCCTTTCCACATAAGTTTGATGGTATGATGAAAGAATAAGTATCTGGTAGAATACTGAGAGTGGGCGGGGGGGGGGGGGGGGGGGGGGTAAATCAATATACTGAAAAACTGTTATAAACTCCCAAACTCAAAAGTAAACTTATCAACAAATAACTCAGTCACGATAATATCTCAAAAATTACCAACATCAACCAGTTTGACTGTTATGACAACTTAACAGTAAACAACTTCAATCTTGTAAACATAAAAAAATGCTTAAAAATATGTCAACATATTCATCTCTCAATGCTTCCAGTTATCATGCCATATAATAATAGTTAAGTAGTTAATCAAATCAACAAATAAGATCATAACCACAAAAGAATTCACCACTTGACACAAATATTTATACGTGGAAAACCCAAATAGTTAAAAACCACGGTGAGATGAGACTCACAAGGATAGTTATCTCAACTCTTCTTAAGTTCGCCCTGTTAGGAGCCAAGCCTGTTAAATCTTTTACAATAAGTCATGTTAAGAACGGATTCTGTTAGGAATCACCCGGTTAAGGGATTTACAAATATGTCTTGATGAAAAGCACAATACCCTATTAGGAGTAACCTCACTGGAGGATTTGAGAATCCAAACTAATGGACCACCTTGTGAGAGGATTTAGAAAGTAACCAAGCTTTTTAGAGCTTACCCGGTTAGGGGATTTCAATTTCTGTTGTAATTGTTAGAAAACAACATTTTTTCTTGATCTGTCTGAATAACACTACAACTACTTGATTAGATCCTTCTTAAGCTTCAATCTGCCTTTACTCAAACTGTAGATCCATCCACCAGTTAGGCAACCACACACTCAACTGGTTTCTTCCAATCTTGTCAACTTTTCCAACACTTAATAAAACAATATCATTGACCTTAAATACAAATCAACTAGGTCGGTAACACAACAAAAACCTAATTCTCATCATCAAGATTACAAACAAGTCGGTACAATATTGACCGTTAGAAATCATAACAATCTCTCCACATTAATCAAGAAAATTCCAACCGCTCCATGATCACCGCTTCATCAGACTTTGTAACTCATCACGCACTGTGCATTAGATGCAATCCACTTTGCTCCTTTCCAAGACGACAAAAAAATGCACCGAATCAATCAGAACTAATCCTCATTCAATGATCACATGTGTCTCCATCATTACCACTCAACATTATATTTTAAACCAACAAACTTGATCGGTTAGGGTTTAATAGAAAACAACTGGTAGGGTCTACCGGTTACATAACATAGAAAGGTTTAACCCTTTACACCGGTTCAACTTACAAACTACCATATACCAGTTTACAACATCTTCCTTAAAGTTTATCATACTAGTTATAAGACAATAACAATAACAAAAATAACATCAACAATATCATGAATACCATTCACCGATTCAATTGACATCAATGACAACATATCATTAATGTGATCTATATGTAAAATACCAATAATCTAAAAATGCCAACAATCTCCTTCTTTGGCATTGATGGCAATACAATTATCAATGCCTCTGATTGTTGTTGTGGATTGGTGAATAGGAATCCTTGTTTACATTACCAAGTATTCACCATGCTCTGTCTGTCTTCAGTCAATCTTTTGGTTCACCTAATCAGACACATAATTCTTCTCCTCAATCACATAATTCTTCTTCCCCTTTGACAACAATGCCAAATTGAAAGTAAACATGTAATTCCAAATTTTCACTATGCATCAACATACTGCAACTTGATGCTCCCCCTATGGAGTACATCCACTTCCAAAAACATCAATCCATGTAAGATTTTGCAAGTAATTCAGGAACTGATGCAATCAACATCATGCTCAACTGACTTCATGAAGAGGGACAACCCTCAACTGACTTCTAAGATACTCAAAAGTGGTCTTAGGCAAAGGTTTGGTAAAGATATCTACAAGCTTCTCCTGGGTAGAAATATGCTCTAAGATAACATATTTACTTTGAACCTTTTCCCTTAAAAAGTGATACTTCAATTCAATGTGCTTAGTCCTTGTGTGCAAAACAGGATTCCTAGAAATATTTATTGCACTTTTATTATCACACAAAATCTTTATGGTTCTGAGATCTTCATCTTAAAACCTTCCAAAATGTGCCTCATCCAAATAGCTTGTGTGCAATTCATGTAAGATGCTACATACTCAGCTTCCACAATAGAATGTGAAGTACGACTCTTCTTCTTACTACTCCATGAAACTAGCCTTCCTCCTAGAAAGAATGCTCTAGAGGTAGTACTCTTCCAGTCATCAACATTCCTACCCAATCAACATAAGTGTATGCCTCCAAATCAAAGTTTCCTCCATATGGATACCATAATCCATAGTCAACTATACCTTTCACATATCTAAAAATTCTCTTGGTTGCTATCAGATGTGCTTCCTTTGGATTTTTCTGAAATCTAGCAACTATACCAACTGCATGGGTAATATCTGGTTGACTGTGAACAACATAGTTTAATTTTCCAATCATTGACCTATATTCCTTTTCATCTATAGACTTAGATGCATCTTCCTTGGACAATTTACAACCTGTAACCATTGGAGTTCCAACTGGTTTATAGTCACTCATGTCAAAAGTCTTCAAAACCTCTTTCACATACTTAGATTGAGTAATGAAAATACCATTCTTCATCTGCTATATCTACAAGCCTATGAAATTTTTTATTTCCCCTACTAATGAGATCTCAAACTCATTCTTTATTTCATCTGCAAAACTATTTCTCATGACATCATTACCTCCAAATATAATGTAATCAACAAATACTTCACTGACCAATATTTCATCTCCTTCAAACTTGAGATAAATGTTGATGTCATCACTGGTTCTTGCAAATCCTATCTTCATTAGATGTGTATGAAGTCGTTCATACCATGCTCTGGGTGCCTTCTTTAATCCATATAGAGCTTTATACAATCTAGATACCATGTCTTCATTATCTGTCAATGCATAACCATCAAGCTACTCTATATAAACCTCTTCTTCCAATATCCCATTAAAAAATGAAGACTTAACATCCATTTGGTATACTTTGAACTTCTTATGAGCTGCAAATGCAACTAATGTTCTAACTCCTTCCAGTCTTGCTACTGGTGCAAAATTTTCTCCATAATCTTCTCCTTCTTCTTGTGCATAACCCTTGCAAACTAATCTTGCATTATTGTGAACTACAACACAATCTTCATTTAACGTGTTTCTAAACACCCATTTAGTACCTATAAAATTCTTATTTACCGGTCGGGGTACCAAGGTCCAAGTGTTGTTCTTCTCAATTTGATCTAATTCCTCCTCCATTGCTTTCTTCCAATGATCATCACCAAATTCCTCCTTAGCACTTCTTGGTTCAATGGTGGAGATCATACGGGAGTTCTCTCTAATTCTCCTTCTAGTTAGTACTCCAACATCCTTATCCCCAATAATTTGCTCAGGACTATGATTCAGTCTCACATACCTAGGAATAACATGATCATTCTCATCAGGTTCAGCTTCTTCATTGTCTTCTTCCTCTGAATTTATTTGTTCCAGTTGAACAAGTACATCAAGATTTGCTTTACCGGTTTCTGATTTAATAGTTTCAGGTTCCAAAAGCAAAACACAAGGATCCTCTCCCTTTCTCTCTGAACTAGTTCCTTCTAAAATTTTAGGACATTCATCTACACGAACATTAGGACTCTCAACAATTATCTATGTCTAGTTGTTGAAGCATTTATCGGCCTTACTCTTGGCAGAATAGACAAGAAATATGCCTTCATCACTCTTAGCTTCAAACTTGCTTATGTAATCATCTCTTTTAATAAAACACTTACTACCAAAGATTTTAAAATAACTAACATCAAGTGATCTTCCATACCAGTACTCATAAGGTGTCTTGTCCCTACCTCTTTTCACCAAAACTCGGTTCATTGTGTAGACCATTGTACTTACAGCTTCTCTCCAAAATGTTTTTGCTACATTTCCTTATATCAACATAGTTCTAGCTGCTTCAACCACTAGTCGGTTGTTCCTTTCTACTATACCATCTTGTTGTGGTGTCCTTGGTGCAGAAAGCTATCGCTTGATACCATTCTCATCACAATACTTAGTGAATTCCCCAGAAGTGAAATCACCGCCTTGATCTGTTCTCTAACATTTTATCTTTTTTCCACTCTCTTTCTGAGCTAAAGCTCTGAATGCCTTGAATTTTACCAAAGGCTTCATTCTTATCCTTGAAGAATGTGACCCACATCATCCTTGAACAACCATCAATGAAGATCATGAAATATCTATCACCTAAAATGCTTCTAGTTCTTATTGGTCCACATAGATCTGTATGAACCAAATCTAACAAGTGCTCTGTGGAGAAGGACTTTCTCTTGAAAGTTGAAGAAGTTATCTTTCCTAGTTGACATTCTTAACAAAGAGCATTAACCGGTTTGTCTATCTGAGGTAGACCTTTTAGTGTCTTAGAATTTCTCACTTTAACAATGTTATCAAAGTTTATATGACAAAATCTCCTATGCCAAAGTCAGCTATCATCTATTTTTGCAATCAAATAGTTTCTAACTTTAGGATTAAGATGAAATATATTACCTCTAGTTTGTTTCTCGGTTGCAATCAATTCACCTTTGTTGTCAAAGATTTTGCACATGCCATTTCTAAACTCTAGTGGGTATCCTTTGTCATTAAGTTGTGCCACACTCAGAAGATTGTCCTTTAGGCCTTCAACCCAATAGACATCATCAACATTGCTCTTCCCATTAAGAGAAATAACTCCCTTACCTTTAACCATACAAGGTGAGTCATCGCCAAATCTAACAACACCGCCATCAAATTCCTTAAAGGAAAGAAATTTTCTACGATCGCCTGTCATGTGATGTGAACAACCACTATTAATGATCCAATCATCAGAGTTATCCATCTTGGACACTAGTGCCTTCTGATATGATATCTCTTCCTTAATAGCTACAAACACAATATCTTCACTAGCATCATCATCATATTCTTCATCAGTAATACCACTGTCAATAGCAACAAGGCAATCTCTCTTGCCTTTACCCTTATATTTCTTAAATTTGTCTCTCTTGTATTCATTTTCATCATTAGGGAAATTAGCTTCTATATGACCAATCTTATTGCAAGCAAAACATTTCAACGGTAGCTTACCTCTGTATTTCCCAGTGCCTATACGTAGTCATTTTGCCAACAATGCTTCAAGCTCCACTAAACTGTCTTTATCATCAACATCTCTGTTGGATCTAGATTCATAGCTATGGCTAGTATCTCTACTTCTTCTCATAGATGAGTTAGAAAAAGAAGCTTTGAATGCAGATTATGTTTTTTATACACTACCATCATAGCCATTTAGTTCAAAAGCACTAAGTTTTCCAATGATAGAGTCAAGAGTTACCTTTGTTTTGTCAATCAATTTTAGCTCTTGAATAGCTGCAACTTGGATAGCATAGACCGCGAGCAGGGTTCTCAGTACCTTACTGATCACTATGGCATCTTCCACTTTCCCTCCTGCACTCTTTCTTTCACCAACTATCTCTTTTATCCTTTGACCATACTGTTGAATATTCTCACCTTCAGACATTCTCATGTCATCAAACTTTCCTCTTTAGCAATCTTAACATGTTCATTGTATATGCATGTAAAATTCATCTTAACAACAAGTATTCAATTAGAAATCAAAAGGGAAATCACGAATCCCTATCTAATCAAAGAATCTAACAAACAAGACAATGAAATAATGCAATATAAAGAAATAAGAATTATAAATCAATTCAATAAAAACTCTCTATTCCAAGATTGCCTATCGCTTCCATTGATCTTCTCTTCTTTGTGGTATGATGGCTCTCAGATATTGCGCTGGTAACCTGCAAGTGACACAAAGATTTGAAGTTCATAATTATTGAAAATGGAGATTGGATGCTCAATTTATAGAAAATTGAAGAGGATTGATTGAAAGATGGAACAAATTGATCAAGAGGTGGAACTCGGGTGAGCTCACATAAAAATTGATAGTTGAACTATTGATTGTAGGAGTGAAACTTAATAGATTGAATAGATTAATTGAGTCAACCAATTCAGAAAAAGATGACTGAAGGAAGAAAAAGATTGATTGGAGGAAATAAAGAGGATGACAAAGAAAGCTTAATTTAGAAAAAGCTAACTGGAAGATGGAAATAGAAGTTGAAGAGGTAAATGATTTATTTAATTAATTAATTTAGCATGTGCTTGCATTTAGATTTAGATTTTCAACTTAATCTTTGCATGAGATTTTAATTCAGATAATTGAATTTATTTAATTCAATTTAGTATTTGAATATATTTAGAACTTGACTTTGAAATTAGAATTTGGGGATTTGGAAATGGAAGAATTAATTAGTTAATTAAATAATTTAAAGAAACTATTTAATTATTTAGGAATAGAATTTAATTAAATAATAAAGATTATTTAAATTGGGGAATTAATCAGAATCAATTAAATAATTAATATTTAATTAATATTTAGAAAATGGTTAAAATGATTAAATGATGATAAAATAGGAAATAGAATAATTAGTACGATTATGAGGAAATATGAAATTAGAAGAATAAGATTAATTAACTTAATTAAATAATTAAAGAATTATTTAATCAATTAGAGGAATAATTAGTACATGATCAATGAGACATTTTTAGGTGTCTACATTTGCCCCTCTTTGAGACAAAGTCGGAACGACATTGTTTCAAAGAAAATGAAAAATTCTACCCCATATGCCTTGGTACTGCTTTATAGTGTAAATATGCCCCCTCGGAAAAGGTGGCCAGAAAATTCCAAAATTGAGACCATGTTTTCGATATCAGTTTAATGAGCAAGCGTGTAAAATTTCATGCGATTTCAAGATCATTTGAGTAGGCTACAAGGTGTTTGAAGCTAGCAGGGACCACCGGTGTCGAGGTGTCAAAAAACCCTAATTTTGTGCTATATATAGAGATTTTTAGGTTTTCATTTGCTCATTTGCAATTTGGTAATTCCTTGGTTTTCTTTGCAATTTGTGTGCTTTTTTCTGAGTATTTGATCATCATGGCTGGTTATAGAGCTCGAGTGCACCTATCTAACCAAGTACGTTCATATCAGAGACCTCTTGGGACTGGTGGCATGGTATTTTTCCAAAATTTTTCATGATTTATGCCTATTATTCAAAGAAAACTCCATGATGAATTTTTGCACTATGTCACACAATCACTTGTCGATGTTTACGCATTAGTGTTAACTGTACCACAAACACTTTAACTGTTACACACATGTCCTAAGTGTTACACATTAGTATTAGACATGTCGCATTCATGTATATCATTACGCATAAGTGTTTATTGTTATGCATGAGCTCATATCATTACACATTAGCTTTAAACGTCACGCAAGAGCCATAATTGTACCGTATTAGTCATAACTATCATGCATTCATTGTAAATGTAATTTTTTGTCATGCGTTTTGAAATATTTTTGTTTTTCAAGATTTGATATTTGATATTTTCAACATTTTCTCATTGCAGGAGAACATTGGAGTGTTATACTGTCGATAGAGCAGACCTAGTGGACTTGATCTTCGAGCTGACTTACTGGATGAGGAGATTGAGCATATCCAACAGCTTGGTCTATATCATGTGTTACACTTGCCAGAGGTTACAGCCAACAGGGCCATGATTACCGCTTTGATAGAGTGGTGGCAGTCATCACCTTAGAGGATGTATGGCATATACTCCGTATTCTGATTCATGGTGAGAGAGTTCTATATGACCATGATGATGGCATTGCTGGACTATGTGCACTTTTTGAGTGTGAGATTCAGGACTTGCAAATCAATGGCCATTATGACATCCCTTGGGCCCAATTAGACTATGATGACATGACTATTGTATTATGCGGTGTTGTTGGTGGTTTACTGATACCTAAAAGATGAGGTCATGGGTTTCCAGTGGGATGGGGCAGAGTGCTCCATGATATGATTGTTCATCATTGATTGAATGCCTGGGGTCCTTGTCTACTAGCCATGTTATACTATTAGATGCATGGTATTATGTATCTTGGATACCATTCTATGAGTTGTGGTGTTACTTTACTTCAGACATGGGCATGGGAGCACATTTCTATTTTGAGGCCTGCCATTCATGTAGATTTGCAGCCTGGTGAGCCTTATGCTTTCAGGTATACAACAGGGATCAGACACAGGGGTTCAGGTAATACCTTGTATTGGAGACATCAATTTGACATATTGCAGCATTTTATTTGGAGACCGTACTTAGACTGCCTTGGTTGGGAGGACAATGTAGTACACTTGCCTTTCTACTAACAACAAAGATATCTTATTGGTAGGACCTTTGAGACCCAGCGGATTATCAAGATGTATCTTCCAGGGTGGGTTCTGAGACAGTTCGGTGAGGTACAGGTGACACCAGTGGTTACTGCTTATTTTGCTCGTGTATCGCGTGAGGTATCTGATTGGGGTGTTTGCATATAGCCACATGTTGCTTCTACTAAGTTTGATTCTTTGCAGCCATTACTCTGGGGTTGGGGTAGAGGTGCAGCGGATCTAGAGACGACGGTGGAGTATGATGCATGGTTTGCTAGGCATAGGCTAGTGCCTTTGACTGATCCTGTTTTTTCGATTATAGCACAGTAGATTCACCACTGTAGATAGCGATTGAGGATAGACGCAGGGGAGAGAGCCGAAGGAGGAGGAGAGGGTGGAGCTGAGAGAGGAGGTGAGGATGATGAGGGAGGAGATGAGGGAAATGAGGGAGATGAGGATGTAGACATTGGTGGAAACACTGAGTCTATTAGCAGTGAGGATAGCGATGATTCTTCTGAGTCATCAAGAAGCGAGGATGGAGGTGATGATGAAGATATGTCAGAGCTAGAGGATGTGCCTAGTGCTGAGGGTGGGAGAGGACAGGTTGGTGAGGAGGATGAGTTGTAGACTCTTAGAGCATGGGTCCAAAGATTGGAGGATGAGGTCGCTAGATGAGATATCGAGCGAGAGACTTATCGTGCAGATTATGGTTCCCTTTGAGGCTGAGAGAGATCATCTCTAGAGGGAGAGAGATGAGGCAATGATGAGCTATCAGATTACCATGGATTCCTTTGATCATCTTTTTAGAGCAAGTAACGATGCACGCAACCAGGTAGATAGGTATTTCATTGCTGCATAGAAGGCTATTTATTGTAGACAGGCATATGAGAGAGCCATCCCTGAGGGTCAAAGAGAGCCTAGCTTCAGTGCATTTATGAGGAGGAGATCAAGTAGATTTACTTCATGATGGACTAGCAGTGGTGGCATTATGGGACCACCTTGACATCCTAGGGCAGGATTTAGGGGACAGGATCCACCTGCTGATAGAGGCAATGTTGGTTGATCATGTTATCTGAGCCTTCAGGCTTATTTATTGTATTCACACACATTATCATTTTTGAGTTATATATATATGATATGCAGGTTTTGACAGTGATCTATTTATGTTTTGCTTCCCATCTATGCTTATATGATGCTATGCGTTTTATGATGCATATCTATTTGATTCTATGCAATGGTTGGAAATGTTTGTATTAATGGTGCAAATGAAATCTAAATGAATGTAATGAACTCTATAATGGATGCAAATGAATCTATATGAATGCAATGAAATCTATAATGAATGCAATGAAATCTATAATGAATGCAAATGAATCTATATGGAATGTATAATGAATGTTTTTGGTATGATAATGGTTGAACCAATTTTAACTCAGATACACCTTGAAGAAATGTTAGTTAGATGATAAAGAGAGTATTTGATGATAGAAAGAATATGATTTAGAAAGAAGATGAGAAATCAATGAACTATCAAGAAACAAATGAGATGAGAATGAAATTGAATGAATCATGAACCCATGTCACATATTTTATTGCATCAATATATATTCATCACTGAGCCTTATTATGAATAATGGAGCTTAGCACATCAAGGTATAAGGAACCAAGATGTAAAGATATCTCATTGAAGAAACAAATATGTAGCAGACAAGAAACAAACAAAGAAAAAGATAATGCCCATCATAGCTCCTCTAGTCACTTGTGGACATCCTTGAGTAGCATAGGAACAATATCTATCGCCAAATGATAAAAGATAAAGACTAACCCAGACAAAATTCAGCAGCTATACTGACCTTGTGCCTTCGTTCTCAATTGATTGATGTGATGGTTGATAATGTCTGATCTTGCAGACCCCATTTAAGACTAACCTATTTGATTTCGAGTGTATCCTCTTTTGTTTAAGACAAGATAATGATCACATGATATGGATATGATATGATTGATAAGACAGTTTGATCAGTTGATTGCAGATGTTTGACTAGATAGTCGTATCCTTTGTTAACATTGTGCGAAGTGTTTGCTGGATATCTGCTAGGGTATTTGTTTCTCACAAGACATTTTATTGCAAGTTTTTTTGATTGATTGATTTTTTATTTTTAGTTCATTTCCAAGAGTTTTTTCGATGTTTTTGGATTATGTAGATCAATATTTGAATGTTTTTGATTGATTTTTTCAGGACTTTATCTGATGTTTTTGGTTGTTTTTGATTAAGTAAAAATAGGTTTTAGGGGACCCGAAACCCTATTACAATTTGAAAGATAAGCATTAAAGAGATGAAACAAAACAACTGCAAACACCAGCACAAAAACCAATAGATAAGAAAAAGACAGCAAGAAGCCAACAAGAAGTTGGCTCTAGACCCAGCATTACAAATTACTTGAAAACTTTAATAGATTCCTCAGCATTTTGAACCAAGTGTATCATTGCCTTGGCCACTTCCCTTAGGTCATTGTTTTCCACTCTCAGCTAGCTATCTTTCGTATTGATCTCCATCCCAGTAGTATTCTGCCTTGTTCTGCACCTAGGAGTCTGGTGGGTGGTGCTGGAAGTTGGAATATCATCAATGACAACCAGATTCTTTTCCCAATTTTTCCTTTCCAGATGATCCACCAAAGCATTCATGTTCTCTGATGAGACTTTCAGGACCTGGAGACTATGGTTCATGAAGTTTTTTAGAGCCTTCTCGGTACGGTCAACCCTAGAGTTGATGTTGTCTTTATCCTCTTCAGCCTATTCTTTCAAGGTTCTTATAACATCCTCCAGGTGTTTCAAATCTCCTTTGATCAAATCTTTTTCCAGCCAATCCTCCATCTTGATTTCCTCTTCAGCTTTACTAGTTTCTGTCTCATCATTCTTTTTCCCAGAGTCCTTAATCAACTTATTAATCTTGTTTTCCAACTCCCTCTGTTTACTTTGCATGCTAGTAATGTTGTCGACAACCCATTTTTGGAAGTTGAAGGACTCCAGAGCATAATTACGGGCAGTATTCAGGATGATGTTCACAGAATCCCTACCCTATTCAATGCCCACAGAGTTAGGATTTTCGTCCTCCTTATAATTCATAGCAACAATCCTGATGTCTGAGCCCATAAGGTTAGAGTGAGGGTTTTCAGAGTTACCCCCTTCATCCTCTTCACCAATGTTCTCATCCTTTTCATACTCCATATCATTTTCAAAATCCTTACCCTTTTCCTCCTCCACATCATAGTGCACCTCCGTATCCACATTATCTATGTCAGCTTTCCTTTTTTTGTGGGTAGATGTGTTAGGCTATTCCTCATCTGAATCCAAATCTTTGTCGCTCTTAGAGATATGTGCATTCGTGATCAGAGGGTCATCTTTGGTCGCCCTAGCCTTGTCCTTCAAATGTTCATAAATGAGAAATATAAGCCCTTGATGGGCTATAGGGTAGGAGTTAGGCTTTTTAGCATGGTCAACAAGACTCTCATTCAGAGAGGATGCTAAATAAAAAGGCAGGGATATTTTGGCCCCATGATGGAAGTGATTCAAAATAGCAAAGTGATAGTTATAGATTTTTGTAAATCTACCGTCAACAGTTAAATACTCCATTAAAACCCTTAAAACTTTTTGCCAAAAGGGCTTTACCTGCTAGGGAATGTAATAGGAAATGTTGTCTTTCTTCACAAGCTTGCCCTTCTCATCCTCCGATTTCGGGAAGATTTTGACTGCTCCAGCTGCATACTTCTGATCCCTGTAAAATTTGGTGCCCTCCGTCTATAGACCCGTGACCTCTGCGACCAGGTTCTCATCAAATTGCCATATCTCCCCAAACAGGGTAACTCTGTTGTTACTCCAGCCTCTGGCAAAATCGTGAGAAACAAAATTTCTGCTTCCGTGAAGCTCTTCCATATAGTCAGTAAAGCCATATCTGTGCAGTCTTCTCTAGACTTTTCGTTCACTCTTCCAATTTTTGCGTCCTGGGGGCTCACTCCTGTTTAAATTACCACCCATTTTGAGCTCCAGGTAGAAGTACCAGCAACTATAATTCACAGTCCACAGATGAAACCCCAAATGCTTGTAAATTCTGGAGTTACTGAACAAAGACTCTTTTGTTGTTTTGAAACTTATGTTTATGGCCACACAAACCTAACAATTACAATTATAATCTTCCTCATGCATATGATCATGGAAATGATGCCAAAAAGCACTCATTAATTGGTAGTTAATCCACCCCCAAAATCTGTCTTTGGAATTCATTCCCCAAAATATAATCATGATATTAACTAGACCCATTGATACGATCAAAATATAATTGCTCTTTAACCTCCCTTTTACAATGAGTTTCTCCAAAATATTTAACATCATTCTCTAAATTGACCCCTTCATTAGCTAAGAGATCTGCCACCTTATTGCCTTCTCTTAGAGTATGAGTTATTCTAACACTAACATAGTTATTTAACAAATATTTAGTACTTTTAACTAAGTTAGTAATATTCCAAGAATGATGTTTTTGGTTGTTATGTTTTCCATTTTTTAATGTTTTTGGATGATTTTTTCAGGACATTATATGATTTATTGGATTTTGAGTTTTTTAGTGTTTTTTGAATTTTATGTTTTTCATTGTTTTTGAATTTTATGTTTTTCACTGTTTTTGGATATTTTCGAAGGACGTTATCTGATTTTTAGGATTTTTTCAGGACTTTCTATGATTTTTTTTATTTTTTCAGTTATGCCCCCAGCATGCAGACCTATACGACATGATGATCTGTAGAATGTATGTGGAGACAAATGAATTTTTGACATGACTTATGTGAATGTAATATGTAGAATGAAGATGCATTTCCTACTCTAACAAGGTTGACCGTGTTTTTTTTTGTATTTGTAATACATCAATTGAAATGGAGGTGCAAAACATTTCATAGATAAGTGGTCAATCGATCCCTAAGGTCCCTTGGAACATTCATCTCAACACACTTAGTGACTAGGATTTACAAATGGAGATGCAGAAAACTTCCCCATTGGTTCTTGAAACTTTGATCTTCTTTTGCCCATGTGTGTGCAGATGAGTTAATTCCCGCTCTTGTGTTCACTAAAGATCCTTAGCATCCTATATGACTAGCTACATGGATTATCCTAACTTCAAAAGCAACCTGAATAAAGCCTCGCTACCAACAAGCCTTGAGAGCTCCGACGAGGTTATAGACTGTAATTTCTCAAATATTGCTCCATTGCCAATAGGAGTTCATATCCCTGATGGAGTTACTTGTATGTTCCCATAGTCAAGATTTTTATCTCATTTACATGCATGATATTTCAGTTATATATCATTGCTCTTTTTGCCTTTAGATGGATATTTGGCAAAGTAGTTTTTTTTTGTTTTTTTTAAAACTTGTAAGTAATGAAACCTACTTGGGTGTGACAATTACAGCGGTGCTAAAGTAGAATTTTAGATTTTTCACTAGTCATATGATCACCTAGGTGTCTCGAGTGAATTAGAGATTTATTGTGTTTGAGATATAGCAATTGATAGATTTTGGGTTAACACGTCTCAAATAGTGAAATCACTACCCAACCATAAGTAAAGTGTCGTCACAGGGTAATTTTGAAAATAAATGACCGTAGGATCCGAAAGACTTCATGTCTGAATATCTAAGAAAGGAGATGACCCTTGTTTCTCTTGAATGTAAATGAATGATAAACTTGAACCATTGCCTTGTTTTATTAATGCTGCTATATGAAAATGCAGAAACTTTTGAGAGTGCAATGCATTTAAAAAAGAAACTATATGTCACGCAGTGTTTTAAATGATATGATATGCAATGCGAAAAGTAAAACCTAAACTACACAGCCCTTAGGTATAATATCACTTAAGGTGCATGTTGTTCATAGGGTCAGAGAGTGGATCTCCCTCCATGGTAGCCAAATTATATGCTCCATTGCCTATAACCCTTGTTATAATGAAAGGACCTAGCCAGTTAGGTTCGAATTTCCTTGGCATTTCTCATTCCGCTAGGTTCCTTTGATTCTCTTTAAGTACTAGATCTCCCACTTGAAAAGTTCATGGGCAGACCCATTTATTATAACTCCATCTCAATCTGTTTTGATATCCTTGTAGATGGTTGAATGTTGTTTGTCTTTTTTCATCAAGGGTTTTGAGTTCTTGTAACCTTGCTACCCTGTAGTCTTCCTCTGATATGATGTTTTGTAAGGAGACTCTTAGAGACGGTATTTCTATTTCAATGGGGAGTATTTCTTTTGTCCCATCGACCAAGGAATATGGTGTTGCTCCTATAGGTGTGCGTACTCCTCTTCTGTAAGCCCAAAGAGCGGGATTTAACTGCAGATGCCAGTCCCATCTTGTGTTAGTGACTACTTTCTTAAGAAATTTCAATATTGTTTTATTTGTAGCCTCTGCTTGTCCATTACTTTGTGGATAATATGGCATGACAAATCTCTGTTGTATGTGAAATTTGTCACACAACTCTTTCACTTCCTAGTTTTTAAATGGATGTCTGTTATCTGTAACAAAGCACATCGGAACTCTGTATCTACATATAATATAGTTGAGCATGAATTTTGATATCTTCTTTCCAGTGGTGTACGTAAGAGGAATTGCCTCAGCCCATTTGGTAAAGTACTCAGTGGCTGTCAAGATGAACTTGTTCCCATTGGAAGAAGTAGGGTTAATTGTACCCACTAGATCTAATTCCCATTGTGAAAATGGCCATGGTGATGTAATGGGTTGAAGATCTTGTGCTGGTGCATGAATAAGGTCTCCATGCATTTGGCATTGTTTACACTTCTGTACACACTTGTAAGCGTCCTTTTCCATAGTTGGCTAGTAATAACCTATTCTCAACAATTTCTTTGACAATGATGGACCACTTTGGTGAGCCCCACAGATTCCATCCTGGACTTGTTTTAAAGCGAGGTGTGCTTCATTCTCATCCAGGCATCGAAGAAGAGTTCCATCAAAACCCTTTCTATACAAAGTATCAGCTATAATGGTGTATCTAGATGCCTGAAGAATAAAGGTATTCTTTTGATTCCTGGACAAATTTGATGACATGTATTGAGTATGCAAATATGTATATATTTTATTGTACCAAGGTGATTCTGGACACACAATTGCACATACATATTCTGATAGGGGAGTCTCATATGCAGGTAGCATCAACTGTTCTATGATGAACTCAAACTGAGTTTCATTACTAGGCATATTGAGAAGAGATCCTATGGTTGCCATTGCATATGCTACCTTGTTTTGTTTCCTTGGGATTTGTTCGAAGGTAATTTTGCTGAAGTGCTCCTTGTAATCTTTGACCAACTTCTTATAAGGCATGAGTTTGTCATCCTTCGTGTTGTAATCATCTAGGTATTGGAGAAGATTTCCATCGAAACCATTTCTATACAAAGTATCAGCTATAATGGTGTATCTAGATGCTCGATGAATAAAGGTCTTCTTTTGATTCCTAGACAAATCCAGTGACATGTATTGATTATGTACATATGTATATATTTTATTGTACCAAGGTGATTTTGGACCCACAATTGCACATACATATTCTGATAGGGGAGTCTCATATGCAGGTAGCATCAACTGTTCTATGATGAACTCAAACCAAGTTTCATTAGCAGGCATATTGAGAAGAGATCCTATGGTTGCCATTGCATCTGCTACCTTATTTTGTATCCTTGGGATTTGTTCGAAGGTAATTTTGTTGAAGTGCTCCTTTTAATCTTTGACCAACTTCTTATAAGGCATGAGTTTGTCATCCTTCATGTTGTAATCATCATTGACCTAGTTTACAATCAACTGCGAATCACCATAGACCTTTAACTCTTGTATTCTCCATTGTACAGTTGTACAAAGTACTATGAGGAGAGCTTCATATTCAGCTATATTGTTTGTGCATTGGAAATTGATCCTAAATGACTTAGGTATAACATCCCCTTGAGAGGTGACGAGCAGAATCCCTGCTCCAGATCCATGACTTGTATATGACCCATCAAAATATAATTTCCACATTACAGAGGCAATTAATGTAAACACGGATTCATCTGGAAATTCTATCAGCAACGGGTGACTATCCTATAAAGGAGCTTATGCTAATTTATCTACTATAATTTGTCCTTTGATGGCTTTTATGTTTATGTATTCTATATCAAACTCGCTCAAGATCATAACCCACTTAGCCAATCGCCTGGTTAATGTTGCTCTGCTCAATAGGTATTTGAGTGGGTCAAAGCATGCAATGCATTGTACCTTATGACTCAACATGTAATGTCTGATCTTTTGGGATGCAAAGATTACTGCTAAGAATGCTCGCTCTATAGGGGTATAATTAAGCTCATAGCCGATCAGATTCCTACTTATATAATAAATGGCTCTTTCTTTTCCATTTTTGTCGTGCTATGCCAATAGAGCTCCTAGAGCTGAGTTTGTTGCTGATATGTATAACAATAGAGGTTTTCCTAGAGTAGGAGATATTAACACTAGTGTGTTCAAAAGATATTCTTTCAGAGCTTGGAAAGCTTCCTGGCATTGTTCTGTCCATTTAAAAGTTACTCCTTTCCTGAGTAAATGCTAGAATGGGTGACACTTATTTGCCAACTATGCTATGAATCTCCTTATGGATTGCAGTCTTCCTTGTAACCCTCTGAGTTGTTTAAGTATTGACAGAGTTTGCATATCAATGATAGCCTTGACCTTGGCAGGGTCTATTTCAATTCCTTTGTTTGACACTATAAACCCTAGCAATTTACCTGCTGTTACACCAAACACACACTTCTTCGAGTTTAATCTAACATTTAACTATTCAAACGGATCAAATATCTATGTAAGAACTACAAGATGACTTTCTCTTGTTTGTGATTTAGCTAATATGTCATCCACGTAATCTTCCATTATATTGTGGATCATGTCATGAAACAATGTTGTCATGGCTCTTTGGTATGTTGCTCCGGCATTTTTGAGACCAAATGGCATCACATTCCAGCAGTATGTTCCCCATGGGCATGTAAAGGCCATTTTATGTTGATCTTCTGGTGCAATTTTAATCCGGTTGTATCCTGAAAAACCATCCATTAAGGATAGCATCTCATTTCCAGCTGTTATGTCAACTATCATGTCGATATTAGGTAGCGGGAAGTCATCCTTAGGACAAGCTTTATTTAGACCTCAAAAATCAGTATAGATTCTTATGCCTCCTGTGGGCTTAGTCATAGGTACCAGGTTGGATATCCATTCTGCATAGTCAATAGGTTTAATAAAACCTACATCCAACAACTTTTGTAGTTCTATTTTAACCAGTAATGCGATCCTAGGATGCATTTTTCTTAATTTTTTCTTGTAAGGTTTGACTCCGAGTATCAAAGGTAAGTGATGCAACACTAATTCAGAGTCTAAGCCTGGCATGTCTGAATAGGACCAAGCAAATTTGATAGGTCTTTGTTTGAAAAAATGAATGAATCTATCTTTTTCTTCTTTGCTTAGTGATTTTGCCAAATGGATGTTATGTACAACCTCCCCTTCTGCTATGTTTACTTCTTCTATTTCCTCTGTAAGTAATGTTGAACTTTCTCTTTCCATAGGAAGATAACCCAAGTTACTCTTTCCATTATTGGTAGTTTGATCCTTATCTTCTGTTGCAGAAGCACTTTCCTCTCCAAAGTATGTCATTCTATTCAGGTCTACAACAAACCCTACTTTGTGATCACCTTGTGGAAATCCCTCTCTAACTCCTAGAAATTCTGAAATTGCTTCATCATTTTCAAACCAATCCAATGTTGGTTTTCCTTCTTTCCCCCAATCAATCAAGTGTGAATGCACTAGGGGTAAATCATTATTCCCTTCTTTGGTAGATTCTGATAACATGAAGACTTGATTGTTTGACTAACTCTGTGTATCTTCATCATGTATAAGCTTCTTTTGATACCTTGACATTACACTTTCTGGTGGACTAGAATCATGGAGTGATAAGAATTCATAGTCGTGAGAGTCTATCTCACTTTCAATATATGTTTCATCATATGAGCTATCATCACTTATTTCTTCTTGTTCTTGCCTCTGATTCTGTTGTAGATTGATTGGTTTTTTTTGGACATTACTTACCCTTCTTAAGCATAGTATAAGCCTTTGCACTCTTTCTTCATATGTTTCATTAGGTTGAGCCTAAGTTGCTTCTCATGGTAGAAGTAGTGAAAATAACCATGAGTGGGATTTAAGTGGTGGTGGTAAACCTGCATCTGTTGCCACATTAGCCCGTATTGTTGTGTCAATAATTGCATCATTTTGTATCTCAGTGGTAGGTTCTTCTAGGAGTTGTCTCATGTCCTCTCCATTTGATTTTGCACTAGATGATGTAGGTACCTGATTCCTTGTTTGAGATGAAGATGGGAGTGCCTGTGTGGACAAATTTCTTTGTGATATGTAGTATGACGGTTTGCTTGCTCGATTTAGAATATCAAGGGTACGATGTCTTGCTTCTGTGATATGTTGTACATGCTTATATCCCAATCTTTGATTCCCTGGATTCTCCTTAGGAAAAATAGGTTCTAGCCTTCCTTGTTTTTGTAACCCAAGGCCTATGGTACCATCATATCCATGTCTTTGGAGTATTTTGAATCCATTGCCATACTAATCTGTGTGTATCATATCGAGATTTATCATCTCCAAATCAAATCAGTATCATATCGAAATCAAATATGCATCAAATCAAGATCGAATCTGCATCCTATCAAAATCAATATCAACAACAACATCAACCGAGTTTTCTTTGAACCAACGCATCATCACACATCGCTTCAAAGAGGGGCAAACTGTATACACCTAAAAATGGTCTAACGATAGTTAATTAAATACGCAGTTATTTGATTAATTCCCCTTTGTAATTAATTGAATTCACAAGGAATTTAATTAATTTCTCTATTCATCTACTAGTAAATAAATCTAAATGGTTTATTTATATAGTTCATCTCACATCCCACTCCAATTAATTAATTCTAAATTAATTAATGTCTCCCCATATTAACCAATTCTTCTAATCCCTAATTAAGATTAACAAACTCAAGTTTGTTGAGATTAATTACCATTTTCCACCTATTTGAATTTCTATATTCAAATGAGCACATGGCTCCTAAATTTTAACCAACTAACCTAACCATCCCATAACTTAACCCATTCCACCCAATCTTGTGTCTAACTAACCCTATCCTATCTTGTACATTCTAACATCCTTATCCTAACCTCCCATGGTGTGGATATTCTCTACTTGAGACACGTGGCACTTTTGCCACATGTCTCCTCCCTTGGACACTTGCCCTCTCATGAGCAAGGCTCCTTAACACTTGTCACCATAGAGATGACAAGTGTCCCTTCCTCGAACCTCTTCTCCAAATTCCTCAATCTTGGCCCTTGATATCTTCAGATCAGATCTAGACCATCGATTCCTGCCACCTCAGCTTTGGCCTTGGAATTCCTGTAAATATCCCCCATTTTGGAGCAATAAGGATCCCATCTCATATCAAAATAGGCATCATTATTATAGGCATTTAAATTTCAATTATCTAGTAATTAGCTTTTGGATTAATCGTAGCATGTTAATCTAGTTTCTTAAATCATGCATTTCATATCATCTCCATAGTCAATCATGATCAAATAGCTACTCAACTCTTGAGTTGTCATTTAGGAGGGCATTGCTCCGCTGAGAGCCCATCAATCCAACACCTTTAAGGTCCTCAAGAATAGAGGAAAATGGGACATTTCAAGGAAGTCTTATGGTTTGCATTTCTAATCTAGTTTTTCAATTAAGCTTTTCAATTATGTTTTTATTGTCTCATTTTATGTGTATGCCTCCTATATACTACATTTTTAACATCACATTAATTGGCACCCACCGTGGGGCCCAGCCCCTTTGATATTTAACAAGTTTGCTTGTAGAAAATTTTATTGATAGGTTGATTAGCTCTTTCGGAGGGTAGATTAGCTCTCTTGGGCTCCCGAATAGCATTCTTGGGCTCTATTGGGGCGTTTCGAAACCTCAAATGGCATTTATGGGAGATTCCTCGACTCTACTTTTATGTTTTTCTGTACTTTAGCATTTTCAGTCTGTACTTTAGCATTTTGGGTATGTATTGTGGCATTTTTGGTATATTTGTCACCATTTTCAGTCTACTTGACAACATTTATGGTGTGCAGAGAAGCATTTTTGGTGTGCAGAGCAGCATTTCTGGTGTGCATAGCAGCGTTCTTGGCACATATGATGGCGTTTTTGGTCAATTTGATAGCATTTTCAGTTTTTTATTGATTTTGCAAATATTGTATGTTGCATTCCTCATTTCTGCTTCTGGACTGTCATTTTCTCGAACCTAATTTACAGATTGTTGGTTTTGTAGGCACTTAACTCACTATGAAAGACCAGAGTCATAAACTATTTTGCCATCAAAGAATGCAATATAAACTACTAACTTTGTTTGTAGCCACGAGATTTTGCAATTATATTTGTTAAATTAGGCACATAGACTAATTACAATAGAAATGAACAAACATGTCTTATGTGTTTTGATGATAGGCAAGTATGCTCTCACCTTTCTTAGGTGATCAGTAAGCCAGACTCATCCTTTGCTTTCAATAGTGCATATCTTTAGTGGGCCTTCCCTCCCGAGCAGTAATAACTCTTAGCCATTAAGGCTGGTGAGAGGGAAACAACCCAAGTGGGAATGGCTAATGCCAAGTACTCCAACCCATTATAAAATAAATGTGATTTGATGAAAATCAAGTCAACAACAGTGCTCAGGAATAGCTCTCCTCCATACGTTTCAGTATATCAAACGTTGGTTTTCAAGGCTGGGAGACCTCTTAACTGAGTTTATACTCTGACGTGCCGACTGCATCCCTTACTAGTTCCAAGTAAATTAGAAGCTACCTAGTTTACCTCCAAACATTATTAAATTCTTAGTGCATGGAGGGGGAAGAATCTCTCCTTAAGATACTCCCCATATATCCTTCTTGAGTGTATGTGCAAACTCCCCTTTTGAGACCTTATTGCTAGGCTCATAACGAGACTCCACTAGCTCTCGCAAAGGCAAAAATACAGGCACCCTTTAGGGGGTGACAAGGCTGTGTGAGCTGACAAGGTACCAAGTTGTGGGCTAAAAACTAATAATGAAGCCAATCTCCTTAGGATAGACTGATTGATGTGTTTTCAATTGTTCAAAACCTGTGAAAACTTCGGCTCTCTTTAAAGCTTCTTCAACATACACTTTATGTGTCCTTTGGGACAAAAATACAATCTGAATTCTTTGTTTGTAAGTCAAGTCAAGATCTCATCCATTGAAATACAACAAACATTGAAAAATCAAACTTCAAATGGTCAACTTCACAAGTTTCACAGCAGATTAGCTCTTTCAGTCAAAACAGTCGCACCTACGGTCCAAACAGTCACATTCATAGTTCAAACATTATCCCTTTTGGTCCAAACATTAGCTTCATGAATCCAAACAGTCGCAATCACACTCCAAATATTAGCTCTTTTGGTCCAAACATTATCATCCACAGTCCAAACATTAGCATCTATAGTTCAAACAGTCACATCTATAGTTCAAACAGCCGCACCTACAAACCAAACAGTCGCATTTCTAGTCCAAGCATTATCTCTCTTGGTGTGAATGTCAAATTTCTCATATTTCAACATTGAGCACATTAGAGTTTCTAGTCTAAACATTAGAGTTTGTAGTCTAAACAACAGAGTTTCTGGTATAAACAACAGAGTTCCTGGTCTAAACAGTAGCTCTCTTGGTCTAAAGGTCAGATCCTTTGGTCAAATCAACAACTCTTGTGAGTTTCATGTCAAATTTCTCATGTTGCAACATCAAATCCCCTAGTTTGTACTTGCTAGGTCTACATATCCATTTTTTGAGCCTGAAAATCATAAAAGTGGGTCAAAATTGAAATCTCCTAAGTTCAAAAACTTAATTTGTTAAGTCTACACATCAATATTTGAACTTTAGAGTCACTGTATTGCAGAGTAGAGTTCCTGGTCATTCTGCCAGTGTTTCTGGTCTATCTATCAGCATTTTTGGTTAGTCAGTCAACGTTTCTAGTGTGCAAAATAACATTTCTGGTCTATCTGACAGTGTTTTTGGTCTATTTGTTAGCATTTCTGGTCTGTTTCTCAATGTTTCTAGTCACCTTAGTAGCGTTTCTGGTAAGCTTGTCAGCATTTTTGGTCAGTATAGTAGAGTTCCTAGTTATTTTATCAATGTTTCTAGTAAACTACATCAAAATCAGAAAACAAAAACAAACCATTTCTCAAACATTCAAACATAGAGACTAGGTCATCTTCTTGGGTCATTCGATCAAGTTATCTTCTATCAAAAATAGATTCAAGATCTAGACACATAAAGGTTCTCAAGTTTTCACCTCAAACAAGTTAAAGATCAAACACCTTAAAGTGCAACATCACATTGTCTTTGATAAACTAATCATTCAAAAATAGTTTCTCATCAGGATCTATCATGCTTTAATCACAAAACTACAACACTTGATCAGGATAGCCTTATTCTCTAACATAGGATATATCATTCCTACTGAACTTGGTCATATCAAAAATCATAAAATTTGCACTCCAAAACTAAGATCGAAAAACTTGAAAACAAGCAAACACTTGAAAGACAATTTCCTCAACAATTGATCACTTATTGCGACACATTAAACAAGATTTAAATCTCACAAAAACATATCAAACACAATGCCCATTTTAATTAGAGTGCAGAGACATAAGATCGCTGAAATGTTGGAAATAGCTGAAGATCATAGAAACATGGCATACCAAAGCAAAAGTCAAGAATGCATAACAAGCCAACATATTAGAGAAATCAAACAAGTCCAGAATCAAAATCCAACCATGTCCTAACTTAACAGGGATTAAAATACATATCCAAAGAAAGGTGGCTCTTTTATGCAACTATTAAAAAGATCCTTAAAAGATTTGGATGAGAAAGATCACATTTGCACGCCTATATCTAGCAATGGTTCATCCCCCCATAAGCAAATTAACACTCCAAAGGCATCTATTCTTACACTTCTTAAAAAAGTGCAATAACCTTCCATAGCATCCTCACCAAACAATAGACCCAAAGATGATGTTCCCCAAGGGATATCCATAATAGCCATCAAACCTATTTCAGAGGATCCCATTCAAAACCCATCTACTTAATATTCAAGCATTTATTCCTTGCAACATCCCCATAGTACTTCCTTGCAAATTGAAGTCCTCATTCATAAAAAGCTCGTTAAATGTGTCCTAATAGATGGGGGAGCTAGCTTAAATATTTGCTCATTGAGACTTGTCTGTGCTCTAGGTTGTTCAGAAGATGCAGTTGATCCCCTGAAAAAGATCACAATCAAAGCACATAATGAAGAAGACCATTCCTCTAAAGGAGTTGCGGTATTACCCATCAGAGTGGGACGTTTGCAGAAAAACACAGCATGCCAAGTCCTAGATTTGGAACTACCATACAACATACTCTTGGGAAGACCATGGATACATGACATCCAAGCTATTCCATCAACATGCCATTAGTACCTAAAGTTTCCCTACAATGGGGAGGAAATCACTATCTCAACAGACTCAAATCCATTGCACTGTTGTAGCAATCTAAAACCAACTCCAGAGATTATTGTTTCACATAACAAAGAGGCAACATATTCAAGCACACAATCCAAAGAACAATCATTTGCATCAATTTTGTCAAGCATGGAAAAACAAATCTAGTTAAGATATCAAGATAATGAAGAATATTCAGTATCATGGAACAACAAACAAGAGCAACTTGAAATTGAAAGGGAAGAAGCAGATGTAGGTGTTGATGTAGTTCACATGTATGCAGGACAAATGTTAGGAACTAGTCCACTTGAATCAGGATCACATTCAGTTGACTTGGACTTAATCGAGGACAATCAGGAGCTTCTTGCGTGAGGTCATTCTGACAAGAATATCATTCTAGACATGGAAATACATACTAAAAGCCTTGACGTCTCTATCACAACCCCTAATATCTTTGACATAATCCAACATGAGGATCCTTTATCCTTAATTCATCTCGAACCTATGGACTGGGAAAAGAAAGAACATAAAACCATGGATACCTTTCCTAATGACCATGCCATATATTTATATCTTAATGAAATCCAACAACTCTCAGCAGGAATTTCAGAAACGTATCTTCAAGTCAAATGGGTGTACAATCTGATAGTCACAAAAGTGAAAATAAAGAAAACAATATCAAGTCTAATGTTGAAAACCATTTCTTGGCAATATTAGATCAGGAAAAAGTAAAAATAAAGGATGCATCTAATGGTGAAACCCTCCTCGAGGCACTGGAAGATGAGAGATTTGATACCTTACCTGAATGTTATCAAGAGAAGTTATCTATCCTAATAGAACCAGCAGAGGTAGTTATCATTGGCACAACTGATCTATATCCAAAAACTTCTCTATCAGAACTAGCAAGGTAGAAATATTTGGAACCCGTTAAAAAGTGGCAAATCAATATTACCTGGTCATATGTAAACATTCTAGGGTTGGATCTAGATCTTATAATACATCACTCGAATATTAGTCCAGGAGCAGGCATCGATAATGGAACAGAACATGGATTAGGAGTAGGTATTCTATTCATCACACCACAAGGTCATACAATTCCTAAAGCATACAAATTAAGCTTCCCATGCACCAACAACACTGTAGAGTATGAATCTTTGGTTACAGGTATAAAAATGGTTGTGGAATGGAACATTACACAACTTTAGGTTTTTGGAGACTCTCAACTTGTCATCAATCAAGTTAATGATGACTATCAAACAAAAGATGACAAACTCATGCCTTACAAAAAGATGGTGGATGACTTCAAGTAATATTTTGTTGAAATCACTTTTGAACAAATTCCAAGAAATGATAACAAAGCAGCAAATGCCATGGAAACACTTGCTTCTCTATTACAAACATAGGAAAATCAAGAACATTACAAATTCCTGGTTGAAGAGTTGTTTTACCCTTCTCATAATTGTCTTGATTCCAAAACCATCTGTCAACTTATTGGACATGATTCCTCCCACTATGGCCAAACTTACACATACCTGAAAGATAACATCTTACCTCCTGACTTATCAAAAAATCAAAAGAGAAAGTTTATTTTCCAATCCTCCCATTATACTCTTGTCGCGGATACCCTATTTAAACAAGGTCTAGACGGTACTCTTTTAAGATGTCTCGAACAAGAAGAATCTGAGAAATCCTTAAAGGAAGTCCATAACAGAATTTGTGGCACTCATTCAAGTGGTCTTACCTATTAGGCCCAATATGGAAAGCTAATGTACTGAGAGGGGAGGGGTGAATCAGTACTCCAAAACTTTTCTTTGATAATAACCTTACTGTTATGCATAAACATAATAGTGCAGTAACATAAAATAAAGTTAAAACAAATAGATAACAATCATCCATGATTCACTCCATAACACATATATTTTGGTCACCTAGAAACTCTTAGTTAGAGAGAAAAACTGCAGTGGGGATGGCACCCACAACTTCACTACTGCAATAATAAAGATTGCTCGGTTAGAGCTACATTTAGCTATTTCTGATAGCTTACCCTGTTAGGAGTATCAAGATCAGTTAGATCTACCTTACTAAATGATTTCACAACACTATATAAATGCTGCACCTAGTTAGAGGATTTACAATTTATAGACTTGGTTAGAGTCTTTTACCCAGTTAAAGGTATCTCTTTCAACTTCACAATTTTACAATAAAATCATTACAAATATCTGCAACTTTGCATCTGAAATGTTATAGCAGATTCTATATGCTTAGAATAAGATTACCTAGCTTGTAGCATACCTCAGTAACCCATATTGTAACTCAGTAAACCCTTCTATTTACTCTGTTTTTCGACTGTTCACTGATAACCTTCTCAGTGACCTCTCCCTGTCTCTATAACAGTCTTCCTTCATACATACACACACATATCTCACATCTCTTGTATCTAACCCTAAAACCATGTTGTATAAATAGATCTGTTACAGCGGTGATCTAATTCATTGCTTCGATCTTGCAAAAAGATTCCTCGAATGAATAACTAAACAAAATATTTCATTGGTTAGATTGACCTTGAAATCATACACAATCTTCTAGTGCAATTTCCAATGTAAAAATGGTTAGATGTGCCTCGATCTTGTAACACGTTTTCATGTGCATGTCCAGGTTCAATGTATCTAGTAAAACGTTTCACTCGATGAATATCATCTTGGTGAGTTAACTTTACTACTCGGTAGCTATGAAACAATACTCGGTAAACAGCTCGGTGATTACTACGTTCTGTGACTGCTTTCTTTTGTAACCAACTAGATTGTTCATATCGACTTCTCTGTGTGTACCGACTGCATGATTCAGTAATACTAACCGACTAGAATATATAGTATGACTTTGAATATAAAACTAATGGCAATTTGATGAGTAGTAACAATCTCCCCTTTTGACATTAGTTGAGATGTTTGACAAAAGCTACTTTCAAAGTCATAACTCAAAAACTATATACTTGCAAAATGACTACACTTGACAATATATACAATAGTCAATGAAATAGTATATGCAGATATACTCCCCTTATCATATTTCTATACATAACTCTGAATTTTGCTTGTTCGGTTGTATTATGTGCTTGTGTGCTCTGAATGCTCTGTATATTCTGCTCGGTATACTCCCCTTGTATACAATACTCAAAACTGTGTTACAAAAACTATATCACTCCAAATATAGAATTACTCCCCCTTTGTTGGGTATTACTTTCCTCTATGTAGTATCATAATATTACTCCCCCTTTTTGACAAACATCAGAAACTTAATTTCTATCAGGAGGCGGTAACTGATCAAAAATAGACTTATACTTGGTCCGGGCATCAGTGAGGGCAACTGAGAGTGAATCCTTTACACTTTCCATTAATGAATTTTGTGCTTGAATATTAGCTAAGAGTGATATTAAGCCATCAAGAGTGCTTCTCTCTTGTGTAGTTGATAGGCATGTAGCTCTGTTGATCTGTTCTTGTACTGATGAGAGATGAGGAAGGAATAATGTCTGAAGGGTCATTATGTCCATCCTGATTTTATGCTCTTCATTCCTAAGTTCTAACTGTTGAGCCATGAGCTGTTGAAGCTTTGTATAAAAATTCTGAACTGAATTAGGCTTGGTGGTCAACTTAGTTGAGAGATCGGTGATCTCTTTCTTAATTGCATCAGTTTTCTTTCTGATATCTTTAATGAATAAGGAAAATGTACATAGTTTCTGGAATAAATAAAGAATATGCTTGAGTTGAGGGGACAACTCAGCAATGAATTTGACAAGTTTTACCTTGCCAACAACAATGGATTTATGTACTTCCTCTATCATTTTAGCAGTTAGCTCTTTATCCTTGAGCTTGCTTAAGTACTCAAATGCATCAACTCTAGATGTTTCAATTTGATTTAGGAGTTCATCCAGTTGAATATGGATGGCTGCACCGGTTGACACTGTTGCTAAAGGTAGCATTTCTGTGAGTAGTGTCCTAACCTTCTAAAGTACTTTATTCTTCTTCTGTATGGCCAGTTGCTTCTCTTGTTCGGCCTTTGCTTTGCATAGTTCACCGAATTCAGTGGGTGCTTGCACTTTCAATTTGGAGATGTCTACATTGGGCAACACTATTGGTTTAGACAAGTCAAATTTGAAACCATGCTTTCTCACCTTCTTCTCTTTTCCTTTGGTCGGTGGTAATAAGACAAGTGCTTGTGAGGCTTACTGACCCTCAGTAGGTTGTTCGGTAGATGCAACACTTTGGTCTATTCCTATAGCCATTGCAGTGTCCTTTGGTGTCTCGGTGCTAGGGGTCTCAGCTGTAACATTTGCAGTGCTTGTTTGTGCTTGAGATGTCTGATCTTTGGTTGTATCTTCTGTTGCTTCTGATTTGTTACCTTTGGTGCCTTGCTCGGTGTCCTTGGGAGCTTCGGTTGAGACAGGTAGCTTCACCGGCGGATAAGGCTGAACTTGTTCTAAAACAAATTCACTAGAGACAAGTTTTGCATAGGTAGTGCCTTCAATCATTTCTTGCTCCAGTGCTGCTTCATCCATTACATCTTCATCAATTTGAATAGTGTCAACCAGGTCTAGACCTTTCTCGGTGACATCTAGATCTTTCTCGGTGACATCAACAATTTCAATTTAAGATTGTTCACCAACATCCTTTTGTTTGAAGATCTCCTACCACTTGGCTTTTGTCTCATTCTCCACATCAATGTATATCCCATTCATCAATTTTAATGCTCTCTGTTTGACAAGAAATTTAAAATTGTATGTGGTCAAATGCTCCTTGATTTTTGCTACGGACATGTCAAGAAATAGATGGACTAGACTTCTTTCTCTTATTTGTCTCTCTAAGTCCATTGCATATTTCCATCTGTTATCAATATGTAAGTATAGTTCACTCGGAAGTGACTTTGCTAGTTCTAATGGAGCTAGCCGAAACTTTAGAAGTGTACAGATGACAGCTTCTTCAATTTGTCACTTCTCATCATTATTCCTAGTCTCATACTTAACATATCTAAATCCTGCAAATCCACCGTATTCTTTAAGATTGGCACAAAAAATTTCAACACTATGAATATTTATCTTTTTTCTTTTCACAGTCTGCAATTTATTTGCATCATTAGACTCTGTATCACTCGACTGTTTTGCCAAAATGAGTCTCCAAGTAGATTTCTTATAGGTCTTGGTTACCTTTGGTGCAGTAACACTCTTTTGCTTCTTACTTGGTGATGCAGCTGATGCTCTGGTGTTGGGTCTCTTTGTTGGTGGAGTTGGTAGGGCCTTTGAGATGTCCTATTTCTTTCTTTTCAGAACTTTACCCTTAGGCAACTCTGTGCTCAATGTTATTGCAGCCTCTTGAGCTTCTGATTCCTCTTCAGTAATGGCAAGATTGCCTTTGACAGGTGTAGAGGAGGATTCCTCTCCGAATTTATCATATAAAACCTTTATCATCTTTGTAGCTTTTCTTGTAGCCTTAGGTACTACAATGCTCATTTTTACTTTCTCCTTCACCTCTTCATAGGTTCCATACCTTAGTTTAGTTGCATGCCTTGTTAATGATAAATAGGCATCAATTTGTTGTTGTGTTATATCATAATCAATCTCATAACCCATTGGTTGCAACAATTGAGTCCTCGGTTCAATAGCATTTACATAACAATAATTAGTGTCAACCTCAAAACATATATTGTCCTTGTATTTTTCTACCAGTTGTGGTGGAATCTTGTACCTGTTGTGCATTTTCCCTTGGAACTTACTGAAGTAATCATCCATGATATCATTAAAGTTATCTCCTAACTTCTTGATGAAGTCATTGATCTGATGGGTGATAGGTTGGTGTAGCTCCCATAATACTTTATCGACTGAGGGAAAGAACTTCTCAAAGTAGAAAAACATACATACAAGTAGTGAACCAAACTTTAGTGTATTTTCCAAGTTGTTCTTCTTCGTCTTCCTTATTGTGTTCAGGTTCTCAAACAAGTTCTTCAGTAGTAATTCACACAAGTCTACTTTCATTCCCTTCTTCACTATTTTGTAGGCCAAGTCAACTGCAGCACATGGTACACTGTTTTCCCTTACAGATTGGAAGAAACAGTAACCAATAACTCTAATTGCAAACTTGAGTTATGCATCAGTGACATTATTCAATTTTAGTCCTCGGTAATCAAATTCTACTCTAGTTAGACTGATTAGCTCCTTTTGTGATATCATTTTCTATGCTCGTGCATGATCATAGATGGGATACCCGGTGATCAAGTGAATGATTTCCTTAGTGATCTTCAATGGTTTCTCCTATAGCCACATGAAATCATCATGTACTCTACTCAATACAAACTTAACCCACTAGGGTTTAAACACATGGGGATAGACTAGGGCTTTAGTTAATCCCTTGATTTTGATATGCTCAAATTTGCTATCCAGTTTGCCATCAATGCAAAGTTCATCATATGTGTCACTAATCTCGACATGACCGAGTTCCTCAACACGACATTTGGTGAAGAATCTAACATCTTCTACTAACAAGAACCGATCCGGGATGAGTGAAAATGTAGTTTTGTCATTTGGTTCAGAGGCAACTTTGGGAGTTAAAAAATATTTTAGTGAGGGCTTCTCCACATTTTGGACAACTACGGGGTCTTGGATCTTGAGCACCATGGTAGGTTTGGGGTAAGATTTGACAAATTATCCTTAGGGTTTACAAACGACTAACGCTTCACACTCGGTAGACAATAGCAATTTGACTAGATCAAAAACCAGCTAAACAATGAATAGATTTGATGTAAATGCCTCAAAATTCACTTTGAATGAAGTTTGATCGCTTTGATTCGCTCTGCTCTACTTCTCAAAAACTTAGTGAATGAAAATGGCCCAAAAACACTTTTAAGTACTCAAAAATACCTCATCGGGCTCCGTCCAAGTTAGGTCAAGACATTAAATGCACTCGGTTCACCTTTTACTAATTTACCCTTTTTGTTTTAACCGAGTAACCAACTTTCCTTTATTAACCGACTTGACAGGTTTCCTGTATAGTATATAAACTGACTAATTGCATCTTAACTATGTAGATTTTGAATTTTGTAAATAATAGAATAGGAACTGTTATGATTTAACCTTTAGAGAATGCAGTCCCTTCATACCTTTTCTTGACTAATTTAAAATAGGTGCACCTAACTTGGTAGGTAAGGTGCTTTCTTCATCTAACATAATTTCCTTCTTTTTCCAAATCATCTTGAATTTTTCTTTTATCTCTTCAATGTCTCTTCTAGGTTGATCTCTGCAATCTCTAGCTAAATGTCCAACTTTGTGACAATGAAAACATGTCATACCAGGATTTCTCCATGATCTTCGGTTATTCATTCCAAACCTTATAAAATAGTTGGCACTAATATGTCCATATCTTCCACAACATTCACACCATATCCTTGTATTGTAATCCCATGGTACTGCTGCATATTGTTGGTAAGGATCTGTGTGAGTTCGGTAACCTCTAGTGTTTTCTCAGTGTGGATACTTCATGTAGTTCTTTTGCTTAGACCAGCACTTCTCGTTACTATGTCCATATCTATTGCAGTTTCTACAAAACCCTTTGAATTTTGCCTTCTGATAATTGTTAACAGAATTTGTCCTACATTGATTAGGTGTGTGATCATATTTATTGCAATTGTAACAATATCCATTGGACTTAGTGATATTCGGTTGCTTACCTTTTCTGATCTGGCATATGTTGGCAGTATGACCTTGATTTCCACAGTAGTAGCAAATAGGCTTCTTCTTTTTGATGTTATTCCTGTTTCCAACTTGCTTTAATGATTCTCCTCTCTCGGTAGTATGAATTCCTTTCTCGGTTGATTCTTTTACTTTGTAACCGAGTCTTGCATCCTTTTAGGGTTGTCTTGTGTTTAGTTGCTCATCCAACATCTTTGATGCTTCATAACTTTTCTCCAATGATTCTTTGGATTTCTTCTCTGTTTCAAGTTCACTAGTCAACCTTGATACTTCAAGTTTCAATGATTGATTTTCATCATTCTTTAGAATTGCTTCATGATGTGCATACCCTAGTTGATATGTCATATTTTGTTGAATACCAGTTAACCTTATGATTTCATCATCCTTATCAGATACTAGAGCTTCAAGTTGTTGTTTCTCCCTTTGTAGATCTCTTGCTTTATCCTCAGCTATCCTTAATGCATCTAGATTTTCAGTCATCTGTGTACTGAAATGTTCATGTTCTCTTTTCATTGCTTTCAGTTGATCAGCCAGTACTTTGTTCTTTTCTTTCAACATTCCAATCATTTCTTCAGTCTCTTTATGTATACTATTCTTAGATGATGTCTCAATTTGTTCCACTAGCTCTTGAGAATCTTGCAAGTCATCAGATAATCTTCTCCTTACTTTCAGAGATTTTTGATTTTGCATTATCCAGCTCTTCTTGTAGATACACAATCCTCCAAGATTGTTTGTAGCCTTCCATTGATAAGATCTTTCTCTTTAGGTAGTTAAACCCTTTTCCAAGATTCAAGATCTGATACCAATTGTTAGGCCCAATATGGAAAGCTAATGTACTAAGAGGGGAGGGGTGAATCAGTACTCCAAAACTTTTCTTTGATAATAACCTTACTATTATGCATAAACAGAATAGTGCAGTAACATAAAATAAAGTTAAAACAAACAGATAACAATCATACATGATTCACTTCATAACACATGTATTTTGGTCACGCAGAAACTCTTGGTTAGAGAGAAAAACTGCGGTGGGGATGGCACCCACAACTTCACTACAGCAATAATAAAGATTGCTCAGTTAGAGCTACATTTAGCTATTTCTGATAGCTTACCCTGTTAGGAGTATCAAGATCAGTTAGATCTACCTTACTAAATGATTTCACAACACTATATAAATGTTGCACCTAGTTAGAGGATTTACAATTTATAGACTTGGTTAGAGTCTTTTACCCAGTTAAAGGTATCTCTTTCAACTTCACAATTTTACAATAAAAGCATTACAAATATCTACAACTTTGCATCTGAAATGTTATAGCAGATTCTATGTGCTCAGAATAAGATTACTTAGATTGTAGCATACCTTAGTAACACATATTGTAACTCGGTAAACCCTTCTGTTTACTCTGTTCTTTGACTGTTCACTGATAGCCTTCTCGGAGACCTCTGTATGTCTTTGTAATAGTCTTCCATCATACATACACACACATATCTCACATCTCTTGTATCTAACCCTAAAATCATGTTGTATAAATAGATCTCTTATAGCGGTGATCTAATTCATTGCTTCGATCTTGTAAAAAGATTCCTCGAATGAATAACTAAACAAAATATTTCATTGGTTAGATTGACCTTGCAATCATACACAATCTTCTAGTGCAATTTCCAATGTAAAAACGGTTAGATGTGCCTCAATCTTGTAACACGTTTTCATGTGCATGTCCAGGTTCAATGTATCTAGTAAAATGTTTCACTCGATGAATATCATCTCGGTGAGTTAACTTTACTACTCGGTAGCTATGAAACAATACTCGGTAAACAGCTCAGTGAATACTAGGTTCTATGACTGCTTTCTTCTTTAACCGACTAGACTATTCATATCGACTTCTCTGTGTGTACTAAATGCATGATTCGGTAATACTAACTGACTAGAATATATAGTATGACTTTGAATATAAAACTAATGGCAATTTGATAAGTAGTAACATTACCCTTTCGAAAAAACTCATACGCTTGGGCTATTATTGGCCGACTATGGAACAAGATTCTTTTCAGATAGCTAGAACATGCAAACAATGTCAGATCCATGGGAATTTGATTCATGCACCGACACAAGAACTTCATGCTTTAGCAACATCTTGGGCTTTCTGTCAATGGGGTCTTGATCTAGTAGGAAAGATAAATCCTTCTTCATCTAATGGTCACAAATTCATCCTTGTAGCTATAGAATATTTTACAAAATGGATCGAGGCAGTACCTCTCACAAATATCATAGGAAAACAAATTGTTGAATTCATCTTGAATTACATCATCTGTCACTATGGAATACCAATGACCATTATCACTGATAATGGGTGACCATTCAAGAATAAGGATGTACAAGAGCTATGTGAGAAGTTCAAAATCCAACACACATTCTCCACACCATATTATGCATAGGGAAATGGGCAGGCGAAAGCATCTAACAAAAGTATTCTAAAAATCCTTAAAAAGACAATGAACGATGTTGGGAAAGATTGGCATATTCAACTAAACCCTGCTCTCTGGGCCTACCACACTAGTATCCGCACACCGACGGGTGTCACACCTTTCTCTCTTGTATATGGATCAGAAGATATATTGCCAATTGAAGTAGAGATACCCTCTCTACGTGTATCACTAAAAGGACTTAGCCTAGATGAAGAACAATGAGTATCTAGACTGCAAGAGTTAGAACCAATCCATGAATGAAGACAAAATGCCTTTGATCATCTAAAGGTATATTAGCAAAGAATATGTTGAAGTTATAATCACAAGGTCAAACCACAAATCTTTCAAGTTGGAGAATTAGTACTAAAGGAAAATCCACGAAATTAGTTAGATTGAGAAAAGAAAGGAAAATTTGAAACAAAATGGTTAGGTCCATTTGTGGTTACAACAATATTTGGGTTAGGAACATATCAGCTATCAAGACAAGATGAATATCAGCTCGAGGAACCCATGAAAAACATGCATCTGAAGAAGTTTTATGTCTGAAAAATCAAAAAAATAGTGAAAAAGCATAAAAGTCCAAAAACAATGGAAAAACTAAAAGAAAATAAAAAATAGTGAAAAGTCTGAAAAATCCAAAAACAGTGAAAAAGCTTTAAAAAATAAAAAACAGTGAAAAAGCTGAAAAATCCAAAAATAGTGAAAAAGCTAAAAAAATAAAAAATAGTGAAAAAAGAAAAATCCAAAAAAAAAATCAAATATGAGAAAAAGTGTAATAAAAACAAATGGTGAAATCCTGGCAAACAGCTGCTATCTGTCAGCTAGCTCTACCATCTATTGATTCACGCATTCTTCCACTTGCATTCTTTTCCATCACCATTGTTCATATCCATCATAAAGCCTTTGTACATATGCAAGCATCCTGTGTGATTTCTCGTCATGGTTTGGATCATTGGCTATATAATAATAAAGGTTTGTTTCTAGGCTGGGGGCAAAATCCTGAACTTGGCTGGGGGCAAAAAGATTCGATCATTTTTTAGTTTAATCAAACAGGTAGAACAACAGTCGGACAACGCTTGTCAAGCAAAAAAATGAGATACATCCAACACTGAACATAAGATCACATAGTCAACCATTTACTATCACATATCAATATAAACATGACAAAACACATATCAATGGATGATATATCTTGACTCATGATTTTAACACTTTGGCAATAATGGTTCAACTATTTTATGTTGATTTTTGCTATCATGATTTCTGAGTAACTCCAGGATGTCTTTGACTAGAGAAACGAGGAAGGAACATGATATTTTTCTTGTCTACTGTCTGTAAATTAATCATTAATATGTGCAAAGTTGTCTAACGACATGATCATCGGAGAATCATGGAAGACATTTTAGACTTGCATTCAAAAATGGTTAATACTGCCTGTTTTACACAAGCAACACTCTGGTCATCTTGGTTCAATTATACCTCGATGCTTGTGCTAACTTGCAATATCAAAACCTAGGAAAGTAGTGCTCAGGTCATCATGGTTCAATTATACCATGGATTTTTGCACTCACTTCCCACATTTTAAAGGCTCAATGATGAAACAAAGCAATGACTCCATGACCGGTCTGATCACCACATTGCATTTCATTTTTACATTTGCATTTTAAAGTAGATTTGCATTGCATTCTGCATGGGATCACAATGCTCATCTTTTCCAAGGCCAAAGACTAACATGGTGTTATCTCTCTTATTATGTGATTGAGTACATTGGACAATAACAAAAAAAATCAATTCATTCATCCTGCATGACAAGTTAGTTCATCTCATGTAACCATTGCATACCAAGGCATCATTCATATAAAGCATCAAATCATTCATTCATTTCGTTAGATCATTGCATGGCATTCATTAAATCTCAAATCATATAAAGTAGTACCATTACATTGCATTGCATCCATCTCATATTAACATGCATTAGAAAATCATAAAATTATAATATCATACCCTCCAATAAATCTGGCAAGCACAATCGGTAATGTGGCATATCCTAGCTCTAGCATCTCCTGCCATACAATATCATACACGCCTATCTCATCATCCCCAAACACTCGGCAAAGTGCCTTTGTCCCACTCCGCTCACCAAGATCATAGTATACTAGATCGCCCATCATAGGGATGCACAAAATCTGGTAGAAATCCTTGGGTGTCACCATAATCTCTCTCGTCGGCAAGTGAAATGTGTTATGCTCACTATGCCAATGCTCTGCTAAAGCTGTTAGTAATCCTTGGTTTATCAAAGGCCGGGGCATGTCAAGAAGGGAAGATAGACCACACCTGCCGATGTGGTTTTGCTCCGCCTGGCTAAGGCGGGGTATCAGCATCCATGGCTTCAAGAAATGCTCTCGAGACTGAAGAACGGTAAAGTGCTCTTGCAATCAAATCATCTCATCATATCATTTTCTTGATTTATCTATCTATCAAAGCAATCAATCTATATATCGGTCTATTTTGCTCAATTGAGATTTTTATCAAATTTCGTTGGGCTCCTATCAATGACAATCATCTATCATGAGGTCATTATCAATCTTATCTCATCTTGTACATGCATCGAGATAATCAGAATTGGTCATCAAATTTATCAATCAGGAGCATCTAATTTTATCAATTAGATAGCTTATCAAATCTTACCCTATCAAAAATCAAATCAAATTGACAACAAAGTCAACCAATCAACAAATCAAATCATTTTAACAAAATCACCCAAATTGAAATAATCAAATCAAACCATCAAAACCCAATGGCCAAATCTCAAAAATCAAAATTCGTCAAAAATCAAATCAAACTCGTGAAAAATCAAAAAAATAGCCACATCTCCAAAATTTCAAAAAATCGGCACATCTGCAAAATCAAAAAACATTGGAAAATTTTATAATCGGAAAAATAATTTTTTTCAAAATCGCCAAATCGTCAAAATTGAAAAAAATAAAAAACGAAAAAAATCGAAAAATCTCAAAAAAATAAATAAAAATTCCAAAAAAATATTTTTAAAAATGCATGTTTAAATAAAAAAATTTGGGATATGAATGGAATTTTTTTTTAAATCCAGAAAAACCCATTTCAGGAATCCAAAAACCCATCTCAAAACTGTAATTTTTTTACCAACCCATCTAGTGTAAGCGCTAAAAAATGATTTTTTATACAAACAGCAAATTTTTTCTAAAATCAACTAAATATTAACAAAGTTGGGTTTTCTCGAAGTACGTACCAGTGGACCATATGCTGGAGAACGCTCATATCGCCGAGCTCACTCGAACCTATGTTGGTGGTACGGGATCATGATTTCCTTCCTCTAGAGCAAATTTTCTCAAACAACTGCAGTGCACAAATGAGGAGTGGTAAAAAGGATTTACCTTTTTAAACTCATAATGGGGCATTTAAGTGGGATTTTTATTTCACTGATTTTTAATCATCTAATCAACTAATCAGCTTGGCAGGGCAGCATTTTCAAGTTTCTTATTGGGAAATGAATCGGATTGGCTCTAAAAATCTCTAAAAATAAAAAAATTTCAAAAATTTCAAAAATTTCAAAAATTTCAAAAATTTCAAAAAAATCAAAAAATCACGAACAATTCAAAAACATTCAAAATTTATCTGATTCATCTCCCGAGGGGGCATCCTCGCATCAATATTTATCAATCAGCGTCTGGGGCATCATATTGAGATTTAACATCTCCAAGATAAAATCCACATCATATCGATATTTATCACCCCCAAATCAAATCAGTATCATATTGAAATCAAATACGCATCAAATCAAGATCGAATCTGCATCCTATCAAAATCAATATCAGTAACAGCATCAACCGAGTTTTCTTTGAACCAACGCATCATCACAAATCGCTTCAAAGAGGGGCAAAATGTATACACCTAAAAATGGTCTGAAGATAGTTAATTAAATACGCAATTATTTGACTAATTCCCCTTCCTAATTAATTGAATTCACAAGCAATTTAATTAATTTCTCTATTCATCTACTAGTAAATAAATCTAAATGATTTATTTTCATAGTTCATCTCACGTCCTCCTCCGATTAATTAATTCTAAATTAATTAATGTCTCCCCATATTAACCAATTCTTCTAATCCCTAATTAAGATTAACAAACTCAAGTTTGTTGAGATTAATTACCATTTTCCAATTATTTGAATTTCTAAATTCAAATGAGCACATGGCTCCTAACTTTTAACCAACTAACCTAACCATCCCCTAACTTAACCCATTCCACCTAATCCTGGGTCTAACTAACCCTATCCTATCTTGCACATTCTAACCTCCTTATCCTAACCTCCCATGGTGTGGATATTCTCTCCTTGAGACACATGGCACTTTTGCCACATGTCTCCTCCGTTGGACGCTTGCCCTCTCATGAGCAAGGCTCCTTGACACTTGTCACCATAGAGATGAAAAGTGTCCCTTCCTCAATCTTGGCCATTGATATCTTCAGATTAGATCTGGACCGTCGATTCTTGCCACCAAAACTTTGCCCTTGGAATTCCTATAAATATCCCCCATTTTGGAGCAATAAGGATCCCATCTCATATCAATTTAGGCATCATTATTATAGGCATTTGCATTTCAATTATCCAGTAATTAGCTTTAGGATTAATCGTAGCATGTTAATCTAGTTTCTTAAATCATGCATTTCATATCATCTCCATAGTCAATCATGATCAAATAGCTACTCAACTCTTGAGTTGTCATTTTGGAGGTCATTGCTCTGCTGAGAGCCCATCAATCCAACACCTTCAAGGTCCTCAATAATAGAGGAAAATGAGACATTTCAAGGAAGGCTTATTGTTTGCATTTCTAATCTAGTTTTTCTATTAAGATTTTCAATTATGTTTTTATTGTCTCATTATATGTGTATGCCTCCTATATACTACATTTTTAGCATCACATTAATTGGCGCCCACCGTGGGGCATAGCCCATTTGATCTTTAACAAGTTTCCTTGAAGGCAATTTCATTGACAGGTTGATTAGCTCTTCCGGAGGGTAGATTAGCTCTCTTGGGCTCCCGAATAGCGTTCTTGGTATCTATTGGGGCGTTTCAACACATCAAATGGCGTTTATGGGAGATTCCTCGACTCTGCTTTTATGCTTTTCTATACTTTAGCATTTTCAGTCTATACTTTAGCATTTATGGTATGTATTGTGGTGTTTTTGGTACATTTGTTAGCATTTTCAGTCTATTTGACAACATTTATGGTGTGCAGAGAAGCGTTTCTGGTGTGCAAAGCAACATTTCTGGTGTGCAGAGCAACGTTCTTGGCACATATGATGGCCTTTTTGGTCAATTTGATGACATTTTTAGTTTTTTATTGATTTTGCAAATATTGTATGTTGCATTCCTCATTTTTGCTTCTAGACTGTCATTTTCCCGAACCTAATTTGCGGATTGTTGGATTTGCAGGCACTTATTTCATTGTGAAAGATTAGAGTCATAAACTATTTTGCCATCAAAGAATTCAATATAAACTACTAACTTTGTTTGCAGCCATGGGATTTTGCACTTATATTTGTTAAATTAGGTACATAGACTAATTACAATGGAAATGAACAAACATGTCTTATATATTTTGATGATATGTGAGTATTCTCTCACCTTTCTTAGGTGATTAGAAATCCATACTCATCCTTTGCTTTCAATAGTGCATATCTTTAGGGGGCTTACCCTCCCGAGGAGTAATAACTCTTAGCCATTAAGGTCGGTGAGAGGGGAACAACCCAAGTGGGAACAGCTAATGCCAAGTACTCCAACCCACTATAAAATAAATGCAATTTAATGAAAATCAAGTCAATGGCAGTGCTCGGGAATAACTCTCCTTCATACCTTTGGGTATATCAAACCTTGGTTTTCAAGGCTGGAAGACCTCTTAATTGAGTTTATACGCTGATGCACTGAACAGATCCCTTACTAGTTCCAAGTAAATTAGAAGCTACCCAGTTAACTTCCGAACATTATTAAATTCTTAGTGCATGGAGGGGGAAGAATCTCTACTTAAGATACTCACCATATGTCCCTCTTGAGTGTATGTGCAAACTCCCCTTTTGAGACCTTATTGTTAGGCTCATAATGGGACTCCACTAGCTCTTGCAAAGGAAAAACTACGGGTGCCCTTTAGGGGGTTACAAGGTTGTGTGAGCTGACAGTTTACCAAGTTGAGTGCTAAGAACTAATAATGAATCCAATCTTGTTAGGATAGACTCATTGATGTGTTTTCAATTGTTCAAAACCCGCAAAAACTTGGGCTTTCTTTAAAGCTTCTTGAACATACACTTTATGTGTCCTTTGGGACAAAAATACAATCTGAATTCTGTGTTTGTAAGTCAAGTCAAGATCTCATCCATTGAAATACAAAAAACATTGAAAAATCAAACTTCAAATGGTCAACCTCACAAGTTTCACAGCAGATTAGCTCTTTCAGTCAAAACAGTCGCACCTACTGTCCAAACAGTCGCATTCATAGTTCAAACATTAGCTCATTTGGTCCAAACATTAGCTTTATTAGTCAAACTAGTTGCATTCACAGTCTAAACATTAGCCCTTTTGGTCCAAACATTAGCACCTACACTTCAAATAGTCGCATCTATAGTTCAAACAGTTGCACCTATAGTCCAAACAGTCGCATTTCCTATCCAAGCATCAGCTTTGTTTGTGTGAATGTCGAATTTCTCATATTTCAACATTGAGCACATTTGAGTTTTTGGTCTAAACATTAGAGTTTCTAGTCTAAACAATAGAGTTTTTGGTATAAACAACAGAGTTCCTAGTCTAAATAGTAGCTCTCTTGGTCTAAAGGTCAGATCCCTTGGTCAAATCAATAACTCTTGTGAGTTGCATGTCAAATTTCTCATGTTGCAGCATCAGATCCCCTAGTTTGTACTTGCTAGGTCTACATATCCATTTTCTGAGTCTGAAAATCACAAAGTTGGTTCAAAATTGAAATCTCCTAAGTTCAAACACTTCATTTGTTAAGTCTACACATCATTATTCGAACTTTAGAGTCACTGTATCGCAGAGCAGAGTTCTTGGTCATTTTGCCAGTGTTTTTGGTCTATGTGTCAGCATTTCTGGTCTATCAGTCAGCATTTCTAGTGTGTAGAATAGCGTTTCTGGTCTATCTGACAACATTTTTGGTTTGTCTGTCAGTGTTTCTGGTATGTTTCTCAGCGTTTCTGGTCAGTTTAGCAGCATTTCTGGTAAGTTTGTCGGCATTTTTGGTCACTATAGCAGAGTTCCTAGTCATTTTGTCAACATTTCTGGTAAACTACATCAAAATCAGAAAACAAAAACAAACCATTTCTCAAACAGTCAAACATAGAGACTAGGTCATCTTCTTAGGTCATTCGATGAAGTTATCTTCTGTCAAAAATAGATTCAAGAGCTAGACACATAAAGGTTCTCAAGTTTTCACCTCAAACAAGTTAAATTTCAAACACCTTAAAGTGAAACATCACATTGTCTTTGATAAACTCATCATTCAAACATAGTTTCTCATCAAGATCTATCATCGTTTAATGCCAAAACTACAATGCTTGATCAGGATAACCTTGTTCTCTAACATAGGATATATCATTCCTATTGAACTTGATCATATCAAAAATCACAAAATTTGCACTCCAAAACTAAGATCGAAAAACTTGCAAACAAGCAAACACTTGAAAGACCATTTCCTCAACAATTGATCACTTATTGTGACACATTAAGCAAGATTTAAATCTCACAAAAACATATCAAACACAATGCCCATTTTAATTAGAGTGCAGAGACATAAAATCACTGAAACATTGGAAATAGCTAAAGATCATAGAAACATGGCATACAAAAGCAAAAGACAAGACCACATAACAAGCCAACATATTAGAGAAATCAAAGAAGTCCAGAATCAAAATCCAACCATGTCAAAACCTAACAGGGATTCAAATACATATCCAAAGAAAGGTGGCTCTTTTATGCAACTATTAAAAAGATCCTTAAAAGATTTGGATGAGAAAGATCACAATCATGCACCTATATCTAGCAATGGTTCATCCCACCATCAACAAATTGACACTCCAAAGGCATCGCTTCTTACACTTCTTAAAAAAGTGCAATAACTTTTATAGCATCCACCAAACAATACACCCAAAGATGATTTTCCCCAAGGGATATCCATAATAGCCATCAAACCTATTTCAGAGGATCCTATTGAAAACCCATCTACTTCATATCCAAGCATTTATTCCTTGCAACATCCCCATAGCACTTCCTTGCAAATTGAAGTCCTCATTCATAAAATGCTCATTAAATGTGTCCTAATAGATGGGGGAGCTAGCTTAAACATTTGCTGATTAAGTCTTGTCCATGCTCTATGTTATTTAGAAGATGCAGTTGATCCCCTGAAAAAGATCACAATCAAAGCACATAATGAAGAAGACCATTCCTCTAAAGGAGTTGTGGTATTACCCATCAGAGTGGGACCTTTGCAGAAAAACATAGCATTCCAAGTCCTAGATTTGGAACTACCATACAACATACTCTTGGGAAGACCATGGATACATGACATGCAAGCTATTCCATCAACATGCCATTAGTACCTAAAGTTTCACTGCAATGGGGAGGAAATCACTATCTCAGCAGACTCAAATCCACTGCAGTGTTGTAGCAATCTAAAACCGGCTCCAGAGGTTATTGTTTCACATAACAGAGAGGCAACATATTCAAGCACACAATCAAAAGAACAATCATTTGCATCAATTTTGTCAAGCATGGAAAAACAAATGTAATTAAGAGATCGAGGGAACGAAGAATATTCATTATCATGGAACAGAAAACAAGAGCAACTTGAAATTGAAAGAGAAGAAGCAGATGTAGGTATTGATGTAGTTCACATGTATGCAGGACAAACATTAGGAACTAGTCAGCTTGAATCAAGATCAAATTCAGTTGACTTGGACTTAATCAAGGACGATCAAGAGCTTCTTGCGCGAGGTCATTCTGACAAGAATATCATTCTAGACATGGAAATACATACTAAAAGCCTTGACATCTCTATGACAACCCCTAATATCTTTGACATAATCCAACATGAGGATCCTTTATCCTTAATTCATCCTGAACCTATGGACTGGGAAATGAAGGACATACCACCATGGATTCCTTTCCTAATGACCATGCCATATCTTTATATCTTAATGAAATCGAACCTACAACAACTCTCACCAGGACTTTCAGAAACGTATGTTCAAGTCAAATGGGTGTCAAATCTGATAGTCGCAAAAGTGAAAATAAAGAAAACATTATCAAGTCTAATGCTGAAAACCATTTCTTGGCAACATTAGATTGGGAAAAAGTAAAAATAAAGGACACATCTAATGGTGCAAACCTCCTCGAGGCACCAGAAGATGGGAGATTTGATACCTTACCTGAATGTTATCAAGAGAAGTTATCTATCCTAATAGAACTAGTAGAGGAAGTTATCATTGGCACAACTGATCTATATCTAGCAACTTCTCTATCAGAACTAGCAAGGCATAAATATTTGGAACCCGTTAAAAAGTGGCAAATCAATTTTACTTGGACATATGTAGACATTCTTGGGTTGGATCCAGATCTTATAATACATCACCCGAATATTAGTCTAGGAGCAGGCATCGATAATGGAACACAACATGGATTAGGAGTAGGTATTCTAATCATCACACCACAAGGTCATACAATTCCGAAAGCATACAAATTAAGCTTCTCATGCACCAACAACACTGTAGAGTATGAAGCTTTGGTTAAAGGTATCAGAATGGCTATGGAATAGAACATTACACAACTTTGGGTCTTTGGAGACTCTCAGCTCATCATCAATCAAATCAATGATGACTATTAAACAAAAGATGACAAACTTGTGCCTTACAAAAAGATGGTGGATGACTTCAAGAAATATTTTGTTGAAATCACTTTTGAACAAATTCCAAGAAATGATAACAAAGAAGTAGATGCCATGGCAACACTTGCTTCTCTATTACAAACACAGGAAAATCAAGAACGTTACGAATTCCTGGTTGAAGGGTTGTTTTACCCTTCTCATAATTATCCTGATTCCCAAACCATCTCTCAACTTATTGGACATGATTCCTCCCACTATGGCCAAAATTACACATACCTGAAAGATAACATCTTACCTCCTGACTTATCAAAAATTCAAAAGAAAAACTTTATTCTCCAATCCTCCCATTATACTCTTATCGCTGATACCCTATTTAAACGAGGCCTAGACGGTACTCTTTTAAGATGTCTTGAACAAGAAGAATCTAAGAAGGCCTTAAAGGAAGTCCATAACAAAATCTATGGCACTCATTCAAGTGGTCTTACCCTTTCAAAAAAACTCATATGCTTGGGCTATTATTAGCTGACTATGAAATGAGATTCTTTTTAGATAGCTATAACGTGCAAACAATGTCAGATCCATGGGAATTTGATTCATGCACCAACACAAGAACTTCATGCTTTAGCAACATCTTGGGCTTTCTATCAATAGAGTATTGATCTAGTAGGAAAGATAAATCCTTCTTCATCTAATGGTCACAAACTCATCCTTGTAGCTACAGAATATTTTATAAAATGGATCGAGGCAATACCTCTTGCAAATATCACAGGAAAACAAATTGCTGCTTTCATCTTGAATTACATCATTTGTCGCTATGGAATACTAATGACCATTATCACTAATAATGGGTGACCATTCAAGAATCAGGATGTACAAGAGCTATGTGAGAGGTTCAAAATCCAACACAGATTCTCCACGCCATATTATCCACATGGAAATGGGCAGGCAAAAGCATCTAACAAAAGTATTCTGAAAATCCTTAAAAAGACAGTGAACGATGCTGGGAAAGATTGGCATATTCAAGTAAACCCTGCTCTTTGGGCCTACCGCACCAGTATCCGCACACCTACAGGTGCCACACCTTTCTCTCTTCTATATGGTTCAAAAGCCATAATGCCAATTGAAGTAGAGATACCCTCTCTATGTGTATCACTAAAAGGACTTAGCCTAGATGAAGAACAACGAGTATCTAGACTGCAAGAGTTAGAACTGATGCATGAACAAAGACAAAATGCCTTTGATCATCTAGAGGTATATCAGAAAAGAATGTGCCGAAGTTATAATCACAAGGTCAAACCATGAATCTTTCAAGTTGGAGAACTAGTACTAAAGGAAAATCCACAAAATCAGTCAGATTGAGAAAAGAAAGGAAAATTTGAACCAAACTAGTTAGGTCCATTTGTGGTTACAGCAGTATTTCGGTCAGGAACATATCAGCTATCAACACAAGATGAATATCAGCTCGAGGAACCCAACAATAGCATGCATCTAAAGAAGTTTTATGTCTGAAAAATCCAAAAAATAGTGAAAAAGCAGAAAAATCCAAAAAGAGTGAAATGCTAAAAAAAAATAAAAAACAGTGAAAAGTCTGAAAAATCCAAAAACAGTGAAAAAGCTAAAAAAATAAAAAATAGTGAAAAAGCTGAAAAATCCAAAAACAGTTTAAAAGCTAAAAAAATAAAAAATAGTGAAAAAAGCAAAATCCAAAAAAAAATCAAATATGAGAAAAGGTGCAATAAAAATAGATGGTGAAAACATGGCAAATAGGCACTATCTATCAGCTAGCTCTGCCATCTATTGATTCACTCATTCTTTTCCATCAACATTGTTCATATCCATCATAAAGCCTTTGTACATACGTAGGCATCCTAGGTGATTTCTCATCATGGTTTGATCATTGGCTATATCATAATAAAGGTTTGTTTCTAGGCTAGGGACAAAATCCTGAACCTGGCTGGGGGCAACATTTTTTGATCATTTTTGAGCTTAATCAAAAAGGTAGAACAACAATCAGAGAACGCTTGTCAAGCGAAAAACTGAGATACATCCAACACTAAACATAAGATCACATAGTCAACCATTAACTATCACACATCAATATAAACATGACAAAACACATATCAATGGATGATATATCTTGACTCATGATTTTACCACTTTGGCAATAATGGCTCAACTATTTTATGTTGATTTTCGCTATCATGATTTTTGAGTAACTCTAGGATGTCTTTGACTAGAGAAACGAGGAACATGACATTTTTCTTGTCTACTGTCTATAAATTAATCATTAATATGTGCAAAGTTGTCTTAGGACATAATCATCGGAGCATCATGGAAAACATTTCGGACTTTCATATAAAAATGGTTAATATTGCCTGTTTTACACAAGCAAAACTCTGGTCATCTTGGTTCAATTCTACCTAGATGCTTGTCCTAACTTGTAATATCAAAACCCAAGAAATTAGTGCTCAGGTCATCATGGTTCAATTATAACATGGATGTTTGCACTCACTTCCCACATTTTAAAGGCTCAATGATGAAACAAAGCAATGACTCCATGACTGGTCCGATCACCACATTGCATTTCATTTTTGCATTTGCATTTTAGAGTAGATTTGCATTTCATTCTGCATGGGATCACAATGCTCATCTTTTCCAAGGCCAAAGACTAGCATGGTGTTATCTCTCTTATTTTGTGATTGAGTACATTGGACAATCACAAAAATAATCAATTCATTCATCCTGCATGACAAGTTAGTTCATCTCATGTAACCATTGCATACCAAGGCATCATTCATATAAAGCATCAAATCATTCATTCATTTCATTAGATCATTGCATGGCATTCATTAAATCTCAAATCATATAAACTAGTACCATTACATTGCATTGCATCCATCTCATATTAACATGCATGAGAAAATCATAAAATTATCATAAACATAGAAAGCATTGCATTGCACATGTATCACATAACAATTATAAACGTCACCATACATATTTGAATTTGCATACATCATGTAAATACTACATCATCGTATATTCATCATCTAGAATTCATAAGCATATGGAAATTACAGCATACATCATGAAAGTAACTGCACATCATAATCATATACCAAATAAAATGCATCTATCATCTCATAAGTCATGTAGAATGAATAGGATCGATTGCATATCATATCATCAAAACAAGATCAATGTCCAAGATACAATGATATCACAAAATATATGAGATACATCACAAATATACATCGCAGGAATCAATAATATCTCATCACAAAAAGGTGTGTACATAAATGGATCAATGTCCCCTATCAGTGTGAACACTAGGACATGGAGCGGAACTCTGTCCTAATGTGGCAGGTAGAGTAACACCAGCTGGTACCCCTGTACTTGAGTCCCCACATGGGGGAGCTCTCTAAAGGGGTCCTGTCACTCCTCAACTGTCAATCTATCTATGTTCGGATCTCTTGCTCAGCTGTGAAAATCTGGGAGGCCTTCGACCCAAATGAACAATAGTAAAGTATAAGGTCCTATAATACTCAGCCTCTCGAATCCCCTGGCGCATCATCTTTAGGGCAATCTTCCCTGAAATATACTTTCCTGACAATTGTACCTATGCCTCGGACTGTTGACACCTATCCCTAGTTGCGTCTCTCTCAACCAAGAGAGAAAGTCATCTGAGTCTCTAGTTGGGCCATCTGAGAGTCCCACTCTGCTAGTCGACTCTCTAGTTGCTGAACCTGAGACTGTAAGTCCGTAATCTCAACCTACTACTGATGAGACAATATCCTAAGGAGGATCCATCGAGGTGCCTCTGCTTGTGGCTACTCAGCCCATGATATTGTCATAGGTACGTGCTCAACTAGGGGAACCTCATTCTTTGGAACCTGATGCCCTTGATCTTGAGGACCTGATCTCCTACGTCTGACCACCCAGACCATCCAATCTGTATATACATCTCTAGCAGATCTAGAACTGCTAGCTCCTGGTGTGCCTACCGCTACCACTGCCACTACTCGACCATCTCCCCCATCATCATCTCCCCCATCCTCCCCATCATCATCTCCAGCACCATGATCTCCTACATCTCCAACATATCCATCACCATCTCCGCTATCATCTCGGCCTCCACCTCCTCCCCCCCACCATCCCTCCATCATCTAGGAGTTTTGCATCGTAGCCTCTCATCATCCTCATCTAATACTGACTCTGTCTCATCTGGATGTGTCAGCTTTGGAAACCTGTGTACAGTAAAATGCACAATGTACTCATGTGTCATCTTGCTATCCATCACACCTTGAAGCTAATCCCAATCAACTAGCTCCAATGAAAGATACTCTGCGCATGCATGGTCATATGAAATAGAAGGCCCCCAGGTAGCTACATCCAATCTCCGGCAAGCATAATGAGTTGTACCCTATGGCATCCCCTGTATCCTGCCATACTATCTCAACACCCTCATACAAAGGAATCGCTTGATGACATAGGGTGTCGATCCAATCAAATATCGTGTCATGAATACATACAACATCTCCACTGCATCCTTGAGCCAAATCTCACAATCCCTGTAAGGTCTCCATATCACAGTATCCAGATCATCCAAGGTCCGTTGCCAATACTCTAATTTGCCCAGCTTTCGCTGGAGAATAATATTGGGATACCTATCAGCATAAGGCCTACCTACAAGTCAATCTCGGTCAGCCAATGGTCATGTGATAGGTAGATGCTCCCAGACCCATATCTGAAGCACAGTCACCCCTGCTGATAACACAACTAATCATGATACACAACTCGATGCAAGTCATGATACAAGTGCACCAACATGCATGACCCCCTGGCAAATCGGGTCTCCTATGTCACCATTTGCTCAAGTAGACGACCCCATCCAACAGATAACCCCTTTGACCTATGATCAAGACAAAGGAAGCCTCAATAAATCCAGCAAGCACAATTGGTAATGTAGCATATCCTAGCTCTAGCATCTCCTACCACGCAATATCGTACCCGCCTATCTCATCATCCCCAAACACTCGGCAAAGTGCCTTTGTCCCACCCTGCTTGCTGAGATCATAGTATACTAGATCACCTATCATAGGGATACATAAAATCTGGTAGACATCCTCGGGTGTCACCATAATCTCTCCCATCGGCAAGTGAAACGTGTTATGCTCACTATGCCAATGCTCTGCTAAAGCTGTTAGTAATCCTCGGTTTATCAAAGCTCGGGGCATGTCAAGAAGGGAAGATAAACCACACCTACCAATGTGGTCTCGCTCTACCTAGCTAAGGTAGGGTATCAGCATCCATGTCTTCGAGAAATGCTCTTGAGACTGAAGAACGGTAAAGTGCTCCTGCAATCAAATCATCTCATCATATTAGTTTCTTGATTTATCTATCTATCAAATCAATCAATCTATATATCAGTCTATTTTTCTCAATTAAGATTTTTATCAAATTTTCTTGGGCCCCTATCAATGATGCTCATCTATCATGAGGTCATTATCAATCTTATCTCATCTTGCACGTGCATCGAGATAATCGGAACTGGTCATCAAATTTATCAATCAGGAGCGTCTAATTTTATCAATTAGATAGCTTATCAAATCTTACCCTATCAAAAATCAAATCAAATTGACAACAAAGTCAACCAATCAACAAATCAAATCATTTTATCAAAATCACCCAAATCGAAATAATCAAATCAAATCATCAAAACCCAATCACCAAATCTCAAAAATCAAAAATTGCCAAAAATCAAATCAAACTTGCGAAAAATCAAAAAAATCGCCACATCTCCAAAATTTTGAAAAATCGGCACATCTGGAAAATCGAAAAACATTGAAAAATTTCAAAATCGGAAAAATAAAAATTTTCAAAATCGCCGAATCGTCAAAATAGAAAAAAAAAAAAACACGAAAAAATCGAAAAATCTCAAAAAATAAATAAATAAATAAAAATTCCAAAATAAAAATTTTTGATGTATTTTTTTTAAAAATGCATGTTTAAATAAAAAAAATTGGGATATGAATGGAATTTTTTTTTAAATCCGGAAAAACCCATTTCAGGAATCAAAAAACTCATCTCAAAAATGTAATTTTTTTACCAACCCATCTGGCCTAAGTGCTAAAAAATGATTTTTTATGCAAACAGCTAATTTTTTCCAAAATCAACTAAATATTAACAAAGCTGGGTTTTCTCAAAGTACATACCCGTGGACCATATGCCAGAGGACGCTCATATCACCAAACTTGCTCGAACCTATGTTGGTGGTACAGGATTGCCATTTCCTTCCTCTAGAGCAAATTTTCTCAAACAACTGCAGTGCACAAATGAGGAGTGGTAAAAGAAATTCACCTTTTTAAACTCATAATGGGGCATTTAAGTGGGATTTTTATTTCACTGATTTTTAATCATCTAATCAACTAATCAGCCTGGTAGGGTAGCATTTTCAAATTTGTTATCAGGAAATGAATCGAATTGGCTCTAAAAATCTCAAAAAATCGAAAAATTTCAAAAATTTCAAAAATTTCAAAAAAATAAAAAAATCGCGAAAAATTCAAAAGCATTCAAAATTTATCCGATTCATCTCCCGAGGGGCATCCTCACGTCAATATTTATCAATCAGCGTCTGGGGCATCATATCGAGATTTATCATCTCCAAGATCGAATCTGCATCATATCGAGATTTATCATCTCCAAATCAAATCAGTATCATATCGAAATCAAATATGCATCAAATCAAGATTGAATTTGCATCCTATCAAAATCAATATCAGTAACAACATCAACTGAGTTTTTTTTGAACCAATGTGTCGTCACACATCACTTCAAAGAGGGGCAAACTGTATACACCTAAAAATGGTTTGAAGATAGTTAATTAAATACGTAGTTATTTGATTAATTCCCCTTCCTAATTAATTGAATTCACAAGCAATTTAATTAATTTCTCTATTCATCTACTAGTAAATAAATCTAAATGATTTATTTATATAGTTCATCTCACATCCCCCTCCGATTAATTAATGTCTTCCCATATTAACCAATTCTTCTAATCCCTAATTAAGATTAACAAACTCAAGTTTGTTAAGATTAATTACCATTTTCCAATTATTTGAATTTCTAAATTCAAATGAGCACATGGTTCGTAACTTTTAACCAACTAACCTAACCATCCCCTAATTTAACCCATTCCACCTAATCCTGGGTCTAACTAACCCTATCCTATCTTGCACATTCTAACCTCCTTATCATAACCTCCCATGGTGTGGATATTCTCTCCTTGAGACACATGGCACTTTTGCCACATGTCTCCTCCCTTGGACACTTGCCCTCTCATGAGCAAGGCTCCTTGACACTTGTCACCATAGAGATGATAAGTGTCCCTTCCTCCAGCCTCTTCTCCAACTTCCTCAATCTTGGCCCTTGATATCTTCAGACCAGATCTGGACCGTTGATTCCTGCCACCTCAAATTTGCCCTTGGAATTCCTATAAATATCCCCCATTTTGGAGCAATAAGGATCCCATCTCATATCAATTTAGGCATCATTATTATAGGCATTTGCATTTCAATTATCTAGTAATTAGCTTTTGGATTAATCGTAGCATGTTAATCTAGTTTCTTAAATCATGCATTTCATATCATCTCCATAGTCAATCATGATCAAATAGCTACTCAACTCTAGAGTTGTCATTTTGGAGGTCATTGCTTCGTTGAGAGCCCATCAATCCAACACCTTCAAGGTCCTCAAGAATAGAGGAAAATGGGACATTTCAAGGAAGGCTTATGGGTTACATTTCTAATCTAGTTTTTCTATTAAGGTTTTCAATTATGTTTTTATTGTCTCATTATATGTGTATGCCTCCTATATACTACATTTTTAGCATCACATTAATTGTTGCCCACCGTGGGGCATAGCCCCTTTGATCTTTAACAAGTTTCCTTACAGGCAATTTCATTGACAGGTTGATTAGCTCTTCCAGAGGGTAAATTAGCTCTCTTGGGCTCCCGAATAGCATTCTTGGTCTCTATTGGGGCATTTCAACACCTCAAATGGCGTTTATGGGAGATTCCTCGACTCTTCTTTTTTGTTTTTTTGTACTTTAGCATTTTCAGTCTATACTTTAGCATTTATGGTATGTATTGTGGTGTTTTTGGTACATTTGTCAGCGTTTTCAGTCTATTTGACAACGTTTATGGTGTGCAAAGAAGCATTTCTGGTGTGCAGAGCAACGTTTCTGGTGTACAGAGTAGCGTTCTTGGCACATATGATGGCCTTTTTGGTCAATTTGATGACATTTTTAGTTTTTTATTGATTTTGCAAATATTGTATGTTGCATTCCTCCTTTCTGCTTCTGGACTGTCATTTTCCCGAACCTAATTTGGAGATTGTTGGTTTTGCAGGCACTTATTTTGCTGTGAAAGACTAGAGTCATAAACTATTTTGCCATCAAAGAATGCAATATAAACTACTAAGTTTGTTTGCAACCATGGGATTTTGCACTTATATTTGTTAAACTAGGCACATAGACTAATTACAATGGAAATGAACAAACATGTCTTATGTATTTTGATGATAGGTGAGTATTCTCTCACCTTTCTTAGGTGATTAGAAAGCCATACTCATCCTTTGCTTTCAATAGTGCATATCTTTAGTGGGCTTGCCTTCCCGAGGAGTAATAACTCTTAGCCATTAAGGTCGGTGAGAGGGGAACAACCCAAGTGGGTACGGCTAATGCCAAGTACTCCAACCCACTATAAAATAAATGTGATTTAATGAAAATGAAGTCAACGATAGTGCTCAGGAATAGCTCTCCTTCGTACCTTCAGGTATATCAAACCTTTTTTTTCAAGGCTGGAAGACCTCTTAATTGAGTTTATACCCTGACGCACCGGACAGATCCCTTACTAGTTTGAAGTAAATTAGAAGCTACCCAGTTTACCTCCGAACATTATTAAATTCTTAGTGCATGGAGGGGGAGGAATCTCTTCTTAAGATACTCAGCATATGTCCCTCTTGAGTGTATGTGTGAACTCCCCTTTTGAGACTTTATTGCTAGGCTCATAATGGGACTCCACTAGCTCTTGCAAAGGCAAAACTACGGGCGCCCTTTACGGGGTTACAAGGTTGTGTGAGCTAACAGGGTACCAAGTTGAGGGCTAAGAACTAATAATGAAGCCAATCTCGTTATGATAGACTCATTGATGTGTTTTCAATTGTTCAAAACCCGCAAAAACTTGGGCTTTCTTTAAAGCTTCTTGAACATACACTTTATGTGTCCTTTGGGACAAAAATACAATCTGAATTCTGTGTTTGTAAGTCAAGTCAAGATCTCATCCATTGAAATACAAAAAACATTGAAAAATCAAACTTCAAATGGTCAACCTCACAAGTTTCACAGCAGATTAGCTCTTTCAGTCAAAACAGTCGCACCTACTGTCCAAACAGTCGCATTCATAGTTCAAACATTAGCTCATTTGGTCCAAACATTAGCTTTATTAGTCAAACTAGTTGCATTCACAGTCTAAACATTAGCCCTTTTGGTCCAAACATTAGCACCTACACTTCAAATAGTCGCATCTATAGTTCAAACAGTTGCACCTATAGTCCAAACAGTTGCATTTCCTATCCAAGCATCAGCTTTGTTTGTGTGAATGTCGAATTTCTCATATTTCAACATTGAGCACATTTGAGTATTTGGTCTAAACATTAGAGTTTCTAGTCTAAACAATAGAGTTTTTGGTATAAACAACAGAGTTCCTGGTCTAAACAGTAGCTCTCTTGGTCTAAAGGTCAGATCCCTTGGTCAAATCAATAACTCTTGTGAGTTGCATGTCAAATTTCTCATGTTGCAACATCAAATCCCATAGTTTGTACTTGCTAGGTCTACATATCCTTTTTATGAGTCTGAAAATCACAAAGTTGGGTCAAAATTGAAATCTCCTAAGTTCAAACACTTCATTTGTTAAGTCTACACATCATTATTTGAACTTTAGAGTCACTGTATCGCAGAGCAGAGTTCCTGGTCATTCTGCCAGTGTTTTTGGTCTATGTGTCAGCGTTTTTGGTCTCTCAGTCAGCGTTTCTAGTCTGTAGAATAGCATTTCTAGTCTATCTGACAACATTTTTGGTCTATCTGTTAGCGTTTCTGGTATGCTTCTCAGCATTTATGGTCAGCTTAGCAGCATTTCTGGTAAGTTTGTCAGCATTTTTAGTTAGTATAGCAGAGTTCATAGTCATTTTGTCAACGTTTCTAGTAAACTACATCAAAATCAAAAAACAAAAACAAACCATTTCTCAAACAGTCAAACATAGAGACTAGGTCATCTTCTTGGGTCATTCGATCAAGTTATCTTCTATCAAAAATAGATTCAAGAGCTAGACACATAAAGGTTCTCAAGTTTTCACCTCAAACAAGTTAAATTTCAAACACCTTAAAGTGAAACATCACATTGACTTTGATAAACTGATCATTCAAACATAGTTTCTCATCAAGATCTATCATCCTTTAATGATAAAACTACAATGCTTGATCAGGATAACCTTGTTCTCTAACATAGGATATATCATTCCTATTGAACTTGATCATATCAAAAATACAAAATTTGCACTCTAAAACTAAGATCAAAAAACTTGCAAACAAGCAAACACTTGAAAGACCATTTCCTCAACAATTGATCACTTATTGTGACACATTAAGAAAGATTTAAATCTCACAAAAACATATCAAACACAATGCCCATTTTAATTAGAGCGCAGAGACATAAGATCACTGCAACATTGGAAATAGCTAAAGATCATATAAACATGGCATACCAAAGCAAAAGACAAGAACACATAACAAGCCAACATATTAGAGAAATCAAACAAGTCCAGAATCAAAATCCAACCATGTCAAAACTTAACAGGGATTCAAATACATATCCAAAGAAAGGTGGCTCTTTTATGCAACTATTAAAAAGATTCTTAAAAGATTTGGATGAGAAAGATCACAATCACGCACCTATATCTAGCAATGGTTCATCCCCCCATAAGCAAATTAACACTCCAAAGGCATCTATTCTTACACTTCTTAAAAGAGTGCAATAACCTTTCATAGCATCCTCACCAAATAATACACCCAAAGATGATTTTCCCCAAGGGATATCCATAATAGCCATCAAACCAATTTCAAAGGATCCTATTCAAAACCCATCTACTTCATATCCAAGCATTTATTCCGTGCAACATCCCCATAGCACTTCCTTGCAAATTGAAGTCCTCATTCATAGAACGCTCGTTAAACATGTCATAATAGATGGGGGAGCTAGCTTAAACATTTTCTCATTGAGTCTTGTCCGTGCTCTATGTTATTCAGAAGATGCAATTGATTCCCTGAAAAAGATCACAATCAAAGCACATAATGAAGAAGACCATTCCTTTAAAGTAGTTGTGGTATTACCCATCAGAGTGGGACATTTGCAGAAAAACATAGTATGCCAAGTCCAAGATTTGGAACTACCATACAACATACTCTTGGGAAGACCATGGATACATGACATGCAAGCTATTCCATCAACATGCCATTAGTACCTAAAGTTTCCCTACAATGGGGAGGAAATCACTATCTCAGCAGATTCAAATCCATTGCAGTGTTGTAGCAATCTAAAACTAGCTCCAGAGGTTATTGTTTCACATAACAGAGAGGCAACATATTCAAGCACACAATCCAAAGAACAATCATTTGCATCAATTTTGTCAAGCAAGGAAAAACAAATGTAGTTAAGAGATCGAGGGAATGAAGAATATTCATTATCATGGAATAGAAAACAAGAGCAACTTGAAATTGAAAGGGAAGAAGTAGATGTAGGTATTGATGTAGTTCACATGTATGTAGCACAAACGTTAGGAACTAGTCCACTTGAATCAGGATCACATTCAGTTGACTTGGACTTAATTGAGGACGATCAGGAGCTTCTTGCGCGAGGTCATTTTGACAAGAATATCATTCTAGACATGGAAATACATACTAAAAGCCTTGACATCTCTATGACAACCCCTAATATCTTTGACATAATCCAACATGAGGATCCTTTATCCTTAATTCATCCCGAACCTATGGACTGGGAAAATGAAGGACATACCACCATGGATAACTTTCCTAATGACCATGCCATATCTTTATATCTTAATGAAATCGAACCTACAACAACTCTCACCAGGAATTTCAGAAATGTATGTTCAAGTCAAATGGGTGTCAAATCTGATAGTCGCAAAAGTGAAAATAAAGAAAACAATATCAAGTCTAATGCTGAAAATCATTTCTTGGCAACATTAGATCAGGAAAAAGTAAAAATAAAGGACGCATCTAATGGTGAAAACCTCCTCGAGGCACCAGAAGATGGGAGATTTGATACCTTATGTAAATGTTATCAAGAGAAGTTATTTATCCTAACAGAACCAGCAGAGGCAGTTATCATTGGCACAACTGATCTATATCCAGCAACTTCTCTATCAGAACTAACAAGGCATAAATATTTGGAAGCTATTAAAAAGTGGCAAATAAATTTTACCTGGTCATATGCAGACATTCCAAGGTTGGATTCAGATATTATAATACATCACCCAAATATTAGTCCAGGAGCAGACATCGATAGTGGAACAGAACATGGATTAGGAGCAGGTATTCTATTCATCACACCACAAGGTCATACAATTCCGAAAGCATACAAATTAAGCTTCTCATGCACCAACAACACTGTAGAGTATGAAGCTTTGGTTACAGGTATCAGAATGGCTATGGAATAGAACATTACACAACTTCGGGTCTTTGGAGACTCTCAGCTCATCATCAATCAAATCAATGATGACTATCAAGCAAAAGATGACAAACTTGTGCCTTACAAAAAGATGGTGGATGACTTCAAGAAATATTTTGTTGAAATCACTTTTGAACAAATTCCAAGAAATGATAACAAAGAAGCAGATGCCATGGCAACACTTTCTTCTCTATTACAAACACAAGAAAATCAAGAATGTTACAAATTCCTGGTTGAAGGGCTGTTTTACCTTCTCATAATTATCTTGATTCCCAAACCATCTGTCAACTTATTGGACTTGATTCCTCCCGCTATGGCCAAAATTACACATACCTAAAAGATAACATCTTACCTCCTGACTTATCAAAAAATCAAAAGAGAAAATTTATTTGCCAATCCTCCTATTATACTCTTGTCGCGGATACCCTATTTAAATGAGGTCTAGACGGTACTCTTTTAAGATGTCTCGAATAAGAAGAATCTAAGAAGGCCTTAAAGGAAGTCCATAATAGAATCTATGGCACTCATTCAAGTGGTCTTACCCTTTCGGAAAAACTCATACACTTGGGCTATTATTAGCCGACTATGAAATGAGATTCTTTTTAGATAGCTATAACGTGCAAACAATGTCAGATCCATGGGAATTTGATTCATGCACCGACACAAGAACTTCATGCTTTAGCAACATCTTGGGTTTTCTGTCAATGGAGTCTTGATCTAGTAGGAAAGATTTAAATCCTTCTTCATCTAATGGTCACAAATTCATCCTTGTAGCTACAGAATATTTTATAAAATGGATCGAGGCAGTACCTCTCACAAATATCATAGGAAAACAAATTGTTGCATTCGTCTTGAATTGCATCATCTGTCACTATGGAATACCAATGACCATTATCACTGATAATGGGTGACCATTCAAGAATCATGATGTACAAGAGCTATGTGAGAAGTTCAAAATCCAACATAGATTCTCAACACCATATTATCCACATGGAAATGGGTAGGCGAAAGCATCTAACAAAAGTATTTTGAAAATCCTTAAAAAGATAGTGAACGATGCTGGGAAAGATTGGCATATTCAACTAAACCCTGCTCTCTGGGCCTACCGCACGAGTATCTGCACACCTATGGGTGCCACACCTTTCTCTCTTCTATATGGTTCAGAAGCCATATTGCCAATTGAAGTAGAGATACCCTCTCTATGTGTATCACTAAAAGGACTTAGCCTAGATGAAGAACAACGAGTATCTAGACTGCAAGAGTTAGAACAGATCCATGAACGAAGACAAAATGCCTTTGATCATCTAAAGGTATATCGGAAAAGAATGTGCTGAAGTTATAATCACAAGGTCAAACCATGAATCTTTCAAGTTGGAGAACTAGTACTAAAGGAATATCCACGAAATCAGTCAGATTGAGAAAAGAAAGGAAAATTTGAACCAAACTAGTTAGGTCCATTTGTGGTTACAGTAGTATTTGGGTCAAGAACATATCAGCTATCAACACAAGATGAATATTAGCTTGAGGAACCCAACAATAGCATGCATCTGAAGAAGTTTTATGTCTGAAAAATCCAAAAAATAGTGAAAAAGCAGAAAAATCCAAAAACAGTGAAAAGCTTAAAAAAAAATCAAAAACAGTGAAAAGTCTGAAAAATCCAAAAACAGTGAAAAGCTTAAAAAAAAATCAAAAACAGTGAAAAGTCTGAAAAATCCAAAAACAGTGAAAAAGCTAAAAAAAATCAAAAACAGTGAAAAAGCTGAAAAATCCAAAAACAGTGAAAAAGCTAAAAAAAAAAAAATAGTGAAAAAAGCAAAATCCAAAAAAAAATCAAATATGAGAAAAAGTGCAATAAAAACAGATGGTGAAAACCTGGCAAATAGGTGCTATCTATTGGCTAGCTCTGCCATCTATTGATTCACGCATTCTTCCGCTTGCATTCTTTTCCATCAACATTGTTCATATCCATCATAAAGCCTTTGTACATACGCAGGCATCCCAGGTGATTTCTCATCATGGTTTGGATTAGTGGCTATATCATAATAAAGGTTTGTTTCTAGGCTAGGGGCAAAATCCTGAACCTAGCTGGAGGCAAAAAATTTTGATCATTTTTGAGCTTAATCAAATAGGTAGAACAACAGTCGGAGAACGCTTGTGAAGCGAAAAACTGAGGTACATCCAACACTAAACATAAGATCACATAGTCAACCATTAACTATCACACATCAATATAAACATGACAAAACAATCGATGATATATCTTGACTCATGACATATCAATGGATGATATATCTTGACTCGTGATTTTAACACTTTGGCAATAATGGCTCAACTATTTTATGTTGATTTTTGCTATCATGATTTTTGAGTAACTCTAGGATGTCTTTGACTAGAGAAATGAGGAACATGACATTTTTCTTTTCTACTGTCTATAAATTAATCATTAATATGTGCAAAGTTGTCTTAGGACATGATCATCGGAGCATCATGGAAGACATTTCGGACTTTCATACAAAAATGGTTAATATTGCCTGTTTTACACAAGCAACACTTTGGTCATCTTGGTTCAATTCTACCTCGATGCTTGTGCTAACTTGTAATATCAAAACCCAGGAAAGTAGTGCTTAGGTCATCATGGTTCAATTATACCATGGATGTTTGCACTCACTTCCCACATTTTAAAGGCTCAATGATGAAACAAAGCAATGACTCCATGACTGGTCCGATCACCACGTTGCATTTCATTTTTGCATTTGCATTTTAGAGTAGATTTGCATTTCATTCTGCATGGGATCACAATGCTCATCTTTTCTGAGGCCAAAGACTAGCATGGTGTTATCTCTCTTATTATGTGATTGAGTACATTGGACAATCAGAAAAATAATCAATTCATTCATCCTGCATGCCAAGTTAGTTCATCTCATGTAACCATTGCATACCAAGGCATCATTCATATAAAGCATCAAATCATTCATTCATTTCATTAGATCATTGCATGTCATTCATTAAATCTCAAATCATATAAAGTAGTACCATTACATTGCATTGCATCCATCTCATATTAACATGCATGAGAAAATCATAAAATTATCATAAACATAGAAAGCATTGCATTGCACATGTATCACATAACAATTATAAACGTCACCATACATATTTGCATTTGCATACATCATGTAAATACTACATCATCATATATTCATCATCTAGAATTCATAAGCATATAGAAATTAAAGCATACATCATGAAAGCAACTGCACATCATAATCATATATCAAATAAAATGCATCTATCATCTCATAAGTCACGTAGAATGAATAGGATCAACTGCATATCATATCATCAAAACAAGATCAATGTCCAAGATACAATGATATCACAAAATATATGAGATACATCGCAAGAATCAACAATATCTCATCACAAAAAGGTGTGTACATAAATGGATCAATGTCCCATATCAGTGTGAACACTAGGACATGGAGCGGAACTCGTTCCTAATGCGGCAGGTAGAGTAACACCAGCTGGTACCCCTATACTTGAGTCCCCACCTGGGGGAGCTCTCTAAAGGGGTCCTATCACTCCTCGACTCTCAATCTATCTATGTCCTGATCTCCTGCTCAGCTGTGAAAATTTGGGAGGCCTCCAACCTAGATGAACAATAGTAAAGTATAAGGTCCTGTAATACTCAGCCTCTCGGATCCCCTGGCGCATCATCTTTAGGGCAGTCTTCCCTGAAATATACTTTCCTGACAATTTTACCTATGCCTCAGATTGTTGACACCTATCCCTAGTTGCGTCTCTCTCAACCAAGAGAGAAGCCATCAGAGTCTCTAGTTGGGCCATCTGAGAGTCCCACTCTGCTAGTCGACTCTCTAGCTACTGAACTTGAGCCTGTAAGTCCATAATCTTAGCCTGCTGCTAATGAGACAATATCCTAATGAGGATCCATCAAGGTGCCTCTGCTTGTGGCTACTCAGCCCATGATACTATCATAGGTACCTACTCAACTGGGGGAACCTCATTCTCTGGAACCTGATACCCCTGATCTCGTGGACCTGATCTCCTGCGTCTGACCACTCGGGCCATCCAATCTATATATACATCTCTGAGAGATCTAGAACTGCTAGCTCCTGGTGTGCTTACCGCTACCACTACCACTACTCGACCATCTCCCCCATCATCATCTCCCCCATCCTCCCCATCATCATCTCCTTCATCATCATCTCCAACACCATGATCTACTGCATCTCCAACATATCCATCACCATCTCTACTATCATCTTGGCCTCCACCTCCTCCCCCCCACCATCCCTCCATCGTCTAGGAGCTTTGCATCGTAGCCTCTCATCATCCTCATCTAAGACTGACTCTGGCTCATCTAGATGTGTCAGCTTCGAAAACTTGTGTAGAGTATAATGCATGACGTACTCATGTGTCATCTCGCTATCCATCACACCTAGAAGATAATACCAATCAACTGGCTCCAATGAAAGATACTCTGTGCATGCATGGTCATATGAAATAGAAGGCCCCTAGGTAGCTACATCCAATCTCTGGCAAGCATAATGAGTTGTACCCTGTGGCATCCCTTGTATCCTACCATACTATCTCAACACCCCCATACAAAGGAATCGCTCGATGACATAGGGTGTCGATCCAATCAGATATCGTGTCATGAATACATACGACATCTCCACTACATCCTTGAGCCAAATCTCACAATCCCTATAAGGTCTCCATATCACAATATCTAGATCATCCAAGGTCCATCGCCAATACTCTAATTTGCCCAACATTCGTTGGAGAATAATACCCGGATACCTATCAGCATAAGGCCTACCTATAGGTCTATCTTGGTCAGCCAATGGTCGTGTGATAGGTAGATGCTCCCAGACCCATATCTGAAGCATGGTCACCCCTGCTGATAACACAGCTAATCATGATACACAACTCGGTGCAAGTCATGATACAAGTGCGCCAACATGCATGACCCCCTGGCAAATCGGGTCTCCTATGTCACCATCTGCTCAAGCAGATGATCCCATCCAACAGATAACCCCTTTGACCTATGATCAAGACAAAGGAAGTCTCCAATAAATCCAGCAAGCACAATCGATAATGTGGCATATCCTAGCTCTAGCATCTCCTACCACGCAATATCGTACCCGCCTATCTCATCATCCCCAAACACTCGGCAAAGTGCCTTTGTCCCACCCCACTTGCTAAGATCATAGTATACTAGATCACCTATCACAGGGATGCACAAAATCCGATAGACATCCTTGGGTGTCACCATAATCTCTCCCATCAGCAAGTGAAACATGCTATGCTCAGTATGCCAATGCTCTGCTAAAGCTATTAGTAATCCTCGGTTTATCAAAGGTCGGGGCATGTCAAGAAGGGAAGATAAACCACACCTACCAATCTGGTCTCGCTCTGCCTGACTAAGGTAGGGTATCAGCATCCATGTCTTTGAGAAATGCTCTTGAGACTGAAGAACGGTAAAGTGCTCCTACAATCAAATCATCTCATCATATTAGTTTCTTGATTTATCTATCTATCAAATCAATCAATCTATCTATCGGTCTATTTTTCTCAATTGAGATTTTTATCAAATTTCGTTGGGCCCCTATCAATGACGCTCATCTATCATGAGGTCATTATCAATCTTATCTCATCTTGCACATGCATCAAGATAATCGGACTGGTCATCAAATTTATCAATCAGGAGTGTCTAATTTTATCAATTAGATAGCTTATCAAATCTTACCCTATCAAAAATCATATCAAATTGACAACAAAGTCAACCAATCAACAAATCAAATCATTTTATCAAAATAACCCAAATCGAAATAATCAAATCAAATCATCAAAACCCAATCACCAAATCGCCAAAAATCAAATCAAACTTGCGAAAAATCAAAAAAATCGCCACATCTCCAAAATTTTGAAAAATCAGCACGTCTGGAAAATCGAAAAACATTGAAAAATTTCAAAATCGGAAATATAAAAATTTTCAAAATCGCCAAATTGTCAAAATAGAAAAAAAAAAAAAAACACGAAAAAATCGAAAAATCTAAAAAAAATAAATAAATAAATAAAAATTCCAAAAGAAATTTTTTTGATGTATTTTTTAGAAAAATGCATGTTTAAATAATAAAAATTGGGATATGAATGGAATTTTTTTTAAATCCGGAAAAACCCATTTCAGGAATCGAAAAACTCATCTCAAAAATGTAATTTTTTTACCAACCCATCCGGCCTAAGCGCTAAAAAATGATTTTTTATGCAAATAGCTAATTTTTTCCAAAATAAACTAAATATTAACAAAGCTGGGTTTTCTTAAAGTACATACCAGTGGACCATATGCCAGAGGACGCTCATATCGTTGAACTCGCTCAAACCTATGTTGGTGGTACGGGATTGCCATTTCCTTCCTCCAGAGCAAATTTTCTCAAACAACTGCAGTGCACAAATGAGGAGTGGTAAAAGGAATTGACCTTTTTAAACTCATAATGGGGCATTTAAGTGGGATTGTTATTTCACTGATTTTTAATCATCTAATCAACTAATCAGCCTGGCAGGGTAGCATTTTCAAATTTATTATCGGGAAATGAATCGAATTGGCTCTAAAAATCTCTAAAAATCAAAAAATTTCAAAAATTTCAAAAATTTCAAAAAAATAAAAAAATCACAAAAAATTCAAAAGCATTCAAAATTTATCCGATTCATCTCCCGAGGGGCATCCTCACATCAACATTTATCAATCAGCGTCTGGGGCATCATATCGAGATTTATCATCTCCAAGATCAAATCCGCATCATATCGAGATTTATCATCTCCAAATCAAATCAGTATTGTATTGAAATCAAATATGCATCAAATCAAGATTGAATCTGCATCCTATCAAAATCAATATCAGTAACAGAATCAACTGAGTTTTCTTTGAACCAACGTTTCATCACACATCACTTCAAATAGGGGCAAACTATATACACCTAAAAATGGTTTGAAGATAGTTAATTAAATACGCAGTTATTTGATTAATTCCCCTTCCTAATTAATTGAATTCACAAGCAATTTAATTAATTTCTCTATTCATCTACTAGTAAATAAATCTAAATGATTTATTTATATAGTTCATCTCACATCCCCCTCCGATTAATTAATGTCTTCCCATATTAACCAATTCTTCTAATCCGTAATTAAGATTAACAAACTCAAGTTTGTTAAGATTAATTACCATTTTCCAATTATTTGAAATTCTAAATTCAAATGAGCACATGGCTCCTAACTTTTAACCAACTAACCTAACCATCCCCTAACTTAACCCATTCCACCTAATCCTGGGTCTAACTAACCCTATCCTATCTTGTACATTCTAACCTCCTTATCATAACCTCCCATGGTGTGGATATTCTCTCCTTGAGACACATGGCACTTTTGCCACATGTCTCCTCCCTTGGACACTTGCCCTCTCATGAGCAAGGCTCCTTGACACTTGTCACCATAGAGATGACAAGTGTCCCTTCCTCCAACCTTTGCTCCAACTTCCTCAATCTTGGCCCTTGATATCTTCAGATCAGATCTAGACCGTCGATTCCTACCACCTCAACTTTGCCCTTGGAATTCCTATAAATATCCCCCATTTTGGAGCAATAAGGATCCCATCTCATATCAATTTAGGCATCATCATTATAGGCATTTGCATTTCAATTATCTAGTAATTAGCTTTTGGATTAATCATAGCATGTTAATCTAGTTTCTTAAATTATGCATTTCATATCATCTCCATAGTCAATCATGATCAAGTAGCTACTCAACTCTAGATTTGTCATTTTGGAGGTCATTGCTTCGCTGAGAGCCCATCAATCCAACACCTTCAAGGTCCTCAAGAATAGAGGAAAATGGGACATTTCAAGGAAGGCTTATGGGTTGCATTTCTAATCTAGTTTTTCTATTAAGGTTTTCAATTATGTTTTTATTGTCTCATTATATGTGTATGCCTCCTATATACCACATTTTTAGCATCACAATAGGTACCTGATTATCCACACTATCTTTTAGGTAATTGCAATGTTGGAATGAATTTGGATAACCCTTTATGGTGATTTCAATACCATTGTATGGGAATTTGACACACTGATGAAATGTGGATGGTACTGCTTGCATGGTGTGGATCCATGGGTTGCCCAATAACATGTTATATCCCAGCTCTCTGTCCAAGACTTTAAAAGGGACCTCTGTCCTTATACGTCTTACTTGTACGGGTAATGTTACAATGCCTTTTGATGGACATTCCTCATCATCGTAAGCCTTGATATTTATCCTCTTGGAAGAATCAATATGAAGTTCATAATATCCTAGTGCTTTGACCAGCTTTAAAGTACAAATGTTGAGACCGTCTCCCCCATCTATGAGTACTCTTCTGATTCTTCTCTTATGAATGTAAGCTTCCAGATGTAGTGGGTTGTTATGAAGCAATCTATCACTAGGAATATCTTGTTTTGTGAATGCAATACGTGTGCCTTGTGTCAAATTTCCTACCATAGACTAGAAGGCATTTTCATCTATATCTCTATCCACTATCGAATCTTGAAGTGCTTTGTCTAGTATAGCTCTATGAGTGGGTGAAATAAGCAATAGTTTGAATAATGATATCTGTGCCAGAGTTTTCTTAAGTTGCTCAACAACATTGTAAGTCCCTACTGCTGGTGGTTGATTTTGTGGTATTCCTTGTAAAGTTACCTTTGATCTATGAGTAACTACTGCACAGTCTTTGTCTCTGGGAGTTATGGTGATTGTAGCGACTGCATCATATGACTTACAAGGTTTGTCTATATCATAGGCTGTTTTGTCAAGATTTATGTTAAATCCCTCTTCATAGTCTTTATGTGTATGTTTGACATCCATAATGTGTTCTATGAGTTCATCTTCAAACCAACCTGATTGAGATGGTTGATCATGCCCCCAATCTCTGAGACAAATATTTATATCATCATCGTACTTCGGTGCCTCTGATATCATGCAAATTTGGTTTTCCTCTATGTGAGTGTCTTGATATTGGTCATCTTGATCAAGTGTTTCTTGTGAATCATTGTTTGTTATATCTCTTGAGCTAATGGCATGAATAGTGTAGTCGTATGAGACCTTTATGTAGTTAGTTGTATTGTCTTAGGTACCTGATGTGGTAGCTTTCCCCTTGTCATGCTTAACAAAAGGATCCTTAAAAATCATATGATTTGTGTTTGCTGATGTTTTATCGGTATCAATTGTGATGTCCCCTTGGTCTATCATATCTTGGACCGAGTTTTTCAATTTGTAGCAACTTGCTATTTTGTGACCTTTAGTCCGATGATAATTGTAGAATCATTATCATTCCACCATGTGGGTTTGAAAGGACCTAGTCCATACACTCTTACTTCAGGTAAAGTGATCATGTTTTTCTGTATTAACTTTTTGAGTGTTGACTCAATAGGTTCTCCTAGAGGTGTGTAATTTCTTCTTGGAGCATTTACCCTGGGGTATCTTGTGTTCATGTTTTGTGTAGCATTTACATTTGCTGAGGTTGTGTTATTCCCTATATGTGGATTAGATGACTGACTCATTCCCAAAGATAAAATGGGTTGAGTTATGTTTATTGTTCTGGCGCCTACAATACCATCATTGGTCACATTTTTGTTTTTTGACCAAAACTTAGATTTGTCATTGTTGTTGGTATTGCCATACTTAATAAGACCTTGTTCTACTAGTCCCTTTTCACATTTGAGAGCCTTTTCCCTGATTTGTTTGAATATGGTTAAACATTGCATTTGTATTAGATATTTAATCCTAGGAATCAAATTTTCTGTGAACATATCCACTTGCTCTATTTCTAGGATAACTGTCTTTCACCTCCTATAGAGAGCCCTCCGTCATTGTATGAAGGATGCAAATGTTTCATTCTCATATTGTTTAGCGGCACACAAGTCCATCAAAGTAACCGGGGTGTCAATGTTGTGTGATAATTTTGCAATAAATTGTTCAGCTAATTCTCCCCATGATGTGGTAGTTGGTGGTAAATGTGAAGACCACTCTAAAGCCGGACCTCCCAGACTTTTAGGAAATAATCTCATTAGATAAGTATCTTCTGAGGCAACCTCTATACATGTCGTAAAAAATTCTCTGATATGATCTCTTGGATCACCTTTCCCTTGATATCTATCAAATTTGGGAGTTTCAAATAGTTGTGGGAAAGGCAGCATGTATAATGTGTGATCAAATGGATAAGGATGTAAGTCCTGCATTATGTAGATCTTTTTATCGTTACCGGTTTGCATGGTCATCATTTGTTATTGTAAATTATGTATTTGATGTGTCAGAATATCTGTTTGTGTCAAAGGTATACCTTGTGTTTGTGTATGACCCACAAAAGGATTCGTGGTTGCATAACTAGGAGGTTGTTGGAAGGTACCAAGATTATAACTTTGTGTGTTGTGCATTCCACTAGGTACTATGAAATAGGTGATATGCAAACCCATGTTTGGCTGAGTTGTACTTGTTGTGTTGGGAAGACCTAGATTTTCATTTTAATGACTATATGTTGATCCCATAGAATAGGAAACTGGAGGTTGGGTTGCACTTGTTGCTTGTGTTTGAATAGGTGCTGAGACACTTGATATTATTGGTATGCTTTGTGATGGTATACTAGCATTGATCGCCAAGGATGACACATTTGTTTGAAAGTTTGCATTCATGTTGACATTTGTTTGGATAGGTACGTTTTGAGGAAAACTGGAGGTCGTTGCTTGTATTTGTGTCAAGGGTGGTGTTTGACTGTTATCTTGACCTAAATTTTTTCTTGGTGGTAAAATATTTATGACATCAAAATCCTTAGGTAGTTTTGCCCCATTTTGTATTAATAATGAAAGATACTTGTCCCTATCACTATGTATAAGTGCATCTAGGATCATGAGGACATGTGGGTCTTGCTGACCAGACTCAATTTATTCCTTTGTCAAATGTTGTTGTAATTCGTTTAGGGTGGACATTGTCTGTGTACCTGAGTGTTGACCTATTGACATGTCCATATTCCAAGTAGGGTTTACAAACTATGTGTTTTTCGGGTCCATTATTCACTTAACAATAGACTGTAGACGTAACTATGAGGTATGCAAAGCTATACTAGACTCTCTATTGAGTATTTTAATGTGACATTTTGAGCATTTCTAGATTTCTCTAATGCAAGTCTTTCCATTTGTTGACTAAGTTGTTCAGCCTCAATCTCTCTATCAATTCTATGGGAAATCTTAGACTCAATGTTTATCTTGTGTATGACTCCTATATATTGAGGTGCGCTTCTTCTTAAGTCCCAAGCTAAGTTAGCTAGATCATCAATGATTTCTCATTGATTGCCATTTGGAACTCGATTAGGTTGCTCGAAGGGGAGAAAACCATCACCTGAGAGGCCCATGAAGACACATGCTACGGATCTTCAACTAATAATGAACGTAGATGTATATGAGGTCTAGATGGTGACATATATGATAATGTAATCAATGTGGATGATAATGGAGACGTAAGTGGGACTATGCAAAAGACGTAGGATGATAATGAGGACGTAAGTGGGACTATGCAAAAGACATAGGACAATAATGAGGACGTAAGTGGGACTATGCAAAAGACGTAGGATGATAATGAGGACGTAAGTGGGACTATGCAAAAGACGTAGGATGATAATGAGGACGTAAGTGGGACTATGTGTTGGATGATAATGAGGATGTAAGTGGGACTATGCAAAAGACAACGTAAAAAACTATCTAGGGTCGCAAGTATGTAAGGACTTTTGAGTTTTGGTTTCAAAATGGAATTTGTTTTCTATAACTTTGTGTGTGGGACAATGTTTTGTAGTTTTCCAAATCTGAGAACAATTGTTGGTAGGTATGTATAGCAGACTGACTCAATTTTCATACAATCTCAGAAAATTCAAAGATACGTGGGATAGGGCCTGAAATAGCCCAAGGGACTAACTCAATACTGGTCTAGCACAACGATACATAAAAAAACATAGAATACAATCTTAGGCTAGATAATGGACACCATTCAACAAGGCCCCTGCAACAAAATACTGAGACAAGATGGATAGATAGAGAGTCTGGTAGCACTAGCTCCACTCCATGGCACACACTTCTCGGGCATGCTAGTCTCTCTTACCCTGAAGATTTGAAGATCTTATCACCGAGGGATTTATGTCTCATAATGTAAGGTACATGAGGGGTATCTATGGGGTACGATCCGCACTCCCGGAATCACTGAATGTATGATTTTTGGCAACTAAATTGGTTCTTAGTATTAGGTTTTGAGGGATCCTAATCCAATGATGGATTCTTAAAGCAAACCACTTAAGGCATTAGTTGAGCTTATCGGTGCAGGGAAGGCCCCCACTTACATCTATTTCACTCAACACTCTAGCCGACTGACCAATATATTTATATAGCAGCTCGAAAAACCCGCTCGAGAGTATGCTGGGAGAGATGATATCCCCAATGCATCCCAATTCGAAGTACCTTTGTGGGGTGATAAAATCCCTAGTCAGAGATACCCCTCACTATGTAAAATAAAATAAAATTTGGATGTCATTGTCACCTTCCTTCTTTCTCCCAAGACCCCAAAGGCGGGTGGAAAGTTGGTTAATGCAATAGTAGGTCCACCCCAGACACAATAAAAATTCCTTACCTTAAGAAAAAAAAATGATTTAATCTAATGCAGCCTGATTCACTTTCATTTTATAGCCCAAATTTAGGTGTTAGATACACATGTGCATGTCTATTTTAAGCACCAAATTGAACTATGAAGGCATACATGTCAATTTTAACCATTTGTTGATTTTAAGCAAAAAAAAACCAAGTGTGAGATACATGCATGTCAATTTTAGCCCATGTTCATTTTAAGCACCAACAACTAAGTGTGAGATTATCCATGCATGTCCATTTTAACTGTTGTTGATTTTAAGCACAAAAAAAAATGAAGTGTGAGGTGATGCATGCAAAAAATACTAATCTAATCCACTCTGCAAATCCTCCATAGGCTGTAAACAGAAGATTAGTAGTAAAATCAAACTAACAGAAAACAAAAACTCAAAACTTGACTGAAGTGAATGCGTAACAATACCTGTTCAATTGCATGATACTTATCGACCGAATGCGTGAACCTCACAAAGTGAATGCATAATACTGATAGAGCTAGTCTGTGATGATATCTGATTGATTGCATAACACTAACAGGTCGATTGCATGACAAACAGACATACAACAATAAAAGTTAAAAACTAACAAAAAAAAAATAAAACTAAACCCGATTAGGAACCTGCAAAACCAATTGTGAAGCCCTAGCCAAGTCTCTCATCATCCATTCAGTATTGATTAGATCATATTTAACTGTATAAGAAAGAACTAAGCTATTATATATATCTAAGGACAGTTTCTCTTCCAAATCCTATATCATTTTTTCTGTGTAGAGAACCTTTTGATAGTGTTTGGCTTCTCTTCTTTGTTGTTTCGTCCTTCTTCCACCTGAAATCCCGAACCTTACTTTTCTTGCCATAAACTGTTATAATCAAATCATGAAATAGAAGCAATTTGATTCCAGATTAACCCAATTTTAGACAAAATTAGATAGATAAAATAACACACAAAAGAAAAAATTAGACAGTAATGCTTCCTATGAATGCATGATCCAGAAAAGGCGATTACGTGCTCTGGACAGGGCAATTGCATGACCCTGTCAGAACGAATGCGTGACCCCGAAGGGTCAAATGCATAATTTTGTCTATCTGATTGTATGCTAATGTAAGCTCGATTGTGTGATGAAGAATTTGTTCTCAAAATTTGTTCAACCTGCAAAAAAAGAAAAAATCCGTACGATCTGCAAAAATCACACAGAACATAGAAAAGGTTAAATTATTGTTAGTTCACGTCAGGTTCACCAAAAATGTATATGCATGTAAAATTCATCTTAATAACAAGTATTCAATTAGAAATCAAAAGGGAAATCATGAATCCCTATCTAATCAAAGAATCTAACAAACAAGACAATGAAATAATGCAATATCAAGAAATAAGAATTATAAATCAATTCAATAAAAACTCCCTATTCCAAGATTGCATATCCTTTCCATTGCTCTTCTCTTCTCTATGGTATGATGGCTCTCAGATATTGTGCTGGTAACCTGCAAGTGACACAAAGATTCAAAGTTCTTGATTATTGAAAATGGAGATTGGATGCTCAATTTATACAAATTTGAAGAGGATTGATTGAAAGATGGAACAAATTGATCAAGAGGTGGAACTCAGGTGAGCTCACATGAAAATTGATAGTTGAACTGCTGATTGTAGGAGTGAAGCTCAATAGATTGAATAGATTAATTGAGTCAACTGATTGACAAAAAGCTGACTGAAGGAAGAAAAATAATGATTGGAGGAAATAAAGAGGATGACAAAGAAAGCTTAATTTAGAAAAAGCTAACTGGAAAATGGAAATAGAAGTTGAAGAGATAAATGATTTAATTAATTAATTGACTTAATTAATTAATTTAGCATGTGCTTGCATTTAGATTTAGATTTTCAATTTAATCTTTGCATGAGATTTTAATTCAAATAATTGAATTTATTTAATTCAATTTAGTATTTGAATATGTTTAGAACTTGACTTTGATTTTCAATTTGGTTTTTGAAATCATGCACATGTATTTGAATTTGGAAGAAATTAGAAGAATATGAAATTAAATGAAATTAGAATTTGGGGATTTGGAAATGGAAGAATTAATTAGTTAATTAAATAATTTAAAGAAACTATTTAATTATTTAGGAAAAGAATTTAATTAAATAATAAAGATTATTTAATTCAAAGGATTAAATCACAATTAATTAAATAATAAATATTTAATTAATATTCAGAAAAGGGTTAAATGATTAGATGATTAGAGGTAGAAATTGAATAATTAGTAATTTATTTAAATAATAAAGATTATTTAAATTGGGGAATTAATCAGTATCAATGAAATAATATATATTTAATTAATATTTAGAAAATAGTTAAAATGATTAAATGATGATAGAATAGGAAATGGAATAATTAGTAAGATTATGAGAAATATGAAATTAGAAGAATAAGATTAATTAACTTATTAAATAATTAAAGAATTTTTTAATCAATTAGAGGAATAATTAGTACATGATCAATGAGACATTTTTAGGTGTCTACATTCATCACTGCTATAAATATCTTCAAGTTTTTTCCATACTTCATATGCAGTTTCAAGACCATGAACATCTACATATTCAACATCAGACAGGGAACTGATAATATCCTCTAATCCTTGACGATTATGTTGTTGTTCTTTCTTCTGATCATTAGTCAGAGTTCTAGTAGGTGCAATATACTTAGTTTCTATATGATCTCAATACTAACTACCAAGACTCTTAATGTCGCTCCATATCCTATAGTTATCTTTGTTGAACTTTGGGCCTTCTTTATTCATCATGATCTACAAGATATTTTCCTCAAGTTGTTAGGATTTTAGGTTAAAGAGGACCTAAGACGCTCTAATACCAATTGATGGTATGATGAAAGAATAAGTATTTGATAGAATACTAAGAGAGGGGGGGTGAATCAGTATACTAAAAAACTGATACAAACTCCCAAACTCAAAAATAAACTTATCAACAAATAACTCAGTTGGGATAATATCTAAAAAATTACCAACATCAACCAACATCAACCGGTTTGACTATTATGACAACTTAACAGTAAACAACTTCAATATTGTAAACATAAAAAATGCTTAAACATATTTCAACATATTCATCTCTCAATGATTCCAATTATCATGCCATATCAGAATAGTTAAGTAGTTAATCAAATCAACAAATAAGATCATAACCACAAAAGAATTCACCACTTGACACAAATATTTATACGTGGAAAACCCAAATAGGTAAAAACCACGGTGAGATGAGACTCACAAGGATAACTATCTAAACTCTTCTGAAGTTCACCCTATTAGGAGCCAAGCCTGTTAAAGCTTTTACAATAAGTCTTGTTAAGAACTGATTCTATTAGGAATCACCTGGTTAAGGGATTTACAAATATGCCTTGATGAAAAGCACAAACCCTGTTAAGAGTAACCTCATTGGAGGATTTGAGAATCCAAACTAATAGACCACCTTGTGAGAGGATTTAGAAAGTAACCAAGCTTGTTAGAGCTTACCTAGTTAGGGGATTTTAATTTATGTTGTAATTGTTAGAAAACGACAGGTTTTCTTGATCTTCTTGATCAGATCCTTCTTAAGCTTCAATCTTCCTTTACTCAAAATGCAGATCCATCCACCAATTAGGCAACCACACACTCAACTAGTTTCTGCCAATCTTGTCAACTTTTCCAAGACTTAATAAAACAATATTATCAACCTTAAGTACAAATCAACTAGGTAGATAAAACAACAAAAACCTAATTCTCATCATAGAGATTAAAAACAAGTCGGTACAATCTTGATCATTAGAAATCATAACAATCTCTCCACATTAATCAAGAAAATTCCAACCACTCCATGATTACTACTTCTTTGGACTTTGTAACTCATCACGCATTATGCATTAGATGCAATCCACTTTTCTCCTTTCCAAGACAACAAACAAACACCCCAAATCAATCTGAACTAATCCTCATTCAATGATCACACATGTCTCCATCATTACCGCTCAACATTAGATCTTAGACCAACAAACTTGATCGGTTAGGGTTTAACAGAAAAAAACTAGTAGGGTTTACCAGTTACATAACATAGAAAGGTTTAACCCTTTACACTGGTTAAACTTTCAAACTACCATATACTGGTTTACAACATCTTCCTTAAAGTTTATCATACCGGTTATAAGACAATAGCAATAAAAAACAATAACATCAGCAATATCATGAATACCATTCACCGGTTCAATTGACATCAATGACAACATATCATTAATGCAATCTATATGAAAAATGCCAACAATCTAAAAATGACAACAAAGTTAGCTCAACGATGGAGTTTCTTGAGTTATGGATACTCCCGTCAGGCTTACCAACAGCAAGGCATAAGTCTCTTTTCTTGGCATTATTTCAGACTAGAGGTTGCAAGGAATGCCATGACAGAAAAATATGTTGATCACTACTGCAATTAAATGGGTGCTCAAGGAAGAATTCATCAACGACGTTGATAGATATCGTGTCAACACCAATATCTTCTCCCGCTTCGTGGCTTCATTGTTGGATGCTAGGACAGGCAACTACTTGACAACGAAGCTGACTAAGAAACTCTTCCCATCAGAGTATCTGGGAAACCTTAAGGATGTTGTGAAATACTTCGTCCCTTTCAGAGGTCTTCCCTTGGCCTTGGACTTGCAACATTTCATCACCCTTGGAGAGGAGGTGATTTTCTATCCACTTATAGGCGTCTTAAAGAATATGTCATTGTCTGCTCATCACCTACACATAGAGTGCGCTACAGAGTTCCTCCTTAGAGTCCATCTAATAGTGCCCACTCCATGTCGCACAACATGGTACATCAAGTTCCAAGACTACATCTTCTTGTCGATCCTGATGTCGCATATTCTTCCAAACCTAATGCCTATTTTGATATCTCAAGAATCGGACAGTGACTTCGACCACAAGTGGATGGGAGATGATGATGATGAAGATGATGACTCAAAATTTCTCATGGATGAGAATGAGGACAGCTGAAAGATTGCCACTTTGCTACTAAGATCTCCCACCCTGCTACTAAAATCTATAGGCTGCAAGCCTTTTTATGCATTGTATAAAGATATTGATATATATAATATTATGAATCTTTTTGTTTTTTTATGACGTATCTAATGATTTAATTATTTTCCTTACAATCCATGAAGAAACATAATTAAATAAATAAGGCACACTAAAGTACAATGTTTACATTGGGGGCACTAAGCTTTAATAGAAAGGTTTAAGATGAAACCTGTTAACCGGGATTTTGAGAGATTCCCCTTGCATATTCTTGAGGTTGAATTCATTAAACCCCTTACAATTCATGATGTCGAAGGGTCCCTCCCATAAACCATCAAACTTAGCATGCTGACCTAGCTTGGCTGCCCTCTCATTATATTTTAAAACAAGATCACTCGGTTTGATCTCCAAGTCAGAACTCTTCTTGTTATCAAACCACCTCTTGACGGTTTGATGGCGGTTTTGAAGAGATTAAAATGTAACTTCCCTTGCTTCTTCTATCTCCATAATCTTTGCCAACCTTACTTCCATGGGATCATTTTTTGGCCACCTCAATGGACTTGATGAGCTAGAAAGCGGGGATCTCCAAAGATATGGGGAATAAGGTGTCTTTGCCATAGACAAGCTTGTATGGGGAGTTCTTTAAAAATTTCTTAGGCGTGATCCAGTCTACCCATAATGCACTTCTCAAGTGGTGATGCCACTCTCTTTTGTGTTCAGACCCCATTCTTTTAATGAATCTTATGAGGTTCTTATTGGTAGATTCAACTATGCCATTTCCCTGAGGGTAAAAATTAGAGGAAGTATTCAGATATATACCCTAGCTGAGAGAAAATTGGGTTACATGGGAGCTCATGAATTCACATGCATTATCTGATATTATGGTCTTTGGTGGACCATACCAACATACTAGCTCCTCCAAAAATGCTAGTATTTTTGTTTTTGATGAATTCCTTAGGGGTACAGACTTAGACCATTTGGTGAAGTAGTTAGTGGTAGTAAGGATCCACTTGTGTTTGGCTAAGCTAGGTAGATTAATCATCCCTATGAAATCTAGACCCTAGTGAGTAAAGGGTTCTTCCACCATTATTGGCTTGAGTGGCATTGCTGCCTTTTGGTGCCTACCACTATAGTATTGACACTCCTTGCATTCTCTTATTAGAGAATGTCTGTCTTTAAACATCGAGGGATAGAAATAACCAGCACGGGTAATCTTTATAATGGTGGTTTGTGTTGAATAATGAGCTCCTTAAAGGCCATGATTGAATTCGTGTAAGATTTAATGGGCTTGGTCTTGGTCTACGCAACAGAGTAGAATCTCATCAAAATTCCTTTTAAAAAGCACTCCTTAAACAAAGAGGAAACCGCTATTGTTCATCTTATAGAATTTGCTCTTTTCAAGAGAGATGTCAATTGGGAAGATTCCAGTCTCCATGAAGTGTCTTTGTCTCTTGATCCAACTTGCTTCTATTCACTCAGAGGTGAACATCGCAACCTCTTCCTCAGTAGTCTTAAATTCTTGAGGGTCAGACTCTTGGGCTATATATTCACAAAGGCCTTTTCTGCAAATTACCTTAGTGGGCCTGACATCAATTTCATATTTTAAAATCTTGGTAATCCATTTTCCCTTTTCTCTAAAATGTCACCCTCCATTATATATTCCTTGACTGAAGGATGAGCAACATACATAGTAGTCTTATTGTAGGCAATGAAATGCTTGAACTTTTTTAGGCCTTTGACAATGGTCAGTGCATGGTTTTCAACAAAGTTGTATTTAGCCTCATACTCCTTTAGATTTTTGGAATGAAAGGCTATGGGTTGCTCACCCTTTTTGTCTGCATCTTTCTAGGTTAGTACCATGACAATGCTATAATCACTAGAGAAAACATACATTATGAAATCCCTAGATATATCAGGGTTTGAGAGTACTACAACAGAAGAGATGACATCTTTGATTTTTTAAAATGCCTCTTTTGCTTCACGAGTATATTTAAAATATATTTCCCTTTTAAGCATTACCGTGATAGGCCTCACCATTCCAACAAAGTCTAAGATGAAACAGCTAACAAATTTGACCTTGCCTAGGAACAATTGGACGCCCTTCTTGTTGATGGGAAGAGGAAGCTCTTTTATTTCCTTCACTTGATCTAGATTGATGGAGACTCCTTCTTTTGACACTACTTATCCCAATAATTTCCATTGTGGGACCTGAAAGATGCATTTCTTTGGGTTCAATGAAATTTTGAATTCGAAACACTTCTGGAAGACTAGCTCGAGATGATCAAAATGATCTTCTTTGTGCTTTGAAAACACCGTCAAGTCATCCAAGTAGATGAGGATGATTTTATTAATCATCTCCTTAAAAGACAGACCCATAGCCCTCTGAAAAGTGGCACCTACATTTGAAAATCCAAATGACATTTTTTGCTAAGAAAATGTTCCCCATTTGGTTGTGAAGGTTGTCTTATGCTGGTCTTCTAGCTTTACCAACACTTGGTTATAACCTAAGAATCCATCCAGCATCGAAAAACATCTCCCATCCCACCACAGTGCTTAACAACTGTTCCATTGGTGGCAAAGGGTAATGGTCTTTTAGAGAGGCTTGGTTCAAGTCGGAAGTCAAAACAGAGATAGATATCCCCATTCTTCTATCTAGTTGGTACCAAATTTGATACCCATGTACTATTCTTGATGGGGTAGATAATCTTGGACTCTATCAATTTCTTCAGTTCTTGTGCCATGAGAACCTCAATCTTTGAATTGATAGGTCTCTACTTCTGTCGAACAAGCTTGGCCCCATCGGCAAGCTCAATGGTGTGCTGAATGATGCTAGAAATGTAACCTTTCAAATCCTCATATGACCATGCTAGCACACCCACGTATTCATCACAATATCTAGCCAACCTTTCTCAGTCTTCTGGGCAAACTTCCTTTCCAACTTTAAGTGTTCTCCCATTCCCTACTGACATTTTGGTGTAGTCATCCTTATCATTCATGATTTTTTGCTTGTCATTTTTAGCATCATCATGGTCAAATAAATTTTCCAGGATGATCAATCCATTTGGGAGCTTGTTGGATTTCAATTGAATGATTTTATCCCTACAAGCCTCCTATAATTTAGATTGCATTTGATCAGCAAATTCTCTAGAGTTTTGAATGAAAAGATAAATTTTCTCATCACACTCAAAAAATCTCCATTGGGTGTCATTGTCTAGAATAGCAGGTCGAATGATCATGAGGGCTGCCTATGGGTTGGTGAGCAAGTCCACAACAAGGTTGAATTGTGACCCAATAGTGGCCATCTAATCACCAGATGCATTTGTCTTTTGAGGAATCCTCTGGATATTGAAGGCATCAAAGCTTTCAATCAAATCCCATCTCCTATGATGGTAGGACCTCATGCAGACATTCTTGGCACTTGAGATTCCTCAGACCTAGTGCACTATCAACTCAGAATCACCCAAAACTTTCAGCTATTTTATGCCCATCCTTTCTGATAAACTTAGGCCTTGGATCAGCCCTTCCCATTCTACTTCATTGTTGGAGCAAGCAAATTGCAGGCAGAAAGATCTCATGATTTGTTCACCCAAAGATGAAGTAATGCAAATTCGAATGCCTGAACCTACCTTGCATCTTGCACTATCAAAGTGCAAGGTCTAGAGCACAAAATACAACTCTTCCTTGGTTAGTTAACCCTTAGTTAGGTTTGGGATAATCTGATCCTCATCAAAAATATAGGAGGTATAGAGACCTGTGGCATGCTAATTGGAATATGGATCAAAATTTATGAATTCATTGAGAAAAAGTTCTTTCTCTGGCATAATATCCCCGGTCACCTCTTCATCCACTAGAAGTTCTACCATTTTTGTCTCCTCATTAGAGATGGAGGTATGAGCAGGCTCAAAGTTGAGCATATCTTGATTAGCTACATGCTCGATGTGTAGGGGTTCTGAAAGAATTTTGAGCTTAGCACCATGCTAGGTCCACAGGATGAGGTGGGGCCAATCTAAAGATAAGTACCCTCCTATTTTGGTGGTAAAGTCTTAGGAGAGGCAGAGGCCAAAAACAGGTGGGATGTCAATAACTACTACTTCTTGGGACACGCTGACACTGGGACATGCAAACAATGTTGATAAAAGGCTTTTAATAAGACCCATAGTTTGGACTCTATTTCCATCTAGTTGCATAACACCTTACTTAGAGGCTCGTATTTGATGTTCAAAACCTCATTCATTTTCTTAGGCATGACAATAGTGCTAGCACCAGAATCTATCATAGAATTATGTTTTAGCTTGTCTCTCGTTGTTCTCCATTTTGAAAACCTTTGTTCCCTCTCTTTTTTAAAAGTGAATGTTACTGCCTCTGTGATGCAATGGAAGGGGACAACAAAAAGTTTGAAATAAAGACAACAAGACAAGGTTTCAATTTAGGAAACCTCCTACACTTTAAGCTTATAAAATCTTGGGCAGGTGAACCCTTTTATGACTATTTTCTTACAAAAATAGTAAAAGGTTTATAGAAAACTAGTGTACATTCTTGTAAACTTTCCTTACTGACTGGTACAACTAAACATAAAATGGAAAGTTGATTTGACTTTTTGAAAAGGACCACAAAATGCATCAAAAAACCAATAGGTAAACCAGTGCCTTATTTGGGCAGTAGAGACATCTACAACAGACTACAACCTGACAAAAGAAACTCGTACACAAGTCACAAGTTAGTAATCTTTCAACTTTGTATATGCCGGACATATACAGAGTCCTATTCTACATTAGACTTCATTATTAGATCCACACCAAAATACTGATATCAATGATTTTGTTCAAAGTACGTTTATATTTCCTCCTTAAGAAAAAGACTTAAACCAACTTCATTAAATGCCTAACAAGTCATTCAGATAAACAATCCTTGATTACTTAAATAAAATGAACACCAGTACAATGACATAGAGACAATACAAGTCTGAGTTCAAATTCTCTAAATAGTATATTTTATCTCTCCATCAAAAGATTACAAGTGCATCCTAACTCAAAAATTGCTAAGAAAATGGCCTATATTAATTTTGCTAGAGTTTAGCTACAAACTTTGTGTCTCTTTTTTAGGGTCTTGGTATCCTTTTATAGAAATCAGGATGCAACAAGCTTCAAACTACCTAGAAGAAATATTCTTACCCTAACTGTCATTTTCTCAAAAGTTTCATTGTTTTACCATTGAAGTTGAGGGAGAAGCATAACTTTCTTTCTGGAATGCATGCTTCTATAATTGATTTGTCATTCAGTTGGAAATGGCCAAAAGGGTAGGTTCCTATTACCCAAAATCTATTACACAACCGACAACTTCAAGATGCAGGTATATTGTCACGTGTCACACCATCGATTGTTTCCTCTTGAGAAAACACAAAACCACACACCTATTTTCTCTGCAAAATCTACTTGAATACCTCTCTACAAATTTACACTTCAAAACAATGTAACCCTTTTGAAGATTTAAATTTTGGCACCAACGGACTAGAAAGGCTTTCTTCTGAGTAATTCTCTTTTAGTCGTTGATCCACAAAGGTTACAAAATGAGCACTTTCCCATTGCAGTATCATGATAGCCATTGATAGTCCCAAAATTTTACTTGGGTGCCACTTGATCTTGGTTTTATACCCTTTGCTCCGCCACGTGTCACCTTAGGCTTTGTCTAGAAGACCCACCCATTCACCAACTCACTCGCCATGTCAACACCATTGGACCCAGCTTTGGCTTTGGCTCCACTTAGTCACCCTGTCGCGATGGATATTATAACGAGTAGTTTCCCATCGTGACCTAGTGACCACTGTTGGATCTTCTACGATTGTCGTCCGATTTTCTCATCTTACCAGATCTTTAACATGCATTGGCTACTTCCTTCTAGCGGGCCCTACCACTAAGTCGCTACATCGCGACGAATAACCATCAGGCAACTTTATGTCATGGTGTAGAGATAGCTATTGATCATTGAGGTACTGGCCGTTCGATATTTAAATTTCTTTTAGAACTTAGCCGCCATCGCTTAACCGTCTTCCTTAACTACTTGCATTAACTTTTTGTCGGGGCCTGCCGCTAGTGGTTTGTCGCTGGATAGCAAGAAATAACCCTCGTGCACCTATATGTTGCAGTCTCACTAAAACCTTCAGATCTTCCTCCCGACCATCCATTTTTCCTTGGACTTGCTCAACTTTTACCTTGCCTGAGCGGTTCTCTTCTCATAGGCCCCACCACTTGGTTGCCATGTCGCAACGAATATCCATCGAGGAACTTTATGTCACGGTATAGCAACCACCATTAGATTTAAAAGGAACTTGCTCAATATTTAGAAAACTTGACAGATAGATAGGAAAGAACATAGGACTTGGGAAAATATGCGAAGTATTTCAAAATGAAAGGAACCCACCTAAGCCTAAAGCATAAAGTGCCCCCCCCTTCCAACGATGCGGTGACCCTTCCACTTAATTGGAAAAAGAAATGGGAAAATACAAGTGACATGAAGATAATGCAACACAAAGGTTTAATTTCAAATGGTTTTGAAAAGCCAAAAACCCTAAACCCTTAGAACCATAAACTTGCACACAAAGGTCAAATTTCTAAATTTTGACAGACTCCAACTAATAGGCAAGATTTTAAACATTATAAAAAACAGTGATAACAATGGCTCTGACTGGGGATGGCTGGATGCAAGACCAACACAAGGATCTAAAAAAAACTCAGAAATGCAGACCAACAAAACCCTAACAAAACAAACCTAAAACAAAGAAGAACAAACAAAAGCAAACCTAAACTACTGTGCATGAAAAAAACTTATGAGAAATATTGTTTCAGATACTATCCATGCACTGGCAGTTCCTGTAACTCACCACTCAATCTTTGAAGGAAATAAGAATCTTTTCCATTGACATCAAAAATGATCAGAGGGCCTATCCATAGTGATTCAAATTTCTTATGCTTGCCTTTGTCTTGATCTCTTGCATTCCACTATAGTACCATGTAACCAATGTGGAATTTTCTTGTACTAGTCCTTTTATCAAAAAGGTACTTTGACTGTAATTGAAGTTCCATATTCCTTTTATGGGTTGTAGTCCTTCTTTCCTCCATCTCTACTAACTGAATCATTCTTTCTTCCATGGGCTCAGACATTTCTAATTCTTCAATCTGCAAAAAATTGTAAATCGAAAGCAAGTTATTCATAGGTAGTCTAGCTTTCACTCCATAAACTAGCTCAAAAGGGGATGTACCAATGCCCTTTTTTAGCGTCACCCTATCGGCCCATAAAGCTAATTTGAGCTTTTGATCCCAAGACCTTTTATTTTCCTCTAGGATATTCTTGATAATGTTGAGGAGACTTATTACTTGATTCTACTTGGCCATTTCTCTATGGGTGGTATGGTGAAGAGTATGACATAATAATCCTATAATTAGAACAAAACTCTACAAAATCCTCAGACCTGAAGCACATGGCATTGTCCATGAACATTTTAGTAGGCACACCAAACCTTGGTATTATATTATCCATCAAAAAATTGATGACCACTTTACTAGTGGCCTGTTTGGTAGGTGTGGCTTCAATCCAATTAGTGAAATAATCTGTAGCCACCAGGATCCATCTGTAGACACTTAAAAATAATTATTTTAATTATTTTTAATGCCTCACATAATTAATTAATTAATTGTGTTAATTCAAATTCTCCTCAATATTAATTAAATGTAATTAATATTGTCACTATAGCATGTGATTGATTTATTTAATAAATCAATCCCTTTCTTAATTCTTCTAAAAAATCAAATCCTCACAAATCTTCCTCTTAGCTAATTAATTTCAATTAATTAGTTAACCTACATGATTCCTACAAATCATCTTCTTAATTCATCATTAACCTAATAAATTCTTCTAGAAACTCCCTAAACTCACTTAACATTATTCTTCTAATTTTTTATTCCCTCCACTCATTCTCTCTCCTAGTCTAATCCTAATCCCACCTAACATTTCCTCCAATCCCCCTCCTAATGAATCATTAATGGCTAATCATCATGATTAGCCACAAAGTCAACTCCTTGCTTTTAAATAATCTTTTCCTAGGTGAATGTAAGATTTTTGAAATCTCACATTCCTCCAGGTATCCCGTCTCTCAAGGAATTTTTAATTCCTCCAATCCCCATAATATCCTTTTTGGGAGAATTTTTTAATTCCTCCAATGCACCTTGTGGAGTGTGGAGATACGAAATTCCTTTAAGGCATATTTCTTCGTCTCCACACCCTCTCTTAGAGCTTGTGTGAGCTCACAAGTAAATATTAGCCCTTCATCTTGAATCCATCCTAGCCATCCATTTTTCTCTCCTCTTCCTATAAATAAAAGGGCTCCATCCCTTCATTTGAACATCTCAAAATCCAGTAAGCTTATGTTGCCCTTTTGAGCCCAGGAAATCATCTTGGCAGCTTCATCATTTTCATCCTTATCATCCTCCTGAAATCCATTTCATGTTGTGCACATCATTGGAGATCCATCCACATCTAGCAATCAAAGGAGCACATCAAGTGGAGCATTATCAAGGGGTGCCTTCACTTCATCAAGCTCAATCTGAAGGAGAAGGTAAAATAACAAGGTAAAATGGTCTTTTCATGCTATTTTAGCATTTTGCAAGTTTATTTTGTTATGTTTTGATCTTTTAACCTTCTAGTTTGTTTTCCCCTCTTCACCATCTATGACCCTTGCTTGATTTTTCTATTATCTCTCCAATAAAATCAATTCGCCATTGAACAAAAGGGGCTTCAATTATAACAGAATTCAAAGGAAAAGAACCAACATACTTTAGTTTAGAAGAAAACCTTTGACAAGGATCACATTTTTGAACATATTTAGGAGCATCCTTGAACAAAGTTGACCAATAATACCCTTCTCTAATTATCCTACCAGTAGTAGTCTTAGTTGAATAGTGGCCTCCACATACCCCATTGTGCATCTCATTTAAAACCTTCTCAGCTTGGAATTCGTCCAGACAAACCAGTACCATCCCATGATTGTTCCCCCAATACAGGTTTCGCTGAATAAGAACATATTTCTGTGATTTTAACTTTAGTGTTCTCTTCTGGTTGTGTGTCATACCTTCTAGACATCAGGCATTCTTCAAGAAGTATACTATATCTAAATACCATGGCTGCCTCTCAATACTAGTAACCATAACCTCTTCAATCTCAACATTATTTATATCAATATCCTCAAAGTTTGTCTCGGTCATTAACTTGGCTAATCCTAGACCTCTGACCAGTTTGGTGATTTTGATCTCAAGATCAAATTATTGTATTCTTCTTATCCATCTACATCTTTTTCCAGTTACTTCAGACTGGGACAGGATATCCTTAACAACTAAATGTGGAACATAAGCAATAATTTGGGCATTTAACAGATAAGGCCTAAATACTTTAACAACCTTGACTAGAGCATATGCTTGTTTTTCAATGATTTCATACTTTAATTCAGTGGCCTATAGTGATTTTCTATAGAAAGCAATTGGGTGTTCATACCCTTCACCATCTTTTTGTAATACTACCGCTACTATAGTATGATATGAAGCAAAAAAAAATAGTGAAAAAGGCTTACTATAGTCACGAGACTTAAGTACTAGGGCTTCCTGAATAGCCTATTTAATCTTATCAAATGCTAGTGTTACCTCTTAATTCCAAACAAACTTGGCATCCTTCTTCAAAAGCTTCACAATGGGCTTGACAGTTTTAGCAAAATTTGCAATAAATCTCTTGACAAAGTTTACTTTACCTAGAAAAGACTGAATTCCTTTAATATTTTTGGGTTGAAGCATCCTGTTGATAGCCTCAATTATTTCAGGGTCAATTATGACTCCCTTCTTAGATACAATGTGCCCTAGTAACTTTCCTTTAGTTACAACAAAGTGGCATTTCTTTGGATTTAAAGATACACCAAACTCCAAGGCCTTGCAAAATATTTTTTCCAAATGACCACAGTGGTCATTTGCCTTCTTTGAGAAACATGTCAGATCATCCTGGTAAACAACCATTAATATATTAATAAATTCCTTGAAGGCCACATCCATAGCCCTCTAAAAAGTTGCACCAGCATTCTTCAAACCAAATGTCATTCTTACATACACATAGTTCCCCAAGGGGTGGTAAAAAAAGTCTTAAACCGTTCAGACTCTTTCACTAATACCTGATTGTAACTAGAAAATCCATCCATCATTGATAGTAAATCACAACTAGTTACTCTTTGTAACATAGCTTCCATGTTTGGGGATGAATAATTGTCTTTAAGGGAAGCAACATTCAAGTTCCTAAAATCCACACAAAGCCTTATGTCCCCATTCTTTTTTTTGATAGGCACTAAATTTGATACCCATGAAGAATGCCTTATAGGCTTTATAATACCCCCTTCTCTCAGCTTAATCAACTCTTGTTGCATCTTGGGTTCTAGGAGGGGGTTAATGGGTCTTTACTTTTGTCTAAAAGGCTTAGCATGAGGATGCAGAGGTATTTCATGTTGAAATAAGTCTTGTCTATATGCCTTCAAATCCTCATAGGACCAAGCAAAAACATGTTTGTACTTCCTTAGCAAATTAAGGAGGTTAGTCTTAATATGGGGAGACAAGTTTCTCCTAATATACACTAAGTTAGGGGAAGATTTAGTCCCCAAGTTTACCTCTTCCAACTCCTCCAACTTTGTAGATTACGCTTGATGTAAGTGACCATCATTGTAACTAAACATACCCACTAGTTCAACTAGTCCCCTGGGAATTTCTTTTGTCTCTAACTGCACTATGTCACTTCCAAAAATTGTTTCTTGTCCATCTTCTACCTCCACCAATGCATTAGAATCAATCTTTTGACCTTCATAGTCATCTATGCATTGTATAAATCTAAGGATGTCTTCATCATCCTCAAAAACTTGCCAATTGTACACATTATTTGGGATGGCTGGTCTAGCTTTTCTCTCAACTATTGAAACTCTAGTCAATGTTACATCATCAATTTTTAATGCAACATTAGCTAAAAAATCTGCCATAATGTTCTTAGACCTTTCAATCCAATTAATGGAAAATGCATCAAAGTGTTCAATGACATCCCAAACAGCATGCTTGTACTTTTTTAACTTGTCATTTTTAGATGCACACCTTGACCTTATTTGAGACACTACAAGTTCAAAGTATCCATAAACCCTTAACAACTTGATCCCAAGTCTTTTAGAAATTTCTAAGCCTCATACTCAGCTGTGTTATTTGTACATTAGAATGCCAACAAAAAATAATACTTGAAGGTAATACTTGATGGGGAAATAAAGAGCACCCATGCTCCAGACCCTTCTGTAGAGCAAGCTCCATCAAAATACATCTGCCACAAGCCTTCTTGTTGGGATTTCAGCTCATCAACAATAGGATCAATATTCTTCAACTGAGGTTGAATGAATTCAATCCTGAAGTTATCAAGATCTACATCTATCATGCAATTAAGCATGTTTGGGTCTATTTTTTCAATAACCACTGAGGCAGGTGGTTCTCTGTACAATTTTACTGAATTCCCATTCACTGGGATAGTTGCATATGATAAATCTAGCTGAAGATGTCCTCCAACAGTAGCAGCCCATTGTCTAGCCAGAAGCATGCCATAATGGGGCTTGGTGTCTGTGACTATTACATCCATTTTATAAGTAGCTTTAGGGAATGCTACTTTTTTTACTTCTACATCTTTCATAGTACCCACAACAGGCACTTCTCTATTATCCATAGCATAACATCCCCAATATAAAGTGTGTACCAAAAAACCTAGTTCTCTCATAACCCCATAAGGCATTACATTAGCAGCTGCACTAGAATCTAGCATGCAATTTTTTATCAATCTGTTATTTACTAACAGTGTGACATAAAAGGGATCAATCTGAGATGGTTTCTAATTAATAGTGGTGCCCACATATGCCATACACCAAGGGGTATTTTCCATATTATGTGCATTTCCTCCCTTTAAAGGATCAAGGGTGTCCTGATTTTGTGTGCCTTTCTATCTATCTTGCACAAGCTTTCCATCTTTCCATGCAATGTTATATGGCATATCATTCAATCTAGCGGGTCTATCTTGCTAGTTGTTGTGAGGCTTCTCAGGTTTACTTACTTTAGCAGTAAGATCCTTAACAATAGTCATTAATTTTTCTATTTTATCCTCTTCTTTAGAGGATTTATTATAATGGTTGTTTACCAGGATGATCTGGCATGTTTCTCAAAGAAGGTAGATGACCATTGTGATCATTTGGATAAAATATTTTGCAAGGCCTTGGAATTTGGTGTATCTTTAAATCCAAAGAAATGCCACTTTGTTGTAACTAAAGGAAAGTTACTAGGGCACATTGCATCTAAGGAGGGAGTCATAATTGAACCTGAAAGAATTGAGGCTATCAATAGGGTGCTTCAACCAAAAAATATTAAAGGAATTCAGTCTTTTCTGGGTAAAGTAAACATTGTCAGGATTTTTATTGCAAATTTTGCTAAAATTGTCAAGCTCATTGTGAAGCTTTTGAAGAAGGATGCCAAGTTTGTTTAGAATGAAGAGGTAACACTAGCATTTGATAAGATTAAACAAGATATTCAGGAAGCCCCAGTGCTTAAGTCCCTTGACTATAGTAAGCCTTTTTCACTATTTTCTTTTGTTTCATATCATACTATAGCAACGGTAGTATTACATAAAGATGGTGAAGTGTATGAACATCCAATTGCTTTCTATGGCAAATCACTATAGGTTGCTGAATTAAAGTATGAAATCATGGAAAATAGGCATATGCTCTAGTTAAGGCTGTTAAAGTATTTAGACCTTATCTGGTAAATGCCCAAATTATTGCTTATGTTCCACATGCAGCAGTTAAGGATATCCTGTCCCAGTCTGAAGTAACTGGAAAAAGATGCAGATGGATAAGCAGAATACAATAATTTGATCTTGAGATCAAAATCACCAATCTTGTAAGAGGTCTAGGCTTAGCCAAGTTAATGACTAAGAACAACTTTGAGGATATTGATATAAATAATATTGAGATTGAAGAGGTTATTATTACTAGTATTGAGAGGCAGCCATGGTATTCAGATATAGTATACTTCTTGAAGAATGGCTGATGTCCAGAAGGTATGACACACAACCAGAAGATAACACTATAGTTAAAATCATAGAAATATGTTCTTATTCATGGAGACCTGTATTGGAGGAATAGTGATGGGATGCTACTGGTTTGTTTGGACAAATTCCAAGCTAAGAAGATTCTGATAGAGATGCACAATGGGGTATGTGGAGGCCACTATTTAGCTAAGACTACTACTGGTAGGATAATTAGAGCAGGGTATTATTGGCCAACTCTGTTCAAGGATTCTCATAAGTATGTTAAAAAATTGCGATCCTTGTCAAAGGTTTTCTTCTAAACTAAAGTATGTTGGTGCTTTGCCTTTGAATTTTGTTATAGTTGAAGCCCCTTTTGTTCAATGGAGCATTGATTTTATTGGAGAGATAATAGAAAAATCAAGCAAGGGTCATAGATGGATCCTAGTGGCTATAGATTATCTCACCAAGTGGATTGAAGCCATACTTACCAAATAGACCACTAGTAAAGTGGTCATCAATTTTTTGATGGATAATATAATAACAAGGTTTGGTGTGCCTACTAAAATGATCATGGACAATGCCATGTGCTTCAGGTCTAAGGAGTTTGCAGAGTTCTATGCTAATTATGGGATTATTATTTCATACTCTTCACCATACCACCTACAGGGAAATGGCCAGGCAAAATCAAGTAATAAAAGTCTCCTCAATATTATCAAGAAGATCCTAGAGGAAAATAAAAGGTCATGGGATCAAAAGCTCAGATTAGCTTTATGGGCTGACAGGGTGACTGTAAAAAAGGCCATTGGTACATCCCCTTTTGAGCTGGTTTATGGAGTGAAAGCTAGACTACTTATGAATAATTTGCTTCCAGTTTACAAATTTTTGTAGATTCAAGAATTAGAAATGTCTGAGCCCATGGAAGAAAGAATGATTCAGTTAGTAGAGCTGGAGGAAATGAGAATGGCAGCCCATAAAAGGAAAATGAAAATTCAATTACAGTCAAAGTACCTTTTTGATAAAAGGAATTGTACAAGAAAATTCCAGATTGATGACATGGTGCTAGAGTGGAATGCAAGAGATCAAGACAAAGGCAAGCACAAGAAATTTGAATCACTGTGGATAGGCCCTCTGATCATTTTTTATGTTAATGGAAAAGATTCATACTTCCTTCAATGATTGAATGGTGAGTTACAGGAACTGCCAGTGCATGGATAGTTTTTGAAACAATATTTCTCATGAGTTTTCCATGCACAGTAGTTTAGGTTTGCTTTTGTTTGTTCTACTTTGTTTTAGTTTTATTTTGTTAGGGTTTTGTTGGTATGCGTTCCAAAGTTTTTGCCAGATTCTTGTGTTGATCTTGCATCCAACCATTCCCAGTCAGAGTCGCTATTATCACTTTTTTTTATAATGTTGAAAATCTTGCTTATTAGCTGTTGGATTCTATCAAAATTCAGAAATTTCACCTTTGTCTGGAAGATTATGGTTCTAAGGGTTTAGGGTTTTTGGGCCTTTCAAAACCATTTGAAAAAATAAACCTTTGTGTTGCTTTTTCTCCAAATCTTCTATTTGCCCATTACCTTTTTCCACTTATGTGGAAGGGTCATCACATCATTGCAGAGGGGGCCCCTTTTAGGTCTAGGCTTAGGTGGGTTCTTATAATTTTAAAATATTTTGCAATATTTTCCTAAGTCCTATGTCTTTTCCTATGTATGTGTCAGGTCCTTAAAGGCTGGATGAGTTCATGTTGATCTAATGGTGGTTGTTGAGCCATGACTTAAAGTTGCGCGATGGAATATTTGTCGCGACCCAACGACTGAATGGTGGGGCCTGTGAGAAGAGAACTGCTCAAGCAAGGTAAAAGTTGAACAAGTCCAAGGAAAATCAGATAGTCGGGAGGAAGATCTGACGATTGTCATGAGACCATGACATAAAGGTGTGCAATAGTTATTTCTTGCGACCCAATGATAAACCACTAGTGGCGAGCCCAGGCAAAAGTTAATGCAAGCAGTTAAGGCAGATGGTTAAGCGGTGGCGGCTAAGTTCTGAAAGTTTTTTAAAATGATCGAATGGTCAGTTCAAAATGATCAACGGTTGTTGCTATACCACGACATAAATTTTCTCGATGGTTATTCATCACGATGTAGCGACTGAATAGTGGGGCCCGCTAGAAGGAAGCGGCCAAGGTGTGTTAAAGATCTGGTAAGATGAGAAAATCGGATGGTGGTCGCTAGGTGGCGATGGGAAACAACTCATTAGAATATCCATCCCGATAGAGTGACCAAGTGGAGGCAAAGCCTAAGGTGGGTCTAACGGTGCTGACATGGTGAGTGAGTTGGCGAACAAGTGGATCTTCTAGCCAAAGCCTAAGGTGACACGTGACGGAGCAGAGGGTATAAAACCAAGGTCAAGTGGTGGGTTTGGCTCAAGGCGAGGTGGCAGACAAGTGGCACCCAAGTAAAATTCTGGGACTATCAGCGATTGTCACTGTACCATGGTTGTGAAGTGCCTGAAATGTTATTCCTTGTGACTCAATGATAGACCACCAATAGTCCTGGCGGTTAATTTTAATCTGTCATGTGTTGGCGGTTAAAGCAGGCAATTAAGTTGTGACTGTTCTTTAAAGCCTGAGTAATAATGAAGTGATCCAACGGCTGTAGTGGTATTGCAATGGGAAAGTGCTCATTTTGTAACCTTTGCGGATCAGTGACTAAAAGATAATTACTCAGAAGAAAGCCTTTATGCTCTATTGGTGCCAAAATTTAAATTTTCAAAAGGGTTATATTATTTTAAAGTTAGTTTTTGTAGAGAGGTATTCAAGGGGATTTGCAGAGAAAATAGGTACGGTTTTATGATTTTCTCAGGCAACAAGAATTGGAAGGTAAATATGTGATGAAAGGGACAGGGCAAAGGAAGAATCAACTGATGCTCCAATATGCAGCAACCCTCAGGCAACTAGAAGCGGTTCATTCTTGCAACCATTTTCGGGAAATCAAAATTCTGAAGAATCAAAACACCTGCCACTTGATCGGTGAATACTGAGTAGTCAATTAGCCTTTCTCCAGCTAGTTAACTGATTGTTATGCTCCTACTTCGATGGTAAACAATGTAACCTTTTTAGGGGGGATTATGGTTAGGATTTAGAATATTTATTTTCTAGGGAAGTCCGAAGCTTGTCGCATCTATATCTCTATAAATGGATACTAGGACTACTTAGAAAAGGGACACAAATTTTATAGCAAAACTCTAGTAAAATTAATACAGGCCATTTTCTTAGCAATTTCTGAGTCCGATAGGATGTACTTGTAATATTTTGATGGAGAAATAAAATATACAGTCCAGAGAATTTAAAATCAGACTTGTATTGTCTCTATGTCATTGTACTGGTGTTCATTTCATTTATGTAATCAAGGATTGTTTATTTGAATGACTTGTTAGGCAATTAATGCATTTGTTTTAAGTCTTTTTCTCAAGGAGGAAATATAAATGTACTTTGAACAAAGTCATTGATAATGAAGTCTGGTGTAGATTAGGACTCTATATATGTTAGGCATATACAGAGTTGATAGATCACTAACTTGTGACTTGTGTACGAGTTTCTTTTCTCAGGTTGCAGTCTGTTGTAGATGACTCTATTGCTTAGATAAGGCACTAGTTTACCTGTTGGTTTTTTGATGCATTTTGTGGTCCTTTTCAAAAAGACAAATCAACTTTCCAGTTTATGTTTAGTTGTACCAGTCAGCAAGGAAAGTTTACAGGAATGTACACTAGTTTTTTGTAAATCTTTTACTATTTTTGTAAGAAAATAGTCATAAAAGGTTTCACCTACCCAAGCTTTTATAAGCTTAAAGTGTAGGAAGTTTCCTAAATTGAAACCTCATCTTGTTGTCTTTATTTCAAACTTTTTGTTGTCATCTTCCATTGTAGCACAAAGGCAGTAATATTCACTTTTAAAAAGAGAGGGAACAAAGGTTTTCAAAATGGAGAACAACACAGTCCATAACCTAGATGAATTTGTCAGTAACAACAAATATGTCAACCCGATTAGACCATTTACCAAAATACCAAAACCAAGTATCCAAACCATGTCTTCGACATAACCAAGTAATCTCCAAATGATAACAAGTCATCCTTAGTGTTCGTGAACAATATACCAGTGATTGTGCATTAGTCACTAAACATGCCAGTGAACACAATGTATCAGTTCAACATAACCAAAGATCTCTAGAAGGATAAGTGTTGACATCAATGAGAAAACTAATGCAACACATCCATAATTCCAACAATCTCCCCCTTTGGCATTGATGGCAACACAAGATGGAAAAACATCTAAGTGCCAAAACAGAATGCCAAAAACCCAAAACTAGCAATCTCCAGAATAGACTAATACCAAAAATCAAAACCAAAATCTCTCCCCCAATGAATAATCTCTCCCAAAAGGATAATGTTTCCTAAATACAATTTTTTTCCATAGATATCTCTCCCCCTTTGACATCAAATGCCAAAGCAATACAAATACCAGAACATATAGTCAACTCATAAAACCAATTACAATAACCAATTGTTATAACCAACTACTCCCCCTGAGAAGTATATTTCCTCCATCAAAGCTACAAAAAGGTTTCTCTATTAATTCAGTCGGTTTGATGCCAATCATCAACTGTATAAGTCTCTATTGATGAGGGTATTACCCCAAGTTGCTCTTTGAGATGTTCAAAAGTTTCCTTAGGCAAATGTTTAGTAAAGATATTTGCAATCTGCTTTTTAGTATTCACATAAACCAATCTCACTTCTTTTGCTTCAACATTCTCTTTCAGAAAATTATATTTGATAGAAACATGTTTACTCTTAGAGTGAAATACCAGATTCTTTGATATATCAATTGCTGTTGAATTATCACATTAAATGATTATAGGTTCTTTGCATTTTACCTTGATGTCCTTCAACATTTTCTTAATCCATAATACCTGAGTACAATTAGTTGGTGCTGCAACATATTCTGATTTTGTTGTTGATAGGGATGTACAACTCTGTTTCTTGCTCAACCATGAAATCAATCTGCTACCAAGAAAGAATGCTTTGCTAGTGGTGCTCTTTTTGTCATCTACATCTCCTACCCAATTTGCATCGATGTGTGCACATAATTCAAAATTTTCATCTTTAGGATACCATAAACCAAGATTTGTTGTGCCTTGTAGATACTGAAAAATCCTTTTTACTATTGATTCATGATTTTCTTTAGGATTACTCTGAAATATTGAAACAATACATATTGCATCCATTATATCAGGTCTTGTTTGTGTCAAATACAGTAAACCTCCGATCATAGATTTATATCTTGTCGGATTAACGGGAGCTGAATCATCCTTCAATGTTAATTTATCAATTGTAGTCATAGGAGTACTTACCGGTTTGGAATTTTCCATACCAAATATCTTCAATAGTTCCTTCAAGTATTTTGTTTGACATATGAATATACCTTTATCAGTTTGTGAAATCTGCAATCCTAAAAATGAATTTTATCTCCCAAATCATAGACATTTCAAATTCTTCCTGTATCTTATTAGCAAAGTCTTTACATAATCTATATTCTCCTCCAAAAATGATATCATCAAAAAAAACTTCAATAACCAAGATGGTATCATTAGTTACTTTGAAATATAAGTTGTTGTCACCATTACCTTTAGTGTAACCAAGCTTCAAGAGATATTTGTCTAATCTAGCATACCAAGCTCTAGGAGCTTGCTTCAATCAATACAAAGCTTTCCTTAATTTGCAAACCATATCTTCATTATTTGTCAATGAAAATCCATCAGACTATTGAATGTAAAATTCTTCTTCAAGATCACCATTCAGAAATGCACATTTTAGATCCATCTGATATACTTTATATTTCTTGTGAGCTGAAAATGCAAGAAATAATCTGACTGCCTCAATTCTAGCTAGTGATGCAAAGGTTTCATTATAATCAATCCCCTCTTTCTATGAATATCCTTTGCACACTAATCTTGCTTTATTTCTGATTACCTTACCATCTTCATTAAGTTTATTTTTGAATACCCATTTAGTTCCAATCATTTTTGTCTTTAGGCCAGGGAACTAATGTCCATGTATTATTCTTTTCAATTTGTTCTAATTCATCTTCTATTGGTTTAATCCAATTTTTATCTTCACATGCCTCAATAACAGATGTCAGTTCAATTTGAGAAATTAAACATACCTCTTCATTTGCTAGTCTTCCTCTTGTCATAACACCTTGATACGTATTCCTAATTATCTGACTTTCAAAGTGATTCAGTCTTACATACCTAGATGTGTTCACTTGTTGCTATTCTTTAGTCACTATGGAATTCTCGGATGATGTCGATGTGACTGGATCCACATTCTGTACCAGTTCACTCTATATAGGTTCATTTATGATCATCTCAACTACCGGTTCAGAATCCATAGACCTTGAATTTTCTCTAAAGTGTTCATCTATCTTCACATTAGCACTCTCAATGATTTTCTACAATATTTTATTAAAACATCTATATGCCTTTCTCTTAGATGAATAACCAAGAAATATTCCTTCATCACTTCTAGGATCAAATTTACCAACATACTCATCTCTCCTAATATAAAATTTGCTTCCAAATATTCTGAAGTATTTAACAGTAGGAGTATTACCAAACCATAGTTCATAAGGAGTCTTACCAGTTTCACCTTTGATGTGAACTCTGTTAAAAGTCTAAACCATTGTATTCATTGCTTCTCTCCAATACACATGAGGTGGATTTGCTTCCAATATCATGCTTCTAGCTACATCCAGAATAGTTCTATTCTTCCTTTCCACAATTCCATTTTGCTGAGGTGTCTAGGGTGCTGATAGTTGTCTTCTGATTCTATTCACATCACAAAATGTATTAAACTCCTTAGATGTAAATTCTCCTCATTGATCTAATCTTAAACATTTTCTTTTCTTACCAGTTTCATTCTCTACCATTGCCTTGAACAGTTTGAATTTTCCAAAAGCTTTTGATTTCTCCCTGAGAAAAGTAACCCAACACATTCTACAATAATCATCAATAATTAGCATAAAGTATCTATCTCCTTGTAGACTTCTTGTTCTTGCTGGACCACACAAGTCAATATGAATTAAATCAAGAACATTATTGGATTTCTTTGAAATACTCTTAAAATTTGTTCTAACTTGCTTTCCCATTTGACATTCCTTACATACCGGGTTATGAGGTTTCACAATCTTAGGTAAATCTCTTACTGCCTTAGTTGAACTAATCTTTACAATGCAATCAAAATTCACATGACAAAGTCTCTTATGCCATAACCAACTTTCATCAATCTGTGCAATCAAGCATGTCTTTTCACTGTTATTCAAATGACAGCTATTACCTTTAGTCTGATTACCGGTTGCAATCTCCAATCCAGTTCTATTCATGATTTTGTATTTACCATTCTTGAATTGTAACTGAAAACCCTTTTCAACTAATTGACCAACACTCAAAAGATTATGGTTCACCCTAAACATAATAAACATTGTCAGTATTGTGCTTACCATCAAAAGATATAGTGCCTTTTCCTTTGATCAAACAAGCTTTATCATCCCCAAATGTTACTAGACCTCCACTATATTCTTGAAAAGATAAGAATTTACTTTTATCACCAGTCATATGATGTGAACATCCGAAATCTATAATCCATTCATCTTTTTCTTCAATTTTAGCCGTCAGGGCCTTCTCTACCAGTTGAACAATAGGTGTCGGTTGATCTTCTTTTATTGCAACAAAATCTCATCCATTGTCTCTCGGTTCTTCATCAAAATCATCAGTAACTCTTTCATCAACATAGTAACATGATTTGTCTCTATTCTTCCTAAATCTATATCTCTGATATTCAGGGTTAGGCTTATATGTCCTTTTAGCTTCTTCTCTCAATCTTCCATGTCTATCAGGACATCTAGATGCCATATGAGCAACTTTATTGCAGTTGTAGATAGGAATCTGAAAATCATCAAAGCAATATAAAAATTAGCCTAGCTCAATCATGAAAACTCAAATGCAGTGATAACAATCCTAAAAGCATTCAATGAAAACATGAAAACAAGACATTCAATATGAAATCTAAGCAAACCAAATGCAGATGTCTCCTTCATGTGGCTCCATTCTCCTTCTTTCTCCTTAAAATTGTTTTGTTTTGTCGATCTCACCTTCAAGTGCATAAGTATAATGTGAAAGCAAGCTCGACAAGACAAGATGACAACATAAGGGTACTAGAAGTGTGATTGATTCGGCCAGGGACTTTGATTGAAGAAATTCATCCAATTTATAGACAAATTGGAGAAAAGATCAGATTAGCATGAAAGTGATTCGAATGGAAATTCAAATCAAGAATAGCAAAATTATGACAAGTGTATGACAAATTGCTATGCAAGGATTTATGACAGGTTTTTGAAATAGAAATAGACATTTAGGAATTTAGGAGAAATTAGAAAATTAAGTTAGAAATGATGACTTGGAAATTAGGAAATTGATGCAAATTAGGTAAATTAATTAATAATTTCTCATTCATTAATTAATTTACAAAAATAGGAGGAATTAATTGGCCAATTAAATAAACATTTAATTGTGACAAGAAGACTTAGGATAAATAAATAAATCATTTATCCTAAAGAGAAAATGGAGAGAAAATGACAAACAAAGGTTAAATGAATAAATCATGAAACCCTAGAAGATAAATTAGAAATGCAAGGATGACAATTAGGTCTTGATGTAAGATTGATTTGATGTTGATTCGATCATGATTTTGAATTAATAAATGATTTGATTGATAAACAATTGAAATTGGTTGACAAATTGACCAATATTGATAAAGAGACCAAACTGATATGTGCCAATTGACATGATTGAAGAGGAAAAGGATTGATGACAAATCGATCGCAAAATTGATGAGATTGAAAAAGACGAGGATCGATGACAAATTGATCGCAAGACGACAAGATTGAAAACAACAATGATCGATGACAAATCGATCACAAGTCGACAAGATTGAAAAGAGGACAATGATCGATGACAAGATTGAAAAGAGGACAAAACCTTAATTAGGATTTGACAATGTCCAAAATGATGACAAATGAGCACGCACATTGATGCTATAGGATAAGATCGATCAAAATCAAGACTGAAGATTGTTATCAACAAGACCAAATTCGAAAGTGAGACAAATGAAGAATGTAGAAGAAGGACTCGATGCTCGCAAATGATAAAGACCAAGTGCGTAACATAGGAGAAATGTTAATGTGATGCAAAAACCCTAAAATAAGGCAATGCGTAGATGTTAAAGTATGACTCCGCAAGCGTTGACCATTTTTAGACGTCTACATTTCGCCCCTCTTTGAGACAATGCGTTTTTAAGCGTTGTTTCAAAGAACGATAATGAAAATGCCCCAGACACTGACAATGACATGTGCATGCCCCCTCGAGGAATTGGCCGGAAACATCCAGAAAAGAGGCCAATTGATCGATAATAATGATAGAACATGATAGGAGAAAACAGACTGACAATAGGAGACCGGATGCACGAAGGACAAGCAATTGAAAGCACAAAAGACCGCGACTAGCATAAGATGGAGAGAGTGCATGTCCATCTATGCACTGACAAAGATCTATAAATGAGACAAAGAGAGTGAAAATTGCTCATTTGCACTAGCCAAAGAGGAGAATTTGTTGCTCTGGAAAAGGACACTTGTAGAGAGATGGTGAACATTCCAATGGCAGATCACCTCAGAGAATGTGTACACACGTACAGATGACCAGATGATGTGGGAGCAGTGGTATGTGTCTCAAAAACCCATATTGTCAATTTTATGAATTTTGATCGCTTGCGGGACATTGCGGGGCCCACAGGGAATGAAAAGAATGACTTCTGTGCCTGTGTGAGTGCATCCTACGCTTGTGTAGGGTAACCTGTGCTTGTGTAGGGTACATAGGTGCAAGTTGTTGCTACACAGGCGCAGGACATATCACACAGGCGCAGTTGTGCACTGAGATCCCCAATTTGATCAAAAACAACATGCGAATGATCCCGAAAAGGGGGATAAGAATAGGATAGGTCAAAATAGATTAGAAACACCCTGATTTGGACATGAAACAAGGAAATGCAGCCCATAGGAGCAAACCCTAAAATTGACAAAATGTGCCCCAATTGTGATGCAGAGTCGATAGTATCCATTGATCATGCGGGAGAACCAACCTGACTGCTTCATGTTACGACATAGACTCAGGAACACGGACAGAGATACATTAGCAGGACTTGGAATATACTATATCACATTCATGCTTGAGATTAGGGCAAACACAGGACTACTCACTGCACTGGCAGAGCGATGGCATTTGGAGACTTCCTCATTCCATCTGGCAACTGGAGAGGCGACTATGACACTAGAGGATGTATGGCATATCCTCCACATTTTGATTCATGGGGAGATGATAGAGTATGACCCAACGATAGGGAGAGATGCTTTGTGCAGATTATTTGAGTGTGATGTAGATGATTTGGATATCGTAGAGAGGGAGATTGGCTGGGAGACCATGGCATTAGAGTATGATCGGCGATATGTGGTGATAGCAGTGGTGATAGCATGCCTACTAGTAGGGGATAGACGAGGTCATGGATTCCCTATTGGATGGGGAAGAGTGCTAGAGCGGATGGCAATAGAGGGTACGGTGTACACATGGGGACCATGTGTGCTGGCTATGCTATATTTTCAATTGCATTAGATAGCATATCAGGGGGTTCAGACTTTGAGCTATGGAGTCACACTGTTATAGGTATGGGCATTTGAGCACATAGCCATATGTCGACCAATTGCAGAGAGACAGGTATTACCACACCGACCATATGTGTATTTCTATGGGGGAGCATTGAGATAGGGTCCTTTTGGATACATATTGTATTGGCGACATGAGCTAGATAGATTGAGAGAGTTCACATGGAGGCCATATCTTGATTGCCCTAGATGGTCAGATGATAGTGAGGAGCTACCGTATTGTAGACAGGAAAGATACCTGATTGGGTGACCAATGAATCGCTAGAGAGTGATTGAGATGTATCTACTAGAGAGAGTCAGACGATAGTTTGGAGAGAGACAGGATGTACCTAGAGGGACTGCACACTTTGCCCGATCTCATAGAGAAACGAGTCAGTGGGGGAGGATGATTCAGCCAAACATAGCCTATGCCAATTTCACACAACTACAACAGAGATAGTGGGATTGGAGATTAGATGTGGTGGATGCTGGGATGACAGAGGAGTATGAGTGATGGTTTGCATGACGACGGCCAGTGCCATTGACAGATCCTGATATTCCAGTATCGAGGAGACATGAGGACTTCCCACTCGCAGGAGAGGAGGAGGGAGATGATGAGGACGAGGAGAATGAGGGCGGTGATGAGGATGAGGGGGATGATGAGGATGGAGATGATGATGAGGGGGATGACGATTATGAGCCAGACACAGCCAATCAGGAGTCATTACAGGATATACCCATAGAGCCAGAGACAGCTAGCATAGAGGAGATGGAGATGTGTAGGGCTACCATAGCGAGTTAGCATGATCATATTGTGACATTAGAGAGACAGAATGCTATCTTGAGGATAGAGCAGGATCAGTTCAGAGCGGAGATAGCCAGACTTATAGCGGCTCGAGATACAGCAATAGCTCAGGCACAACGAGAAGAACAGAGAGTCACTGAGTATATTAGGTTGATTAGGGACGCCAGTGCACGTGAGATGGCACAAATGTTGGTGGAGACCGGAGAGGAGATATGCCATTGGAGGACACTATATGAGAGTGCAGTTCCACTAGATCAGAGAGTAGCTTCATATTGGGCATGATCGAGGACAGAGAGTAGGGCACGCTCTCAGAGGTCAGTAAGCAGCATGGGGGTGAGTGGACCTATGAGACCACCACAGCCAAGACCAGGGGCAGGAGGGACATCATCCTTGAGACATGGTAGGGATGAGGAGGACAGAGGGAGTACCCAATGACAGAGGCATGTGCTCTTTATGATAGATAGTGGACATTATGTAGTGTGATATTATATAGTCAGCCTGCGGACCATACTTAGGATAGACAGTCCAATTTTGTACTCTGATATTATTTTGACATATGATATGATATGCATCGATATGATGGGATGCAATGTCTAATAACATATGTTTACTTTCCATGCATGGATATCGTATGCACTGTTTATTATGGAACATGTATGGATACATTTTGATGTGTTTTTGATGCATTTATAATATGAAATGGATAAAATGCTTGATGTGATGCTTTATGTAATGCAAATGTACTAACCAAATGGATGCAGGATGCAGCATGCAGCATATGTGTTTGGGGGAATCGAAGAACTAGACTAAACTGACTACTCGAACTAACAGAAGAAATGTTAGTAAGAAGAAATGAGACAAAGGACAGTTAGAGATGAAGAAAACTTGCTTTCACTAATGCACTTTGTAGGTGAGAACCTGTATTTAATGTAGCAAAATGGATGCGTAGCATCATGGCATTGAAGGTCAGAGCTGAAATGCAACCCTTCTTGCAAAAGACAAACACATCACACACAAGGAATGAGTGAAGCATCCTAGGGTGCATACATCAAGGGTCGAGGTATGTGTGGCATTCACAAAGCAAATGTACTTATCACAGACACCCAATGATATAGTTGCCCCAGTTTGCGATAAACATTCCACAAACAGCAATCACAACAAAATAGAAAGGGACCATGAATCATCCCAGTCACTCTAAATCACTCAGTGACATCATCGGGCAACATAGGAACATGATCGAAGATAAATCAATAAATGATAAGACTCACCAATTCAAACAAGTCAAACAAACATCTTGATCTTCATTGTCAAAAGTTGAAAGTGTTGATAGGACAATCATGCTGTCTGGTTTCAGGACATGCGATACCCCATCTAAGACAAGACATAGTCTGGTTTCAAGTATACCACACCCTGTATAAGACCCATGATAGTGTGCCAAAGTCAAATGATATTGATGTTGACATTCGATTGAGAAGACAATTGTGATCAGGTTGAATGCTTGCTTGGTCGAATAGTTTATCTGTTAATGCGTGATTTCATTAAAGCACAGTGTGTGATTGCATGTCGTTGGAGGGATGCTCAGTGATCTGTCTATGCACAAAGGGGATATTTTCTTGTTTTTTTCTTTTCGAGTTTTTATAAAAAAAATTTATGTTCATTTTTTCAGGACTTTATTTGACTTTTTAGGGATTTATTCAGGACATTTTTTGATTTTTTTGGATTTTTTAAGGACATTTTTCAATTTTTATGGATTATTTCAAGACATTTTTCAATTTTTATGGATTATTTCAGGACATTTTTCAATTTTTATGGATTATTTAAGGACATTTTTCAATTTTTTTGGATTATTTCAGGACATTTTTCAATTTTTATGATTTTTATGAGTTTTTCATGATTTTGCCCCCAATGTCTAGCAAGGAAAGGAATATGACAGGTGAATAAATAGGCTTGCTAAAATGCTGGTGGATAGAGGGAAAACAAAGGCCTTTTATCATGGAGACAATGTGGATGCAATTTTCAAGGGCTATGGCGTGATGGGACAAGAGACTGGATATGACAATGTAAAGCAGTGACATGGCATGAGGGACATGTCAAGAGGTTTTTGAAACCATGTTTAAATTTTGCATCCTTATGTCAGATCAAGATCAAGGAATGAAAAAGAGTGTATGGATAGTGATAAGATATGAATAGGATAAGCAAGAACAAGAATGGATAAGGGACATGGACTGAAGGTCGAGATAGGATACGGGATAGTGGTAGAAAGTTGCAATAAGATAGGGAATATGGATGAAAGGTTGTAATAAGCAAATGGATAAAGACCAAAAGCTATGATAGACTAAAAGCTACAAACAAGATGCATGATGCTCATGAAGATCCTCAGCCTTGTCAAGATCAAAGGTGGAAAGAGGAAATGGACCTGAGGGACAATAGGATATGAAGGGTAATGACATGGTATGATAGGATAATGAAGGGCAATAGGATATGAAGGAGGAAACCTGCCCCCAAGTGTGGTGTGAAAGAAGTTCATAAATTACACATGACGCCTATTTGCCAGATTTTCATCATGGTACTTGCCCAAGGCGCTTGTTTACCAGGTTTTCACTAGTGGACGAATTATTTTTCTTTATTTTTTTCTTTTGTCTTTTTTTTTCTCACTTTTTTTTTTTTTTTTTTCGTATTTTGACTTTTTCAATAGAAGATGGACACATGATAGGGGATGGAAGAAGGACTCAAGCATTTTTTTAAATTTTTTTGGATAGTAGCCTTGAAAAAAAAATGACCATGACCTTTAAAAGTATGCTCAAAGACGTTGGTAGGATAAGGACATGGAAAATAAGATGAAACTAAGGTGAGGATTTATGCAAAGGATGGGATCAAAGGGATCAAAAGATGGAAAATATGCATTGGATAATGGATAGGGTATTGGAAGGATTGGGCTTCAGTGGATGGAAATGTTGGCAAGATTGACATTGGCACACACCTTGAGGGGTGATGGACTGATGGAGGAAAAATGTATTTTGGATATTGAGATTTTGACAGAGGAAAGGCTATAGAATTTGGGACATAAGGGCCCAAAATGGATGAAGAAGGTGATGGAGGAATAGACTTGGAAAGTTTAGATGGAGGAATAGCAATTCTAGATGCCAATTTTGATGTTTCTTTGGGCTTTTGTGCTTCAAGGAGTTGCTTAGGGATCCACATGGTTTTTGATTTTTCATGCTTTTGTGGTTCCTTGGAGTGCATTGCTTGCACAAGGGATTTAGGAACCCATATATATTTTGACTTTTTTTTTTGAGCAATGGGCCTTTGCGGCCTTTTGGATATTTCTTTTTCTTTATAGATCAATTTGTTCTTTGTTTTGACATGTCGATTATATTGGACGTGTTGATCCTTGAATACATATGGATTGCTAGACTTATGATGTTTACACTTGGCATCCAAATTGCTTAGAGGGGGAAAGGAATGCATGGATGGATATGAATGAAGTGGAGTTCTTTTGGATTGATGAAATTTACTCAAGGATGTGTGCCTTTGCTAACCTTGCATAGAGAATGAAGGAATATAAGGACCTAAGATGGATGGAAAGTATGATGGGGAAGGTGTATGCTTGGATTTTGAAGGGATGTTGGATTTAGCAGGGGTACCCACGTCTTGAGGAATTAAACTGAGGCCATGACCCTTAATATTTTCTTTAACATGAAGGGATTCTTGCTTATGAAGATCTACTCCTTTGCCTTTATGAATATCTTGACTGGTAGGATACTCTTTTCTTTGGGAAGAAGACATGAGTCCATTATGAGGTGGATATGATATGAGAGAAATAATGAGATCTTGAAGTGGATCGGATTTCACCAAAGTGGAAGAACCCATTGTGCATGTCGAGGGTTCATGAACATCTTGCACTGACACGTTAGAATCATGAGGGGGATTAGGATCATGAGGGGGACTAGGATTGTGCAGTGGACATGGTTCAATGATAGGCTCTTCAAGAGATGGAATGGGAAAAATAATGGGATCATCAAAAGAAATGCAATCTTGGAGTGTATATGGAGCATTAGGACAAGGAGATGGAGGAACAAGTGGATCTTGCGGAGGATCTAAAGGAATAATTTGATCTTGACAAGGAGGAAGATCATTGGAATCCTCTATAAAGGTGCTTTGCTCTTGACTTTCAATGGGATCATCATAAAGGATGGAAAGGATATCTTGATCTTTCTCAGGAAGTGGAATGTCAATGGGATTTGAAAGGACATTGTGTTCATGAAATGGAAGGGGATCGTTTGGGATTGGATGAACTAGGATATCTTGATCTTGCCTGGGGAATGGAGTGTCAATAGGACTTTGGATAGGATGGAAAAGAATAGGGGAATCATCATGAGTTTCTGGGAAGATGAGATCTTGGCCAACAATTGGATGGGATGATAAGGTTTCAGGATCTTGATCTTGATCTATTTTAACACGTGTTTCTTTATGCTCTAAATTATCCTCTTGACATCGGGTTAGACTTTGGATATGCATGGGGGATTTTGACAAGGGATCAATGGTTTGGCATGAAGGAAATGCACTTTGAACATTTGTGATGGATTCTGGCAAGGAATCAATGCTTGAACATGAGGAAGAGGGACTTCTAATGGGGTCCTATAAAATAGGTAATGGCAATAAAGTGCATGGTGGAATTGGGTCTTGTATTTCTGAAACATGACAAGGATGTGCATCATGAATTGGATTATCGTGGAAATCAATTATGGATAGCTCTTGGATAATTTCATCCTTAGGTGTATTATTTGATGAGGACAATATGGAAGGTTCCTATGAAACTTCTAAAGGTGTAGGGATAGATGCCACTGGAGAGTCCATTTGTTTGTGGGGGGATGAGGCATTGCTAGACATAAGTGTATTATCTTGATCTTCTTCAAAGAACTCACTTGGTAGGTTCCTTAAGAGCATTGCAATAAAGCCACCTTTCTTTCGAGGTTTTGACATAGTTGTATCTAGAATTTGAACTTGTTTGGCAAGGAGTTGGTTCTGATCTGATGTCATGTTTTGATATTGGACTTGGTTCAATTGTTCTGACATGTTTGAAACTTGGGTTGGTGTGTGCTGCAACCTTTGTTTTTGAATGTTTGGTTGTGGTTGTTGACATTGATATGTTGATTGAACTTGTTGATATTCCACCATTGGTTGAACTATTTGTGGACATTGTATAGGTGGTTGGACATACTATTGGAAATGTTGGAGCTGTTGAACAATTGGTTGTGATTGTTGAAAATCTAATTGATAGTAAACACCTTCTTGTTCTTGTTGTGGAGGCACATAATGTTGAAATTGTTGTTGTCTCTTTTCTTGAAATTGTTTCATCATCTCTATTTGGGAGAGGAGAGCTGGTATGTCTGATTGTTCAAGAAGAGATCTTACATCAATTGGCTCAATTTTTGGATTTCGAGCTGGAAACTTTTTAAACATTTTGGACATTTGTGATCTATTATTCTCAACATTTTTCACTCTTTGTTCCAAAATCTCATTTTCTTGAGCTAGTTTCTCCTCTAGTTTTTGTATTTGGAGACTTGTTTCATCATAAAAAGTTTGATCAATGTTGCTTTGTTGTTGGGTTGGATAGAATTGTGATTGCATTGTTGATTGATATGTCAAACTTTGTTGCATCATTGGTGCTTGGAACCTTGTTTCAATAGACATGTCACTATGCAATGTTTTTGGGATTTTTGATTTTAAAAGGATGATGTATGATATGCAACTAAATGCAAACTAAATAGGCAAAAATGCAATTTATGGCAAGAAGGCAACCTATGCTTTTGTTGTTTTTCAAGATTTTAACAAAATTTTTGGAATGCAAATCTAAAAGAGACCCTTAGGCAATTAAAATGATGTCTAGACCTCAAAGGACAAAAGGACCAAGTGACAAAAGGACAAAATGACAATGTCTCCCCTATATGCTTGGATACTAAGCTACGTTTGATGAAATGACATTGATGACAAAAGACAAAAGTTTGATAAGGTCTAGACTTCTTAATAATGACTTAGGGTTTATTCAAAGATTTGGATTACTCAAGTATGACAAAACCTAGTTTTGACACTATATGCTAAGGGACAATTACTATGCAAATGACCCTAATATGATATGATAATGACCTAAGCTTGATGAAGAAACCTAGGGTATGCAAATGCAAATGTATGACAATGTCAACCTAAGTTTAAATTATGAAATGGTATTACTCTAATGCAAGAGGACACATGCAAAATGGATGACCCTTATTGATATGCAAAGGAGTATGACCTAGGTGAAACTTAACCTTGGCAATTGACAATGAATTTGCAAAATGCAAACCTAGGATGAACCTAAATCTAAGTGACATGAATGTTGAGACAAGATTTTGAAAAATGTTTGACAACCATGTTTGAAGGTGTTTTGAACTTTGTTAAATGAAATACTCTTGTGTTTAACCTTGTTTTGAATCAATTTGTCTTGTTTTTTTGAAATGAGACACAACTCAACTTTTGACAAGCAAAGAAGACAAGATATTTTAACTTAGACTCAAGAAAATCATGCTCATTCACACATTTCTTATGGTAGGTAAGGACAGTAGGTACTTGAGAGGTAGACTTGTTATGAGATTCAAGGAGAATACATAGATGCTTGACCCCACGGGCTCCCCTCCATGGCACTCACTTCTCAGGGCAGCCAAGCATCAGTCCCCATGGAAATCTCCCCATGGTGAACTTAGTATCTCTTCCAAGTATCTGAACTTGTCCTTCTCAAGCAACTAGAAGGATTTTTGGCCTCTAAATACAAGGTGTTTAGTAAGGATTTCTGTTAAGCGTTACTCCTTGGTGTCACACAAGAGTGATTGAGACATAAGCCCACCAAGATACCAAACAAATGTAGTCGTGCAAGCATGATTTAGACCGTGAGGTCCTACTTAGATGTTGATATGAGAAAGAGTTCAAGGGTCATCACTTCCCAAGTAACTACAATTCCCACGTAACCCTTCCTTCAAAGCTTTCGCCCATTAGGTATTTATTTATAGTGAGTTAGAATGCCAAGGCATTCTAGCCATACTCACTTTGGGTCATTCCCTTCTCACGATTGTCACTTGCTTGCAAAAGAAAGCAAATGGTCGGGAAGGCAGGCCCTCTAAAGGTAACAAACAATCTGAGCCATGAGAATGGTATCGAAGATTTAGATTTCTGATCACCCTAAGAAGGATGAGAGCATACTATCCTACTCCAATGTCAAACTCAACAATCAAAGAAAACACACATTCATTCCATCCTATTTAGCAATCATACTAGGTGCCTAATTAGGAATTACAAACACAAAGTTTAGTTCGAGTCCAAGGCAACCTGCAAAACCACCAAGTCAAAAGTTTGATTTGTTTGATCTTTGACTAGTGAACCTGCATAAAATTCGCTAGTAGTTTCATCTTTGTCTTTGCCATGCATAATGCCAAGGTGCTGCACAAAGAATCAGTACCAAAAAACCAAAAAGCAGAAGCAGAATGCAAAACAAAACAATTTGCAAGTAAAAACAGTGCCTTTTACCTCTGTTTCTGGCCTTACACAGGCACAGAATGTCTCACACAGGCACATAATGTAGTAACATAGGCGCAGAATGTAGTAACACAGGCACAGATCCCTTTGACACAGGCACAGAAGTCCTTGACACAGGCGTAGAACTCTCCTACACAGGCGCAGAAGTGCCCAGAAAGCCCTGCATTACCCTGTTTCTTGGGTTTTTCACCTGCAAATCATCTCAAAAGCACTCAAAAGCATGGTTAGGGGGTTAGTTCATGTCGGGTTCACCAATTAATGTAGCTAGGAAATGTGGAAATCATCAAAGCAAATAGATATTAAACTAGTTCAATCACAAAACTAGATTGCAGTGATAACAATCCTAAAAACATTCAATGAAAACATGAAAACAAGACATTCAATATGAAATCTAAGTAAACCAAATGCAGATGTCTCCTTCATGTGGCTCCATTGTCCTTCTTTCTCCTTAAAATTGCTTTGTTTTGTGGACCTCACCTTCAAGTGCATAAGTATAATGTGAAAGCAAGATCGACAAGACGAGATGATAGCATAAGGGTACTAGAAGCGTGATTGATTCGGCCAGGGACTTTGATTGAAGAAATTCATCCAAATTATAGACAAATTGGAGAAAAGCTTAGATTAGCATGAAAGTGATTCGAATGGAAATTCAAATCAAGAATAGCAAAATTATGAAAAGTGTATGACAAATTGCTATGCAAGGATTTATGACAAGTTTTTGAAATAGAAATAGACATTTAGGAATTTAGGAGAAATTAGAAAATTAAGTTAGAAATGATGACTTGGAAATTAGGAAATTGATGCAAATTAGGTAAATTAATTAATAATTTCTCATTCATTAATTAATTTACAAAAATAGGAGGAATTAATTGGCCAATTAAATAAACATTTAATTGTGACAGGAAGACTTAGGATAAATAAATAAATCATTTATCCTAAAGAGAAAATGGAGAGAAAATGACAAACAAAGGTTAAATGAATAATTCATGAAACCCTAGAAGATAAATTAGAAATGCAAGGACGACAATTAGGTCTTGATGTAAGATTGATTTGTTGTCGATTCGATCATGATTTTGAATTAATAAATGATTTGATTGATAAACAATTGAAATTGGTTTACAAATTGACCAATATTGATAAAGAGACCAAATTGATATGCACCAATTGACATGATTGAAGAGGAAAAGGATCGATGACAAATCGATCGCAAAATTGACAAGATTGACAAAGATGAGGATCGATGACAAATTGATCGCAAGACGACAAGATTGAAAACAACAACGATCGATGACAAATCGATTGCAAGTCGACAAGATTGAAAAGAGGAAAATGATCGATGACAAGATTGAAAAGAGGACAAAACCCTAATTAGGATTTGATGATGTCCAAAATGATGACAAATGAGCATGCACATTGATGCGACAAGATAAGATTGATCAAAATCATGACTGAAGATTGTTATCGACAAGACCAAATTCGAAAGCGAGACAAATGAAGAATGCAGAAGAAGGACTCGATGCTCACAAATGATAAAGACCAAGTGCATAACATAGGAGAAATGTTAATGTGATGCAAAAACCCTAAAATAAGGCAATGCGTAGATGTTAAAGTATGACTCCACAAGCGTTGACCATTTTTAGATGTCTACAACAGTTAAAACATTTAAATGGTTCTTTACCTTCATACTTACTTCCAAAAGGACCTTTAGGCATTTTCATTGAAAATAGTGCTTCAAGTTCTTCAAATTCTTCATTTTCCTTTCTGATATTTTCAATTTATTTTTCATAAAGTGTTTTCCAATCAGACTTCTCAAATGATGATGCTTTGAAGGAAAAATGTGTTTTAATTGTAGCAACAAGACTAAATTCCTCAAGCTCAAACGCTGAAAGTTTTCCAACCAAGGTATCTCTAGATACTGATGTATTAGGCATTGTTCTCAACTCATTAATAGCAGTTACTTTCTTTTTGTATGCCGGTGTCAAAGCTCTTAAGACTTTAGAAACAATTTCATCTTCACTTAAGGATCCTCCACAACATTGTATTCCCAAAACAATTTCATTTACTCTTTCCATAAAAGCAGATATTCTTTCATCTTCTTCCATTTTCAAAATTTCATACTTGACCCAGAAGCATTCTAGTTTTGCAATTTTGATAGTGGTATCACCTTCATTTAGTGTCTCCAATTTATCCCAAATAGCTTTAGCAGTAGATCGGTTTAATAATCCCATGATTTGCTGATCTGATAATGCGCTCAAAAGTGCTTCTCTTTCTTTCCATTCATTTTATTGATCTGTACCAAATGTTGGTGGATTAGGTTGATTCGGTGTAGCACCAACATAGCCATTCTTTGTAATATCCCATATGTCTCTTCCAATGCAATTCAGATGAGTCTCCAATCTGATCTTCCATATAACATAGTTAGTTCCATCAAGTTTCGGACTATCCTTCCTGAAAAAGTTTGTTGCCATAGGATCTCCTCAAGCTGTTAAACTTCTACAAAAAGAAGACTTTTCTCTGATACCAATTGTAAGGACTCGGGAGGCAACTGAGAGGGTGGGGGGCATGAATCAGTTGTCTATTAATTTCAACCCAAATATAACTTAATAAAACTTGATGCATAATACCGGTAAACCAAACTTAATGTCATTTGACAAATTAGCAATTAGTATTAATACTGGTGAAGCTTAATGCATAAAATAGAAAGAGAAACATCCATAACACATAACACAAAGATTTGTATGTGGAAACCCTGTAAGGGGAAAAACCATGGTGGGAAACCTTACCCACAATTAGATGATACTACTACAAATAGTATGTGTATACAAATGGGGTTTGCACATGCAGAAAGGCCAACCGCCTAGAGCTCACTGCTCAATCACAAAATAGGAGTCACACTAACTACAATTGGATGGTTAAATGCAATGATAATGTACTGCTCAAAGTAGCATCTTCAATGCTAGATTTAGTATCGGTTAAGCTCTGATAATCACCTTCAAACCTTCCTTGAACCTTCTCTATGGTTTTCTCATATGATCTTCAATATTTGCACATACCATGTTACAATACCATAACCATATACCATTACTTCTCTACTTTCTCATTCCGTCTCACAAATGAAATCTTACATATATACTGAAACCTAAGACTAAATGTGTAGGTCGGCTTACTAAGAATATTACATTAAAAGCAATTACAAATAAATCAAGATACGATGCATCATGTCGGCTCAATACATTTACAACAATATCCAATTAATAAATCATCTTCATAACGCGTCGTGCTGATTTGGAATAGATAATGCATACCAGTCCATAACCTAGACCAATTTGCCAGTAACAGCAAACATGTCAACCCAATTAGACCATTTACCAAAATACCAAAACCAAGTATCGAAACCATGTATTTAACATAAACCAAGTGATCTCTAGATGATAACAAGTCATCCTTAGTACCGGTGAACAATATAACCTACCGGGGAACAATATACCAGTGACTATGCATAAGTCACTAAACATGTCGTTGAACATAATGTGTCGGTTCAACATAACCAAAGATCTCCAAAAGGATAAGTGTTGACATCAATGAAAAAAATAATGTAACACATCAATAATACCAACAAGGGGTGAATCAATTGTCAATAAATTATAACCCAAAACCAATTATTTCAACTTAAAACTCAGTGCCAATAAAATAAATTAACAGTTATAGAAATACTGGTACAACCTAATGAATGAAAAAGAAAGAAAAACACATCCACAACACATGACATAGAGATTTTGATGTGGAAACCCAATAAGAGGAAAAACCTTCATGGGAAACCTTACCCACAATTAGATGATACTATTGCACATAGTAAGTGAATACAATAATGGGGTTTGCACATGCAAAAAGGCCAACCGCCTAGAGCTCATTGCTCAATCATAAAATAGGAGTCACACTGACTACAATTGGATGGTTAGATCCAATAATAATGTACTTCCTTAGTATAGCATCTACAATGTAGGATTCAATATTGGTTTAAGCTTTGACCATGAGTGCTAAACACCTTCATAACCTTTCCTTCAACCTTCAGATAATATCTACGTGATTCGCACAAGGATCTTCTTATTTTCTCTTTTCACAATGATCTTCAATATTCACACACACTCACACATACACTCATACGTCTTCTAGATAAGATCTTACAATTATTTATACAAAACCTAAGACCTCATGATTAGGTCAGCTCCCTAAAGATATTACATTTACAAATAAGTCTTGATGTGATATAACATGTCGACCTCAATACATTTACACATTATCTAATCAATAAACCATTTCCAAAATGTGTCGTGCTGATCTGGAACATGATATCTTGTACCGGTCCATAACCTAGACCTATCTATCAGTAAAGGAAAATATGCGAAACCGATTAGACCAATAAGCAAAACAACAAATGTAAACATCCAATCCATGTCTTTGACATAACCAAATGATCTCTAGATGATAACAAGTCATCATCAACTTCCTGAGTTGTTGGTGAAACATATAAGTTGTCAGTGAAACATATACCAATGACTGTGCATAAGCCAATATCCATATCGGGACCACAATGTGCTAGTTCAACAACAAACCAATATAACCAGAGTGTCGGATCAACAATGTAGACCTCCAGAAAGATAAGTGTTGACGTCAATGACAAAACCAATGCAACACATGATGAAGTCATCTATAATACCAATAATCTCCCCCATTGGAATTGATGGCAATACTAGATGGGAAAACATCTAAGTGCCAAAAACAGAATGTCAAATACCAAAAATCTCCCAAAATAGATCAATACAAAGTTTTGTACCAAAACCAAAATATATCTCTCCAAGTACAATGTTTTTTCATAGAAATATCTCCCCCTTTGACATCAAATGCCAAAGTAGTCAAGAATCAAAATCAGAACATAACATATAGCTAACTACTCCCCCTTATCAGTAGCTCTCCTTCATCAAAACCAGAAAAAGATTTTTTTTTAGTCCATGTCGGTTTGATGCCAATCTTCATCATTCAAGTCTCTACCGGTGGGGTGATTACCCCAAGCTTCTTTCTGAGATATTCAAATATTTCCTTAGGCAAAGGCTTTGTAAAAAAATCTGCAATTTTCTCTTTAGTATTCACATAAACCAATCTCACTTCATTTGCTTCAACATTTTCTTTTAGAAAATTATACTTAATAGAAACATGCTTTTTTTTAGAGTGACATACTAGATTCTTTGATATATCTATTGCTGCAAACTTATCAAAGTGAATAATCACTTGTTCTTTGCATTTTACCATAATATCCTTCAATATTTGCTTGGTCCATAATACCCGAGTGCAACTGGTTGCTACTGCAACATATTCTGCTTCTGTTGTAGATAATGATGTACAAGTTTGCTTCTTCATGTTGATCCATGAAATTAATCTTCTGCTAGGAAAGAATGCACCGCTAGTGGTACTCTTTCTGTCATCCACATGTCCTACCCAATTTGCATCTGTATATGCACATAACTCAAAATTGTCATCATTTGGATACCATAAACCAAGATTTGATGTGCCTTGTAGGTACTGGAAAATCCTTTTTACTGCAGTTTCATGATTTTCTTTAGGATTGCTTTGAAATATTGAAACAATACACACTGCATTCATTATACTAGGTCTAGTTTGTGTCAAATACAGTAACCCTCCAATCATAGATTTGTACCTTGTCAGATTTATAGTAGCTGAATCATCCTTTAATGTCAATTTATTAGTTGCAGTCATAGGAGTGCTTACTGGTTTGGAGTTTTTCATTCCAAATTTCTTCAAGAGTTCCTTCAAGTATTTTGTTTGACATATGAATATATCTTTATCTGTTTGAGAAATCTACAAACCTAGAATTTTTTTTATATCTCCCATCATGGACATTTCAAATTCTTCCTGCATCTTGTTAGAAAAGTCTTTACATAACCCTTCTTCTCCTCCAAAAATGATATCATCCACAAATATTTCAATAACCAAAATGTCATCATTGGTGATTTTGTAATGCAAATTATTGTCAGCATTACTTTTTGTGTATCCAAGCTTTAGAAGATATTTATCTAGTCTAGCATACCAAGCTCTGGGAGCTTGCTTCAATCCATATAAAGCTTTCCTTAACCTATAAACCATATCCTTATCATCTGTTAATGAAAATCCATCAAGTTGTTCAATGTAAACTTCTTCTTCAAGATCTCCATTCAAAAATACACATTTTACATCCATTTGATAAACTTTATAGTTTTTGTGAGCTACAAATGCAAGAAATAGTCTTACTGCCTCAATTATGGCTACCGGTGCAAAGGTTTCATTAAAATCAATTCCTTGTTTTTGAGAATAACCTTTACAAACTAATCTTTCATTGTTTCTGATTACTTCACCATCTTCATTAAGTTTATATCTAAATAGCCATTTAGTTCCAATTACATTTTTGTCTTTAGGTCGGGGAACCAATGTCCAAGTATTATTCTTTTCAATCTATTCTAATTCATCTTCCATTTCTTTTATCCAATGTTTATCTTGACATACTTCATCAACTGATGCTAGTTCAACTTGAGAAGCTAAACATACCTCTTCATTTTCCAATCTTCCTCTTGTCATAACACCCTAATTTTTATTTCTAATTATCTGATTTTCTAAATGATTCAATCTTACATCCCTGGGTTTATTCTGATTTCCACTTATAGGATGTTGTACTTCATTCACAATTGAGTTTTTTGATGATGTCGACATGACTGATTCTTCATTCTGTTCCAGTGCAATCTATGCCAGTTCATTTATAATCATTTCTACTGCCGGTTCAGAACCTATAGATCTTGATTCTCCTCTAAAATGTTCATCTATCTTCACATTAGTACTTTCAATGATTTTCTATAGTCTTTTATTATAACATCTATATGCCTTTCTTCTAGTTGAATAACCAAGAAATATTCCTTCATCACTTCTAGGATCAAATTTGCCAATAGAATAATGTCTCCTAATATAGCATTTGCTTCCAAATATTTTGAAATATTTAAGAGTAGGAATATGACCGAACCATAGTTCATAAGGGGTCTTACCGGTTTCACCTTTGATCTGAACTTTGTTGAAAGTATAAACCGTTGTATTCATTGCTTCTCTCCAGTACATATGAGGTAGATTTGCTTCCATCATCATGGTTCTTGCTGCATCTAGTATAGTTTTGTTCTTCCTTTCCACAACTCCATTCTATTGGGGTGTCTGGGGTGCTGATAGTTGTCTTTTGATTCCATTCTCTTCACAGTATGTATTTAATTCCCTAGATATAAATTCTCCTCCTTGATTAGATCTTAAACATTTGATTTTCTTGTCGGTTTCATTCTCTAACATTGCCTTGTATATCTTGAATCTCCCAAAAGCTTCTAATTTATCCTTGAGAAAAGTAACCCAACACATTCTAGAATAATCATCAATTATTAGCATAAAGTATCTATCACCCTGAAGACTCCTTGTTCTTACTGGACCACGTAAATCAATATGAATGAAAGCAGGAATATTATTGGATTTCTCATAAATGCTCTTAAATGTTGTTCTAACTTTCTTTCCCATTTGACATTCCTTACATACCGGATTATGAGGTTTCACAATCTTAAGTAAATCCCTTACTGCCTTGGTTGAACTAATATTTACAATGCAATCAAAATTCACATGACAAAGTCTTTTATGCCATAGCCAACTTTCATCAATATGAGCAATCAAACATGTCTTATCACTGGTATTCAAATGAAATATATTACCTTTAGTCTGATTACCGATTGCAATCTCCAGTCCAATTTTGTTCATGATTTTGCATTTTCCATTCTTGAATTGTAGTTGAAATCCTTTTTCCACTAACTAACCAACACTCAAAAGATTATGCTTTAAACCTTCAACATAATAAGCATTGTCAGTATTGTGCTTACCATCCAAAGATATAGTGCCTCTTTCTTTGATTAAACAAGCTTTGTCATCTCCAAATCTTACTAGACCTCCATGACATTTCCAAAATGATAAGAATTTGCTTTTATCACCAATCATATGATGTGAGCAACCACTATCAATGATCCATTCATCCTTTTCTTCAATTTTTGCTGCTAATGTCTACTCTACCGGTTTGAAAATAGGTGTCAGTTGATCTTCTTTTATTGCAACAAATGCCCATCCACTATCTACTAGATCTTCATCAGAGTCATCTGTAACACCTTCATCTGCATAGTAACATGACTTATCTCTATTTTTCTTAAAACTGTATCTCTGATATTCAGGGTTAGGTTTATATGTTCTTTTTCCCTCCTCTCTTAGTCTTGAATTTCTATCAAGACACCTAGATGCCATATGACCAAATTTATTGCAATTAAATCATTTGAAAGGTGCTTTACCTTCATACTTACTTCCTGTCAGACCTTTAGGCATCTATCTTGCAAATAGTGCTTCAAGTTCTTCAAGTTCTTTTGCATAAAGTGCTTTCCAAATAGATTTGTCAAATGATGATGATGCTTTGAAGGCTATATCAGTCTTGACTGTAGCATTAGGACCAAATTCTTCAAGCTCAAATGCTGAAAGTTTTCCAACCAAAGTATCTATAGATACTGATGCATTAGGAATTGTTCTCAACTCATTAATAGTTGTCACTTTCATTTTGTAAGCCAGTGTCAAAGATCTTAAAACTTTAGAAACAATTTCATCTTCACTTAAAGATCCTCCACAACATTGTATTCCTAAAACAATTCCATTAACTCTTTCCATAAATGCAGAAATTATTTCATCCTCTTCCATTTTTAAATGTTCATACCTAGCTCGGTAACATTACAATTTTGCAATTTTGACAGTGGGATCTCCTTCATTCAATGTTTTTAGTTTATCCCAAATAGATTTTGTAGTAGATCTATCTGACAATCCCATGATTTGTTGATCTGATAATGCACTTAGAAGTGCTTCTCTTGCTTTGTAATTATTCTCCAGGTCTTTAGCCAAGGTCAGTGGATTAGGGTTATTCAGAGTAGGAGCAACATACCCATTCTTTGTAACATCCCATATATCTCTTCCAATATAGTTCAGATGTGTCTATATTTTGATCTTCCATATACCATAGTTAGTTCCATCAAGTTTGGTACTCTGTTAAAAGTGTAAACTGTTGTATTCATTGCTTCTCTCCAATACACATGAGGTGGATTTGCTTCCAATATCATGCTTCTAGCTGCATCCAGAATAGTTCTATTCTTCCTTTCCACAATTCCATTTTGCTGAGGTGTCTAGGGTGCTGATAGTTGTCTTCTGATTCTATTCACATCACAAAATGCATTAAACTCCTTAGATGTAAATTCTCTTCATTGATCTGATCTTAAACATTTGCTTTTCTTACCAGTTTCATTCTCTACCATTGCCTTGAATAGTTTGAATTTTCCAAAAGCTTTTGATTTCTCCCTGAGAAAAGTAACCCAACACATTCTACAATAATCATCAATAATTAGCATAAAGTATCTATCTCCCTGGAGACTTCTTGTTCTTGCCGGACCACACAAGTCAATATGAATTAAATCAAGAACATTATTGGATTTCTTTGAAATACTCTTAAAATTTGCTCTAACTTTCTTTCCAATCCATAAACCATTTCCAAAACGTGTCGTGCTGATCTGGAACATGATATCTTGTATCTGTCCATAACCTAGACCTATCTACCGGTAAAGGCAAATATGTAAACCCGATCAGACCAATAAGAAAAACACCAAATGTAAATGTCCAATCCATGTCTTTGACATAACCAAATGATCTCTAGATGATAACAAGTTATCATCAACTTCCTGAGTTGTCGGTAAAACATATAAGCTGTTGGTGAAACATATACTGGTGACTGTGCATAAGCCAATATCCATATCGGGACCACAATGTGCCGGTTCAACAACAAACCAATATAACCAAAGTGCCAAATCAACAATGTAGACCTCCAAAAAGATAAGTGATGACATCCATGAGAAAACCAATGCAACACATGATGAAGTCATCTATAATACCAACACATACAATTGGGGGAGAAAAGGGGAAGATGAAAAATTAAAAAGCTACACTACTTAGGCGATATGCCATAATATTTTTGGGACACTTGCAGCATATAAAACCCAGATACATGCAGTTTAAAGCTCATTCAACAATCTACATGCTCAATATTGTTAGAGAAGAAGATCAAACTACACTTTATTCAACATAATATGACATTCACCATTAATCCAACAGATAACAAGTCCTAAAAAATAGTTTAATATGTAGAGTATCACAACATATATCATAGAAGTTACTGAATTTGAATATAGCACATAAGTCAATTTACTAAGCTTGAAATAAAATAACCACATAGACCATAGGCACAATCTGATATGTCTACCATTCACCTAATTTAATTAACATAAAGGCTTTTCAACGAGCCAAAGTCTAATCAGTTCTCTCAAAAGTATGAACCCCATAAAAACTAGAAAAGAAGGCCTATATAGAGCCCTCGACCCTCAAAAAATAGCACAAAAGAATCAAAAAAATCCTAGCAACTGCTTCTGATCAAGAATCTCCCAACGTGGCACTCCATGAGACACTACCCATTGAAAATGGTCTTTAATGTTGTTACTCCAACCGCATCATGGCGATCCCTACACTTGCCAAACAAGAAAATCATGGTGCAAACAACATTCTGGTTCACAAACCATTAAAAAAGACACAAGACGACTCAGGGGAGACCCAAAATTGAGTGCAAAGGAGAGAGCAAGAAAATGCAATGCGGGGCACCAAGTGTCGCTACCAGCACACAGAAGATAGTGGGCTAGGAAACATATGTTGAAGAAAAGACCTGTGCCACATGGCATCTCTGCATCCTCTCAACACCAAGCAAGAAGAGCGAGCCACTTGGAGAAATGATGAGATGCCACTCGGCACACGCACGAGCGATCGGAAGTGCGGGCCAAAAATTAAACGAAGGGGCCAAAAGTTTACCAAAATACTGCACACGAACCACTCCAAAAGAATATTAACACGAATAACATAATCCTACAAGAAATATAAACATGGATCACTAATTAATGAACAAGGCGAAACTTGATTCAAGATCCAATATTTCATCCCTATGCAAATTTAAATAGGGAGAACTAGGAGAGCTACAAGAAAACTGTGAGTTTGGAATAGTTTTCATTTTGAACAAAAATGCCAAAGAGTTTGAAGTAGAACAGGTATCGAGTCAACATTCAAAACTTTCTTCCTAATAAAATTAATGCCTTAATTCCAGAGGTGACATGTACAAGAAAATGTTCAATCAACCTAGAGATGTTGTACTCTAATATAACAAACACAATGCCATGAGTTGAACTAGAAAAGTTCCAACAGTTTACCAAAAACAAAAAACAACCAAAAAGCCACTAAAATATATGCTACATAGAAATTTTGCTTTTAGATACTGCCAATATTTTCTACAAGCTAGAATCAACAAAAACAAAAAACAAATCCTATTTTCAATGATGTTTCCTCATCACTCAAATCCTTCACATTTGGGACACCAAATTGTCAACAATTTCCATTTTGAAGTTACTATCAAAGCATTAACTAATAGTTCTAAATTTTTAATGTTTCAATCCAATGGACCATCACATTAGGAGGATTAAAAAATTCCCTACTAATTGATCAAGCAAAACTAAATTTAGAGCTTAAACTCCAACTACAAATTAGTAATACTATGTAGCAATTTTAATTAAACAAATAATACACTAAGGAGAAAGAAAATTCATTTATTACACACAGTAACAATTGTCAATGTTAGTTTTTCAATTTTTTATTGTATAAATGGTTGTTGAAATGGTCTTTTTGAGTAATTATTTATAATAGTACAACCACAGAGGCTTCACATAGTGAACCTGGGTTATATCGCGTATGTTCATGGCATACTAAAGAATCCCCTTATTTTCAAAAAATAAATCCCTAGAGTTGTTATTTTCCACCCCCTCCCAATACACAACCTAAATTAAAAGAACCCCTATATTCGCCAAATATTGCATTTTTTCATAGCCCAAATTAAACCCCCCCATTTTCACCAATAAGCAATATATTGTACCCTCATTTTTTGGATATTAAACCCCCTAATATGAATGCACATGATATGATAATGCCCAATCAGTGATGCCTTGATGAGTACAACCCATTAAAGTCTTTGTAAATGTCCATGCAATTGATTATAAATAAACCACACTAAATATGAAAAAGACTCCCAATAGCACTCAATAGTGACCATTTACATCACTTGTGATTCCTTGTATAAATAAAGGACAAAGCGTTCCAACTAGACACTAGGAAACAAGTGGACTTGTAATTTCAAAAATAATTGTCTTCAAATTTATGTTTACTATGTCACATTGTTGTTTCCTTCCATTAAATAAAAGTAAGGTCTAACATTAGGTTTTGTAAAATAAGACTACAGAAACAGAGTTAAAGTAAATAACATTTTTAGACTAAAAAAGAACAACACTAAACACTTTTGACATACTACAATTAAATGATTAATCTCTTTAAATTGTACCCTTCAAGTTTGGATGCAATCATGCATAAAATTTTCACCAAATAAAGCAACACCATAGAGCACTAGAAATACAACTTTTGACTAGAAAGATGGCAAATATTCTGATTTAGTACCTAATACTAACCACTTGAAAAAAATACTAACAAGGATTATTCTCTTTAGTTTGAATTTATTATTTTCTTTAAATGTGTATCTTTTCTCAACACATTTAATGGATCAGATGTTGCCATATATTTGTAATTATTATCCTTTCTAGTAACTCAAAGAGACAAAATGTGATAAGGATTATCTATTATCTTATACAAAATTTGAACAAGGCACTAGCTCATGAAATAGTCAACTACTTTTAAAAAAACATAAAGTGATAGACCATGCATAAGAAATGGTTAAGTTTAAACAATAAATGGATCAATAAATATCAATAAAATATTCATTACATGGTTCATTCTCTCATCAAAATTATCTTTCAAGGAAGATAACAATAGAAGAGGAGAAGATAGAAATTTAAAAAAGAGAAAATGAGTCTCTATTCCAAGGAGGGTATCTATTCCTCAAATGATGAGGTACCTACCAATGATGTAAATGATGCAATACTCTTATGGACTTGAATATTGATTGAAATGAAAATAAAAGTAAGAAGTCCAGAACCATGCAAACCATCAAGGGTAATGAGAAATCAATGGTTGTATGGATTGTGTTCCACACAATGGAGGAACCAAATGCTTGGGTAGTTGATAGTGGTTGTTCCAACCAAATGACTAATGAAATGAGAAATTTTGTTAGCCTTAATCAATGGAATGGTGGATTAGTTAAGCTTGGTGAAAAAGAGGCAACTCAAATTTATGGAAAGGGCACTATTACAATTGATAGAAAGTACAAAATAGAAGATGTTTTTTATGTTAAGGAATTGAAACATGATCTTTTCAATGTTAGTTAGATGTGAAATAAATGATACCATCTTATTTTTTATGATGAAGGATGTGAAATTGGGAAATAAAGGACTCAAAGATTGGTAAAAGAAGGAACAAGGACCAGAAGCAATGCCTATCACCTATAGCATGCCAACTCTTTCATTTCTCTAAATGTAATAGTTGAGGAAGATCTTGCACCTGAACAAATGAGAACCAAAGTAGTGGTAAATGACATAATCTATCCTAAATTATATCTAGAGGCAATGAAGCCACAAGGTTGGGTAAATTGTACACCCTTAATGAGGGTAGTCTAGTTTCACACTTAGGTTAACATCCACCTTACTGTTTTGCATTTTTCATTTTAAAATCCCTTTAAGAATATAATTATTAATTTAATTAAATCTAAAACCCTCTCTTATCAATCCATAACATTATAAAATTGGACCCTATAGTGTCATAAAATTGCGACCCTAGCAATTTTAACCACATTTGAGGTCTTCACCTTGGTGATAACATCCTCCTTCCCAACTGGGACTTCTCTCTGCATTTGCACCTCGAACCTCTCCTTGTTTAAGCCCTAAGATGGCCTCAAGACCCTGTCCAGTCCCCAAGATAGGGTAGGATAGGGGCGTGGCACCCTTGTCCCCCCTAGGACAAGGGCATGGCACCTCTGTCCCCCCCTCTTAGGGTGGTCCTAAGATAGGTCCCTCCGGTCCTATCTGCATTTCGGGATTCCAAATCTCCCCGATGTCGGCCTTTGGTGAGATGAATTAATTCTTTGAGGCATGCATAAAAGGGAGTTAGTCTTGTCATTTGAAGATATAGAATAGGAAGAGGAGGAAATATACACAAAATACATGATAGGAAAAGTTCAAGCATTCAAGTCTTCAAGCATTCAAGTCTTCAAGCATCCATCAAGTCTTCTTCTTCATGTGTCTTGTTCATTCATCCATTGGAGAAAAAATTACAACATTAATTTTTAAGAATATTTGTGTGTTAGGGTTTTGTCATGTTACATGCCATTTCATGCAATATTTGTGATTACATTCAAGAAGCAAAGAAGCCATCATCAACAAATTGCAAGTCTACAAGGTATACATTTTTATTGTTTACGTTAAAGCATTTGCGATTACTTTCTTTCAAGGTTGATTCCTCAATCAAGGTTTGACTGAGGCAAACCCTTTCCACAACCCCTCTTCCCTTCTTTTATGTGTGTAGGTTACAGGTGCACAGTTGTATTTTCATATTTGGACTTCATTTACAAAGACAAAAGAACTCTTTTCATTTCGTTGATTTTTCAGAGGACTGTGGACACTTTCAACACGGTCTAGACAACTTTTTCTCAAATTCACAGGGCAGATTTGTATCAATCTAAATATCTTAGATCCAAAGTTACAATACAATCCTGAACTGGTAGCTCCTCATTTCACTCATTTTATCTCTCTTTTCTACATAGTCAATAAGTCAACTTTCTCATTTACAAAAATCGGGTAAGTCACACTTCAACCCTTGGAATCCGCTTGGAATTTGAACATCCTTGTTTCCCTTGGATTTGGATCTAGTGGATTCAAGCCCCTCTTTTGAGTGTAAAGTTCCTCCAAGCAAAAATCATCCTAGTGGCTTCCTTTCTCTCTCCTAGGTGGGGAGTTACTAGGATCCAATTTTCCACTTTACATTTTGGTGAACCCAATGTCTTACACATTAATTCTGCATTCTAATTATTAGATCTAATTAAGTGCAATTTGAATTTCAAAATTTCATTTCCAAGTTCGATCTATTTGCCAATTTTAGAGGTTAATTGCATCAAAACCCTAATTTTTCATTTTGTGAACATTAAGCTTGTGAAGTGAAAAATTCTAATTGCTTGTTTCAGATTTGGTTTCTATTTCAAAATTGCAATTCAAATCTGCATTTTTATTCTGAAAATTCAATGGTTCAACAACAGAACCCTAATTTTCAAAATCCTTTTATTTTTGACCTTTGACTGCCAATTTGACCAATCCATAAATTTCCAAATCAGTTGTTTTTTTGGATTCTACATTAAAATATAATATCTATAGTCCCTGAAAATTTTGAAAAAAGTTGGTCAGACCGTGTGCACTTTCAATACGGTCCCTGACTTTTTTCCCAAAATTTTGGGAGACAGAATTGATTGTATTTTTCTGCTTAAATCCAGAAAATTGGAGTACTTTATTAATTTTAACACTTCATAAGGTCAAACACAAATTTAAATTTTAAATTAATTTTCATACAAAGGTCCTAATTTTAGATCTTCTTTTCTAGCAAATTAAGATTTTAATAAAGAGACTTTTAAATGGCAATTAATAAATTGGATTTACTTGCTCTTTCACATATCATTACATTGTTTTTCACATATATTTACTACAATCATGGGTCGGATAAGGGTTTCTTTCAATTCCAGTTGCTTCTCTTCATTCATAGCACTTGGTCATATTGTGTTGTTAGGATTCCAAATTATTTTCTTTTCAATTAGATCTCAAAGCTTTCATGTATCATTTATGTGTTGGCATTTGATTATTTGATCTAAACCAGTAATTGTTTTTTTGCTTGATGCAACCGATACATGTTTGATTAGATTGTTGTATGATGACTATGTTGTATGTTGTCATTGATGGCAACTATGTTTTTATAGTCATCTATGTGCAGATTTGATTGGATGAACAAGATCTGATTGACAGAGCAGGTATTCTTACTGAGACTTAACCAATAGTGATGAAAGTCACTTAGATCAGTAAAACGACACAAAATTGGATTTGTTATGTCGGTGGCCGACAAAACTAAAGCGTGCACTGTAAGATTGTCTAGATGTATTGAACCTAGGGAATTGTAACAAGGTTATAGCTGACCTAATGATGATTTTAAATGTGTGATGAGGTTTGAAAGGATATATTAGTATGAGCTTGAAAGTGTGAAAGATCATTAGCGAATTTTTTATTTCTGATAGTGCGGTGATTAGAGGAGTTGAGAGATGAAGTATATGTGATGTTGTAATGTTATGAAGCAGATCTTATCAAACACTGAAGGTGTTATACTAAGATCATTTGTACTTGTCATTTCCCTAATAGTTGTAGCAAGAAAATCCTCTTACAAGGTCACTCCTAACGGGGTGCAGTTAGATCCTAATAGGTCTGATCATTAAATCCTCTACCCAGGTGACACATTAACTTGTGTTTGTAAATCCCACTAACTTGGGTAGCTCCTAACAGGGCTGGTCCTCATAAGACTTTTTGTAAAGCTCTTCACTAGGATTAGACACTTCTAACAGGGTGTGCCCCTAACCAGGTGTTGTAGACCTTAATCGATTAGATCTCTATATTGCAGATAGTGGATCTTTGTGGGTACCTACTTCCATCATGGTTTTTCCCATTTGGGTTTTCCACGTATAAACTCTTGTGTCATGTGGTTTATACTTTATGTGGTGATTGCATACTGGGTGTTATTTCTTATATGCCTATTAAGTTTTAAGTTGGTGAATTTGATAATCAGATTTGTATTATTTTTAATTGCACTAATTCACCCCCCCCCCCTCTCAGTGCCTTATAAGTTCATCAAAAGGTATCAGAGCCTAACTTCCTTAAGGCTTAACCACTTGGAAGGGATCTCTAATCCTAAGGAAAATATGGGGGAAGGAATGAGTTACCGAGAGATGGCTAAGGAACTTGAATAAACCAAGGAAGAGATAGAAACTCTAAGAGGCAAGTATAAGACATCACTAGCTAAAAGGAAAGAACTGACCGAACAATTGTTGGAGATCAATGAAAGTAGCTCTTCTGATGAAGTAAATATAGATGCATTGGTTGAGGAAGTGGAGAAACTAAATGGTGATAAAATTAACCTAAGGAGAGAGCTTTAAGCCCTTACAATCCAAATGAGTCAAGAACTTGAAGCTAGGAGGGAAGCTGAAGGAAATATCAAAAAGAAAGACCATGAGATCTATAAGATAAATAAGGAAAATGGAATTCTATATGTACACTATCTTGAGGAGAAAGAAGAAAAAGAAGAAGTCAAAACATATCTTGATATGGAAATGTCTCTTAGAGAGACTCTTATGAAGCAAAATGAAGATCTTACTAAAGAGCTTACAGAAGCTAATGAGAAGCTTGCAAAATTCAACAAGATTTCTACCATGTTGGATGAACAGATCCAATCTCAGAGGATGAAAGGTGATACATCTGGGTTAGGATACAATACATTTGATGAAGGAGAACCTTCTGGTACCAAGAGTAACATGGATGAAGGTAAAACAACTCCTAAGTCTCAGAAGTCTACCAGTAAGAAAGCTTACAAACTTTTTTGTTTTAATTGTCATAAACTAGGACATACTGCTAATGTTTGTAGAAGAAGATCTAAAGCTAATACTAGTTATAGACCTAATCCTAGATATGTGCATAGAAAATTTGAAGGTTACGGTTACACATGAAACATGTATGGTCATAGATATATTAAATGTAGGTATGGAGATAATTATACAACGCCTCATATGAATCCAAGAATTGATGGTGATTGGAGAAGGAATTTCATTGACCAGAGAAGCACTAATTGGCAAAGACCCCATGTTAACCGATCTAGTCCTTATGAGATGGAGAAAACAATTAATGTGATTTGTGCAATATGCAACAACTTTGGACATGTGGCAATGAAATGTCAAAGAAGGAAATGTAGAGGCAATGCAGAATCGTAGAAAGCATCTGGAATGACATGTTATCATTGTAGCAAACTGAGACACATTGCTAAGTTTTGTAAAGCACAGAAGAACCATTTGGTGAATCATCCTACAGACCAGAAAAAAAAGCAAAAAGTTAATATTGAAGAAACCAAAGCTGACATGAATAGAACCTGGAAGAAGAAGAGTGATGACAAACTAGCTGAGGAATCAAAATTTTCACCTAGTGTGGAGAATCCATCACTAGCAAACTAAGTTGTTTCTACAACTTGGCATAAGCTTATTGTCAAATCTTGAGATGAACCCCTGGATGAAGTATTGTAAGTTAAATCTGCATATTCTAATGCATATTGATGTTTATAAGTCTTTTTGAATCATAGCCGGTAAATATCATTGATTTTTTGCAACTGGTAATATGCTTAAGAGTGTTTTAAGGCATTTTAGGGTTTTGTTGGTTAAAGCATTTAATGTAGTAGTTTGAAAGCAAATAAAAGGAACATTTTGAATTTCATTTGTCACTGTGATCTTGAGAGAATTTGGTGAGCGAGCAAAGTGGAAGAAAGTTTGTGATTGTAGCATTCAATGTGTCTAGTAGAGATATGAAGTGATCGGAAGTGCATTGTGAATCGGTGAACAATGTTGAAGGTTTTGACGTTGTGAAACCCTAGCTCAAAAGAAGGAAAGGTATTTATTAGTGAATCTTACTCTTTTCTTCTAAGTTTCACATATTTTAGTATGGATACTCTGCATCTTGTTGATGTGACCGAGAGGCCACAATTGGAGTTTAAATGACATCCTTTCAAATTAGAGGAAACAGATCCTGTTGGTGCCCTATCTAGTATACCGTATGGAGTTTTGCATGTCGAAGATGTCAGATATTTTTATCACTACAAACTAGAGGATATGGGTATATCAGTTAATTATGTACAGTATAGATCATTATGTGATAAAAAGGGCATACTGAAAGAACAATTTAAGAGTGTCACCGAGAAAGGGTTTCATCAAGCAGTTGACTTCATTAATGATTTTGATAATGAGCTAGTTAGACTTTTTTTGAGTTGCATTCATGATCAATTTATGTGGTTGGATCGACTGCATAAAATAACCAAGGAATTCATTCATGCAGTAACCAGATTTTGCTCAACCAGTGAAGTACCCTTACTTATATCAGTACCCAAGAATGATGTTGAGAAGCTGACATGATCAATATGGGATGGTAGAGCTATGACAGTAAACAACATCAATGATCCAGCTGTGAAATATGCCTCTATGATGATCGGTTATAGGATTTACTATTAAATTAGAATACGCATCATACCGATAACAACTATTCATACTACCTACCAGATGGTAAAAGAGAATGTTGACTATGATTTGGCAAAGGCACTAAGAAGTCAACTGATGGTGAATCTAGAAGTTGTGAAGAAAGACAAGAAGCTAAGATTCAAATTTGGACAATTAATTTTGGGATTGTTCTTCTATTTCCAAACCCTTTTCCTGATATTGGATATATTCAATGGATTGAAGGTACCCTTGCACTACTACAGATGAAGAACAACATTAGGATACTGAAGGACAAGTTTGATAATATTTCATGGGGTTACTTCAAGTAATTTCAAAATAAAATGCATGCTAGAGAGCATCTACCGAGAGAAGTAGTCAACCGGTATGAGAAAACAATATGTTTTATGGTAGATATAGATAGTTGTATGATGGAAATAGTTATCCCTAGAACCACATGGGTATTACCTATGGGATATGAGGTAGACAAGGATATACTCATTTCTTATGCTAATCATCTATTAGAGTAACCGATGGATACCACTGCAGAGAGATTTGGGACTTACAAAGAAAAATTTCTACAAGTCCACTCTGAGCTACAGAGACCAGTAATGGCTAAGATAAGGAAGGAGGTAGAAGCATTTGTTGAGTAGGTAGGATTTACAAAAGAACATATTGTTGGCATTATGGATGTGTTGCATTGGTTTTGTCATTGATGTCAACACTTATCAACACTTATCATTTTGGAGATCTTTGGTTATATTGAACTAGCACATTATGTTCACCGACAAGTTCACTGACTTATGCACAGTCACCGGTATATCACTCACCAGTATGTTATATTGTTCACCGTCACTGAGGATGACTTGTTATCATCTGTAGATCACTTGGTTATGTCAAAGACATGGTTTGGACACTTGATTTTGGTAGTTTGGTTATTGGTCTAATCGGGTTGACATATTTGTTGTTATCGGCAAATTGGTCTAGGTTATGGACCGACATGCATTATCTATTCCAGATCAACATGACATGTTATGGATATGATTTAATCAATTGGATATTGTTGTAATTGTATTGAGCCGACATGATGCATCACATCTTCACTTATCTGTAATTGATTTAATTCTAATATTCTTAATTAGTTGACCCACACATTTGGTCTTAGGTTTTGGTATATATATAAGATCTCATTTGTGAGATGATGTAAGGAAGTAATAGAATAGAGAGATGGTATATGGTTATTGTAACATGGTATGTGCGAATATTGAAGATCATATGAGAAAACCATAGAGAAGGTTAAAGGAAGGTTTGAAGGTTATTATCAGAGCTTAAGCGGTACTAAATCCAGCATTGGAGATGCTACTTTGAGCAGTACATTATCATTGGATTTAATCATCCAATTGTAGTCAGTATGACTCATATTTTGTGATTGAGCAGTGAGCTCTAGGCGGTTGGCCTTTTTGCATGTGCAAACCCCTTTCATATACACATACTATCTGCAATAGTATCATCTGATTGTGGGTAAGGTTTCCCACCATGGTTTTCCCCCTTACAAGGTTTCCACGTACAAATGTCCATGTTATGTGTTGTGGATGTTGTTTCTCTTTCTGTTATATGCATTGAGTTTCACCAATATTAATATTAACTACTAATCTGTCAACCAACATTAAGTTTGGTTTACCAATATTAAGTATCAAGTTTGATTAAGTTATATTTGGTTTGAAATTAATAGACAATTGATTCACCCCCCCCCCCTCTCAGTTTCCTTTGGGTCCTAACAATTAGTATCAGAGTTAAGTCCTCTTTTTGTAGAAGTTTAACAGCTTGAGGAGATTCTATGGTAACTAACTTTTTCAGGAAGGACAGTCTGAAACTTGATGGAACTAACTATGGTATATGGAAGATCAGAATGGAGACACATCTGAATTGCATTGGAAAAGACATATGGGATGTTACAAAGAATGGCTATTTTGGTCCTACATCGAATCAACCTAATCCACCAACATTGGGTAAGGATCAAGAGAATGATTGCAAAGCAAGAGAAGCACTCTTGAGTGCCTTGTCAGATTAGCAAATCATGGGATTATCAGACCAATCTACTGCTAAATCTATTTGGGATAAATTGGAGACATTGAATGAAGGAGATACCACTATCAAAATTGCAAAGTTGGAATGCTTTCAGGTCAGGTATGAAAATCTGAAAATAGAAGAAGATGAAAGAATTTTTGCTTTTATGGAAAGGGTTAATGAAATTGTTTTGGGAATACAATGTTGTGGAGGTTCCTTAAGTGAAGATGAAATTGTTTCTAAAGTTTGGAGAGAATTTCCACTAGCATACAAAATGAAAGTAACTGCTATTAATGAGTTGAGAACAATGCCTAATACATCGGTATCTAGAGATACCTTGCTTGGAAAACTTTCAGCATTTGAGCTTGAGGAATTTGGTCATGTTGCTACAATTAAGATGGATTTAGCCTTCAAAGTATCATCATCTACATCATCATCATCATCAGCATCTGATAAATATGACTGGAAAGCATTTTATGCAAGAGAACTTGAAGACATCAGAAGGGAAAATGAAGAACTGGAAGAACTCGAAGCACTATTTGCAAGGAAAATGCCAAAAGGTCCTATTGGAAGTAAGTATGAAGGTAAAGCATGATTTAAATGTTTTAACTGCAATAAAGTTGGCCATATGGCATCTAGATGTCCTGATAGACATGCAAGATTAAGAGAAGAAGCTAAAAGAACATATAAGCCTAACCCTGAATATCAAAGATACAAATTTAAGAAGAATAGAGACAAATCATGTTACTATGTTGATGAAAGAGTTACTGATGATTTTGATGAAGAACCGATAGACAATGGATGAGATTTTGTTGCAATAAAAGAAGATCAACCGATATAGAAGGCCCTGGTAGCTAAAATTGAAGAAAAGGATGAATGGATTATAGATTTCGGATGTTAACATCATATGACTGGTGATAAAAGTAAATTCTTATCTTTTTCAGGAATACAATGGAGGTCTAGTAAGATTTGGGGATGACAAAGCTTGTTTGATCAAAGGAAAAAGAACTATATCTTTTGATGGTAAGCACAATACTGACAATGTTTATTATGTTGAAGGTTTGAAGCATAATCTTTTGAGTGTTGGTTAATTAGTTGAAAAGGGATTTCAGTTACAATTCAATAATGGTAAATGAAAAATCATGAATAGAACTAGTTTGGAGATTGTAGCCGGTAATCAGATTAAAGGTAATATCTTTCATTTGACTAACAATGAAAATACATGCTTGATTGCACATATTGATGAAAGTTGGTTATGGCATAAAAGACTCTGTCATGTGAATTTTGATTGCATTATAAAGATTAGTTCATCTAAGGTAGTAAGGGATTTACCTAAGATTGTAAAACCTCATAATCCGATATGTAAGGAATGTCAAATGGGAAAGCAAGTTAGAACAAATTTTAAGAGTATTTCTGAGAAATCCAATAATGTTCTTGATTTAATTCATACTGACTTGTGTGGTCTGGCAAGAACAAGAAGTCTACAAGGAGATAGATACTTTCTACTAATCATTGATGATTATTCTAGAATGTGTTGGGTTACTTTTCTTAGAGAGAAATCAAAAGCTTTTGGAAAATTAAAATTATTCAAGGCAATGGTAGAGAATGAAACCGATAAGAAAATCAAATGTTTAAGATCAGATGAAGGAGGTGAATTTACATCTAAGGAGTTCAATACATTTTGTGAAGTAAATGGAATTAGAAGACAGTTATCAACACCCCGGACACTTGAGAAAAATGGAGTTGTGGAAATGAAAAACAAAACTATTTTGGATGCAGCTAGAAGCATGATATCATAAGCAAATCTACCTCATGTGTACTGGAGAGAAGTAGTGAATACAATGGTTTACACTTTCAATAGAGTTCACATCAAAGGTGAAACTGGTAAGACACCTTATGAATTATGGTTTGGTAATACTCCTACTCTTTAAATACTTTAGAATATTTGGAAGCAAATGCTACATTAGGAGAGACGAGTATATTGGTAAATTTGATCTTATAAGTGATGAAGGAATATTTCTTGGTTATTCATCTAAGAGAAAGGCATATAGATGTTTAAATTAAAGATTGTAGAAAATCATTGAGAGTGCAAATGTGAAGATAGATGAACACTTTAGAGGATATTCAAGGTCTATGGATTCTGAACCGGCAGTTGAGATGATCACAAATGAACCTATACAGAGTGCATAGGTACAAAATCTGAATTCAGTCACGCCAGCAACATTAGAGAATTACATAGTGATTGAAGAACAACTACAAGTGAACACACCCAGGTATGTAAGACTGAATCACTCTGAAAGTCAGATAATTGGGAATAAGTGTCAAGGAATTATGACAAGAGGAAGACTGGCAAATGAAGAGGCGTGTTTAATTTCTTAAATTGAACCAGCATCTTGTTGGCAAATGCACACTACAATGAGAAATTGTAGGTGATTGAAGGTATTGTCATTTATGGCAATCTTACAATCCTATGGCACTAGTAGACACCGACACAGGCAGTGGCAAGATGTTCACCGACATCCTAGCTGACAAGATTTTATTTATTGTATTTTGTATTTAATTGTAAAATATTTTTGTAAGACGACAAGGTGAGTTGTAATATGACTCATATAAGTATGAGCTCTTGTAAATCATTTAGGATATATGCGGATATGGTTAGATTATTGCAGAACTAAGATGTGAATATTAAGGCAGAGTTTGGAATAAGGTTTTGGAAGTTGTATGAGCTTAAACCGGTATTGAACCTGGCATAGAAAATGCTGATCCAAAGTAGTACATGACATTGGATTCTCATAATCCACTTTTGTACGTTAGTGAGACTTCTCTTTTGTATTTAAGCAGTGAGCTTTAGGCAATTGGCCTTCCTACATGTGCGAGCCCCTATTGTAACAGTAATATTCACTTATTGGCCAGTAAGCGAATATTGTGGGTCACAAATCCCACCGAGGTTTTTCCCACACCGGGTTTCCTCGTTAAAAATATTGTGTTATGGTGTTCTTTCTATGTTGTGGTTGTTATTCTTATTTACTACATTAATTCTTGTTTACCGATATACTATTTTGAGATGCAATTCATTTAATAAGTCAAGAAAATCCATTAACCGGCAAGATACTGATTCACCCCCCCCTCTCAGTATCTTTGGGAATCCTAACAATTAGTATCAGAGCTTGGTACTCTATTTTCAAAAGCCTAACAAATTGAGGAAGATTCTAACACCGGTACAGATGGATAATCTGAGAAAGCAATTGGAAACATCTCTTGCAGATTATGATGCAAAAAAATTGAAGAATATAAAACTTGAAGATGATCTAAAGGATGCACAGGAAATCATTCAAGGACTTTAAGAAAATCTTACTATTGCTAGGAACAAAAAAAGAGAAATTCATGAGAAGATACAGAGTGACAATGATGAAAAAGAGACTCTTAATGATCTGGTAAGCAAACTGAAACAAGAGAATATGTCTTTGAGAAATGAGATGCGAGACATGACCATGAGATTTTGTAAAGACACTGAAAATAGAAAGAAGAATGAAGATGGTCTAGCTAGAAGAATCAATGATGCTGCAAATGAAAATATAAGACTCAATGATGAGAATGATATGTTAAAAATAGATATGATTCACTTGGAGCATGATAAAACTGACCTCATGAGATAAAAGGATTTCTTGGAATATGAGTTGGCTACTGCAAATCAAAACAAGGAGAAATTCAAGAAAAGTTCAGAAGAACTTGATGACAAGTTGAAAAATTAGAAACCTAATGGAGATACTAATGGACTTGGCTTTGAAGTTGGTGAAAGCTTCGACACTGCAAACAAACATGATCACAGCAAACCGGTAAGACAACCTAATGCTTATAAATTTAATGGAAAATGCTTTAACTGTAACAAGTATGGTCATAAATCAGTGTAGAACTAGAAACTATCAGAACACCAATGCACCCACCAGTCAATGTTCTAAATGCAACAAAGTTGGACACAATTCAGAAAATTGCAGAATGAATGTAAGATGCTATGTTTGTGGAAGATTTGGACACTTATCTAATCAATGCAGAACACATACTGGCACAGGATATGGAAAAGCTATTCAAAAAAACAATGTGACTTGTTATGATTGTAACAAGATTGGACATATTGCAAAATTTTGTAGAAGTAAGGCATCACCGACAAATAACAAAGGACCCAATTTGAAAGGAAAAGAAAAGGTTGAAGAAGTAAAGCAAGAATTTTCAAAACAATAGATCAGAAAGTCAGATATGAATGTTAGTGAAGCTATTCCTTCACTAGTACAACAGAGTACCACTCCACCGGTAGGGGATTCTTCATCTAACTATGAAATAATCCCTTGGGGGTATGGCAACTAATGCAAAACATGCTTATTTACCCTCGGTTGATGGTGAGAAGTTGAAATACTTCTTTATCGGTAGATGAGTTAAGTTTTAACTCAACCGATATGCATTAAATGTGGTAGTTGAAGGAACTAACATTATAAAGCAAGTGTTTTGACTCTCTTTTCATTCACCGAGCATTCAAACTTCCTTAGAGCGTGAAAATCCCGAGCGAAGGCATCCATAGTGAGAAGTGAAGAAAATCATTCAAGAACTCTTACCTAAAGGCAGATTAAGGTATTTATAACTATGGTTTCCTCCTTTGCACCTGAATTTATTGTAAACCCTACTGTAGTTGAAGTTGTTAAGCGCCCTAGGCCCGTATTTAAAATTATTCCCGAAATTGCAAAGAAAGATGATACCCTAGGAGCATTCTCAAAAATACCCAATGGAGTTGCTTATGTTGAGGATCCTAGAATCTATATACATTGTCATATAGAAGAACTAGGAGATGATTAAATTAAGAACATGTACAGGACTGTTATATGTGATGATAATGGAAATTTTAAACCAAAACACAAGATAGTTGAAACCCTAGGTTTTGTGGAAATTCTAAGTATCCCTGATTTTCCCAAGGATGTTATAAGGATAGTATTAAGAAGAGTTTATGGAGAGTTCTTTTGGTTGGATTCAATTCACAAGATAACCAAAGAAGCAGTTAGGGCAGTGACAGGCTTACCTTCCACCGGTAGCAGACCTAACAAAGGGAAAAAGGTTCCTAATGATACTGTAATGACCCTAACTGGTGCAACTTTTGATAAGAGATCCTTGAGAGTAAATGATGTAAAGGATATCAATGTAAGGTTCATAAGCATGATACTTGGACACAAAGCTACTCATGCCAATAGATTAAACTCTATTTCTAGCTTGTGTATCAAAAGTGCCTATGACTTGGTAAATAACAATGCAATGATCAACATATGTGAATGGTTGAAGGATGAATCGATAGATAATTTGAAGAAAATCAAAGGAGACAAGAAAGGAACTTTTAGATTTGGAAACCTACTTGTATGTTTAATGTTATATATAACCAAGCAAGTTCCCGATATTGGAAGAAAGGATTTTGGCTTTGACATCTTGATAGGAAAATAACTACTGGACATTCTAAACAACATGGGAGATAACAGATAAAAGAACATAAATGAATACTTTCAGCCATTAAAGGCCAGAATGAAAACTAGGATAAGGCTATCTCAAGCTATTGTTGATAAATATCAAAAGGAGATATGCTTTGTAATAAAGAAAGATGAGATCTGGATGGAGGCAATGTTCCCAAGGACTATCTAGGTTACTGAAATGGGATATGAGGCAGATGACAATATAATTGAAACCTATGCAAAAGCCCTCTTAGAAGCACCTAAAGAATCAAATGAAGAAATATTTGGTAGTGCTAAAACAATAGAAATCAAAATTGAATCCTAGAAAAGAATAAAGAAAACTGAGCAGATAGTTAGGAAAGGAACAAGGAAGGCTAAAGCTATCAAAGAGGATGTATTAAATAAAACTGGTATCAAGGAGAGTGACTTAGAAGGACTACAACTAGAAACACATCTTTCACCAGTTGCTACCTCCTTTGACAGTGAAATACCAACAAAGTTTAAAAGGGTAGTCAGGAAAAGAAAACCTTCACCAGCACCTGCTCCTACACCAAAAAGAACAAGACATAAACAACAGACAGTTAGGCCTCCGACAAGGAAGTTGACACCAAAGAAGAAGAAACAAAAACAAGTTGTTCCTCCACTTGAAAAACTTCTGAGTGAAATAACTAAAGATGGCAAATTGGCTAACATCAGCAAGTTGTATAACACACTATCAGATGATGAAAAAGAAAGTATAGAAAATAGTGTTATTTTACATCTTGATATTTATAAGAAAATTTTGATGGAAGTTGTTGATGATATACCAAATGACTTGTATAGAAGATTAGAAGCTAGAAGGGTAGCAATTGTGGAATTAGATAAAAAGATCAAAATAGAAAAATTACTTGCAGTTCACCCAGTGAACTCAACTCAAGAGATTGATGAGTTAATCAGTCAAGCTAACCAGACAGTATTCTCAACCGGTCACTGACATGTAGCACTAATGGTAGGTAGAGTAAATGAAATATCATAAGAAATTGCAAACAAGTGGGATATATTCTTTGTTGAAAAAGAGAAATAAGAAGATCTTAAGAGACCATAGAATTTTAAAGTCTATCATAAAGAAAAGGACAAGGATAAAGGGAAAGGTAAGGTAGGTGGACCTCCAAGCATAAAGGTGACAGATAACTTACCCCCACCTCCTTCTAATACTCCACCGACAACAAAGAGTATGGAGACAACACATGAGGATACAAATCCTGATTCAGAGGTGTTGTACACAATGAACATAGACACACAGGAAGTGAATATTGTGGTTGATAAGGAATCAACTGAGAAAAGAGATGTGGCAACTGAGCCACCAATAGAAGACACAAAAATTGACACAAACATTGAGGATACAGTTGGAAAACTTGAGATTGGGACTGAGCAACAAACTGAATAGGCAACTGATTTCCCAGATATAGGAATTGCAGATATCACTAGTACACATACTAATGTATCTACTGAGAAACCGACAACTGACAACAATGAAAAATTTGTTGATATATCGGCTGTAGATGTTTCTGAGGTGCAAACAGAAAAACTGACAGTGGATACCACTGTAAAATCATTAGAGGCACAATCAGTGAAACCATCAGTAGAGAGCATAGAAAAACTGACACAGACACATACAGAGAAATAGGTAGAGCAACAGGATTCATAGGTACATTAAGAAACAGTGCCACCAGCTACAACAGAAAAACCTAAACCTTTGGTAGTGGAAATGGAGACACAAACTGACCCTTTGGAGAAAGAGGAATACAAAGCTATTACTACCACTAGTGGATTACAAATTGTGAAGGTAGTTTGACAATCATCTGAAACCTCTATATCTGAATTTAGACCTACTAATGTGACAGAGGCATTGCAATCAAGAAAATAACAGAGTGTAATGCACTAGCTTATAAGGCTATTGATGATACATTACCAATTTTGAAATTGATAGCACCTAAGTGTAATATAGAGAATAAAGATTCGTTGAGCCAATTAGACACATTGTTTAAGTATATAACTGACAACCTACTAACAATTGATCAAATCAATGAGGAGACATTCAGAGAGAAAATGAACAAAGAGAAAGAAAAATTATTTGAGGAGACAGTCAAGAAAAATAAGGAACATATGGATACCTTATTACCGGTATTAGGCAAGACAATTTTGGACTTCAAGAAATTGTATAGAGACACATGCACAACTAACATTTTGATAGAGAATATAGACAAAGAAATCAGCATAGCTCAAAAGGAAATCAATGATATTGCTAACAACTTGATAGGTTCATCAGATTCAATATCCGTAGTAGAACAGGAAATTACCAGATTTCAAGAGAAAATAGAAAAAATTAAAAAAGATAAGGAAAGATTAAGGTTTAAAGCAAAAGAACTGAAGTGCAAACTAATCTCTAAACTGAATATCCTCATCTCTTTGAGAAAAGAGATTTCTGAGGCTCTTGTTCCAGGACTTAAGACACCGGAAGAGAAAATGCACTTTCTCATCGGTACAATTCAGAGGACTGAAGCAGCACTGAAAGACAGTGAGAGATTCTACAACAGTCTGAATGTTGCTTTAATAGAGTTATATCAGATTGTAACCAACCGGTTATAGGAATCATGATAGGAACTACACTCAATTGACATTGAATGAAAGTCTTTGTCATTGATTCCAAAGGGGGAGTAGTAGATGAGAAAAAGGATATGACAAAAGAGATCACCAGCTCAAGAGGAGCACACAGTTTTGACAGTTTTGGTAAGACATTTTTGGACAACAGTTTTGGATACACATTTTGGCTTTTTCTCATGAGTGTTGCCATCGATGCCAAAGGGGGAGATTGTTGGCAAATGCACACTCCAATGAGAAAATGTAGGTGATTGAAGGTATTGTCATTGATGGGAACCTTACAATCCTATGGCACCGGCACAGGCACAGACACCGACACCAGCAAGATGTTCACCGACATCCTGGCTGATAAGATTTTATTTATTGTATTTTGTATTTAATTGTAAAATATTTTTGTAAGCGGACAAGGTGAGTTGTAATATGACTCATATAAGTATGAGCTCTTGTAAATCATTTAGGATATATGTGGATATGGTTAGATTATTGCAGAACTAAGATGCGAATATTAAGGCAGAGTTTGGAATAAGGTTTTGGAAGTTGTATGAGCTTAAACCGATACTGAACTTGGCATAGCAGATGCTGATCCGAAGTAGTACATGACATCGAATTTTCATAATCCACTTTTGTAAGTTAGTGAGACTTCTCTTTTGTATTTAAGCAGTGAGCTTTAGGTAGTTGGCCTTCCTACATGTGCATGCCCCTATTGTAACAATAATATTCACTTATTGGCTAGTAAGTAAATATTTTGGGTCACAAATCCCACCAACGTTTTTCCCACACCAGATTTCCTCATTAAAAATATTGTGTTATGGTGTGCTTTCTATGTTGTGGTTGTTATTCTTATTTACTGCATTAATTCTTGTTTACCGGTATACTATTTTGAGATGCAATTCATTTAATAAGTCAAGAAAATCCATTAACCAGCAAGATATTGATTCACCTCCCCCCCTCTTAGTATCTTTGGGAATCCTAACACATCTGTTATTGAGGCATGTGAAGATAAACATTGGATTAAAGCTATGGAAGATGAATTTGAACAAATTGAAAAGAACAATACATGGACATTGGTTCCCCGACCTAAAGATAAAAATGTAATTGGAACTAAATGGGTATTTAGAAATAAACTTAATGAAGATGGTAAGGTAATCAGAAACAAATCAAGATTAGTGTGTAAAGGATATTCACAGAAAGAGGGAATCGATTACAATTAAACCTTTGCACCGATAGCTAGAATTGAGGTAGTTAGATTATTTCTTGCATTTGCAGCACACAAGAACTATAAAGTATATTAAATGGATGTAAAATGTGTATTTATGAATGGTGATCTTGAAGAAGAAGTTTACATTGAACAACCTGATGGATTTTCATTAACAAATGATAAAGATATGGTTTGCAGATTAAGGAAAGCTTTATATGGATTGAAGCAAGCTCCTAGAGCTTGGTATGCTAGATTGGACAAATATCTTTTGAAGCTTGGCTACACTAAAGGTAATGTTGAGAGCAACTTATATTTCAAAGTGACTAACAAAGATATCTTGGTTATTGAATTTTTTGTTGATGACATCATTTTTGGAGGAGAAGATGGATTGTGTAAAGACTTTGCTAATAAGATGCAGGAAGAATTTGAAATGTCTATGATTGGGGAGATAAAATTCTTTTTAGGTTTGCAGATTTCACAGACTGATAAAGTTATATTCATATGTCAAACAAAGTACTTGAAGGAACTACTGAAGAAATTTGGTATGGAAAACTCTAAACCGGTAAGTACTCCTATGACTACAACTGATAAATTGACATTGAAGGATGATTCAGCTCTTGTTAATCTGACAAGATACAAATCTATGATTGGAGGTTTACTATATTTGATTGAAACAAGACCTGATATAATGAATACAGTGCGTATTGTTTCAATATTTCAAAGTAATCCTAGAGAAAATTATGAATCAATAGTGAAAATGATTTTCCAGTATCTACAAGGCACAACAAATCTTGGTTTATGGTAATCTAAAGATGAATTTTTTTATTTATGTGCATACACCGATGCAAATTAGGCAGGAGATGTAGATGACAGAAAGAGCACCACCAGCGGGGCATTCTTTCTTGGTGACAGATTGATTTCATGGTTGAGAAAGAAACAAAGTTGTACATCATTATCAACAATAGAATCAGAATGTGATGTACCAACAACTATTTGTACTCAGGTATTATGGATTAAGAAAATGTTAAAGGACATAAAGGTAAAATGCAAAGTGTGTGAGCTTGAATTTCATCCTCAGAATGTTTACCTGTAATAAATTAGTTTCACAAAATACAATGGAAATGCATACAAGAAATCCAAAATCCACTAATGAAATTGCATGAAATAAATATTAAAATAAAACACTATTTTACCTTCATGGCTTATGTCTCATTGTGTCCTAACTCCACTGTTCTTGGTTGCAGATGGTGTGCTCTCAGACAATGCACTATTGGCTTCCAAGATGGCATATGAAGAATGGACTAATAACTTGTACTTAACTGATAGTATGATATGTGAAGCTACATGATTATGCTAAAATAATAATACTATATGATTATATTGCTAAAATGATATTTGCTAATTGCTTCAAAAACTCACGAATGCATAAGATGGATTGAAAACTTTTTTTTTGAAGACTCTTGATTTTCTTGAAGATTTTCTCTCAACTGAAGCTCTTGATTTTATAGGCTTTGAGAGGATTAGATGATGTGGCTCAGATCAACGGTCTTGATCAGATCTATAGATTTGAATGGCTATGAGCAAAGGTGAAGGTTGAGAGAAAGGGGGAAGGAGAAGACAAGTGTCACTCATCTCACCTTGACTGGGTTGCTGACTGAGAGAATCTAGGGATGGTTGGAGGAAATTTAGGCATGGTAGGACAAGTGGACCCAAGTCCTTCCCAAGATGTAGAGGGTTTTGGAGAGAATATAGGAAATTGTTATGAAATATGTGTACCTACACAATTTCATTAATTTTGGAGGTTGAAGATAAATCATGAATTAATATTAAGAAATATTAATTTTCTTAGCCACATGTTTGATGAGTTGACAAAGGGAAGATGAAGTGGAGATTGAGGGTGAGTTGGAAAAGAGATATTAAATAATTTAAGAATTATTTAATATTTTGAGACTATAGGATAGAAGAATAACTATTAAATATTGGATATTTAATTGTTTGGAGAAGATAATTAAATATTTAGATATTTAATTAACTTGGTTAGAGGAATAATTAAATATTAGATATTTAATTAATTAGAGGAATAAGATAAATGAATTAATTAATAAAATATTAATTAATAGAAAGATATGAAAATGAATTAAATAAATTAATCTTTTTGAATTAACTATTTAATAGACGAATAATTATTAAATAAATATAAAATATTTATTTAATTGCTCATAGCCAATTTTAGGTGTATACATTTTGCCCCTCTTTGAAATGATGTCGAGACAACACTATTTCAAAGATTAAATCAAGTCTTGATAATGCCTGATAGAAATTGAAAATCTAGATTATGTGCCCCCTCAGGAGATTGATCGTGAAATTGTTGAAAATTTTAGTTTGAATGATGAATCTCATGATAATTTGATAAAACTTCAATCAATTAAATTCATTTGTTAAAAACAAATTAAATTGCCCCATTTTTGAAATTAATTACTCTTGAAATAGTAAATATAAAATTAACCAAGGCTAATTTTAACTTCATTATTATCCTTGTCAGCTTTTGGAGAGAATATTCTTGTTGAGGTGGCCAAAATTGTGATTACCGTGGAGAACCATCGATTCGAGCGAGTTCGGCGATATCAGTGGCCAGCCGAGTATGGGTATCTGGTATGTATCTTATCCTAAGCCTTGTTTTCAAGTTTGAATTCAAAATTTCATGTTTTAGGCGCCTTTTTTTGAATTTTTGAAATTTTTGATTTTTTTGATTTTTAGATTAGCGCATTTGCAATTTAGTTTAGCGCATATGCAATTTTGGTTAGCCCATATGATTGATTTAGCGCATATGCTTTGTATGTTAGCGCAAATGCTTAGAATAGCGCTTTTGTTTGATTTGTTAGCGCTTATGCATAGAATGTTAGCGCAAATGCATAAAGCAGCGCATATGCATCGTTGTTTAGCACATATGCTTAAAAAGATAGTGCTTTTGCTTAGATTAGCGCATATGCATGGTCGATTAGTACATATGAGCAAAAAGATAGTGCTTTTGCTTAAATTTGACATTGTTGAGGGATACAAAAGCTAAAAGTCACTTTGATGTTTAGATTTAACATGTTTGATATGCATGTATGATGAAATAGAGTCATGATCGAGTGATTGTAAGATTGATAGATCGATAGATAGCTTTGATTACTAGATTAAGCAGCTCTGATTAGCTTGATTGATAAATTTGATGATCGAGTAGCTTTGTTTAGTTTGATTGATAGGTTTGATGATTTGAGTAGCTTTGTTTAGCTTGATTGAGTAGATTTGAGAAACTGATTTAGTTTTTGATGTAAGAGCTTAGCAGAGTTTTTGATCAAACTCACTGATTGATAAACCTTGATTGATAGGTTGTAAAATGATTTAATAGCTTAAGTTGCTTCAATTTGATTTGATTGATTGATTTTGATTTGATTGTTTGATTGATTTTGATTTGATTGCTTGATAGATTGCTTGATTTTGATTTGATTGAATTCTCTTGAAAAATAGGAGAAACTTGATGTTCTCTAGTGTCGGGAGAAATTACCAGCCATACGTCATTTAGTTCCGGAGTTATCCTAGGCCGAGATTAGACATATAGATGCTTGTGGTTTACATCATTTATTGTTTATGCCATAGATTATGCATAACAGAAGTTTGTTGACTGCATTAGCTGAGAGATGGCATAGTGAGCATAACACTTTCCACCTACCGACGGGTGAGATTAGTGTTACACTAGAGGATGTCTACAGGATTCTGCACATCTCGGTGACTGGGGAGCTAGTATAGTATGATTATCAGGATCGCATGGGGACCGAGGCATGCAGAGTCATTTTTGCTGATGAGAGCATTAGTAGAGGAGAGATCCGCTGGGTAGATATGGTGATGTACTATGAGACTCTTCCTGTGATTCTTTTTGGTTTGATTGGTGGTTTTATATGTCTGGATAGGCGATCTCGAGGTTTTTCTATTGGATGGGGTGAGGTGCTACTAAGCATGATGCAACATCAGACGTGATATGCTTGGGGTGTTTGTATGCTAGCACATTTATATCATGATCTACACCAGGTTGTGTATGATGAGAGTGCGAGTTTATTGACAGGATATACATTATTACAGATCTAGTGCTGGGAGCACATTACTATTACTCGGCCTATCCATCACAGAGTTCATGGAGAGAGGTAGCCATATTTTTATTTTTATGCAAGTATTCTTACTCAGCCCAAGCTGGGTAAGATGGAGTATTGGCATTGGGTTCTTGATTCTTTGGATAGCATTATTTGGAGACCATATGTTGATTGTGAGTCATGGATGGATGATGCATAGACATTACCATTTATCATGCAAAGTAGATATCTCATTGGTCGTACACCCTTCATTGTTGAGTGATAGTTGATTGGTCAAATTTTGAGACAGTTTGGTATCATTCAGCCTATGCCTACTAGTGTGATGATTTATGCTCGACGATATAGAGATAGGCGAGATTGGGCTCTATCTTTGTCATTTGAGATTGCTTGTGCAGATTTTGTTGCTACTCTGAGAGTGGCTTACGATATTAGATTACATATTCTTGATCCTGGGGTTACTGCAGAGTATGCTCAGTATTTATTAGCTCATCCATTTCCTCAGATTATAGATCTAGTAGATCCTCTTCCTAGCTCAGGAGATGATGATGATGATTAAGATGATCCTATTAGTAGGAGATGGAGACGAAGACGAAGATGAGAGCTTAGAGCTACACATGAGGCTGGGAGAGGTGGAGATGATGGTGGAGGTGGTGGTGGTGGTGGACCTGGATGGAGAGGACGTCGATTGAGAGTCCGTGGAGGACCATTTGGACCGGCTGGCAGGATTGATAGACCTCATCCTATGAGTGGGAGAGATGGTGGACGGATTGGGAGGGATAGTGGTAGGGTAGGGATGGGATCACCCAGAGGATTGCCAGTGATAGGGGGTAGGGTGACTAGACTGGATGGGGGTTGTGGGAGAGGTATTGATTTTGGACAGATTCAGCCAGATCCTAGAGTTATTGCAGCTCATGGTGGTGATGATGAGGATCCTGAGGATCATATTCCCCTGAGTAGATGATGGGTTCAGAGAGTTACTCGGACTGGGGTTCCAGCAGGTGGATAGGTTTGTGGTGAGGGGATTGGGATTCATGCACTACAATAGGATCTACCAGAGCAGGTTGCACCAGTACAGGATATGGCAGAGCATGATGTGCCAGGGCATGATATTATTGATAGTCTGAGAGCACAGATTGATCAGCTTCGAGCATAGATACAGACTCTTATGACTAAGAGACACACCTGTTAGGAGACAAAAGGATAATCAAGGTCTTGTAGATCATATTCAGCAGGTTGGGTCAGGTACTCTCTCAGCGAACACAGTTAGAGCAATATTTCAGGCCGGGAAGGAGACTTCCTACTGGCGACAATGATATGAGGAGGTAGTTGTAGAGAGCCAGAGAGTAGGTAGTTATCAAACCACCGTGTTGATGGATACTAGCAGTGGTGGGGTCATGGGACCTCCTTAGAGGAGTGGTGAGCATGGTAGACAGGCATCTAGAGGATCATCTCGCCCACAGCCACAAAGACGGACAAAGTCAGGTGGTAGTGGTACAGGAGAGCCGTGACTTTGATTTGAGGCACTTGTATTGTTGTATCTGATATCATTGTATACTTGGAATTTTACTGTTTTATGATGATCTATATGCAGACATGGTTTCTATATGATGATGCTTTTATTTATGCATGTTACTTTATTTGATGATGTTCTATATACTTATATGATTTTAATTTGATGGATGCAAATGAGTAGATGAATAATGATATGATGATAATGACTTACATGATGCAAATGATAAATGTTTTTGATATTTGATTTTGATGACCTTAGATGGAAATCCAAATGATTGCTTAACTTAAATAATGCAAATGATATATATGAAAATGCAAATGAAATGATTTCCTAGTGCTTAGGATGATGTGTATACAAATAAAATGTTTTTTGGATTTTTTATGTATGCAACTAAATGATAATGCAAATAATAATGATATAGTTAATGATGAAATAATATGTACCTATGATGAATGAAATGCACTTCACGCAATGATTTATACGGATTTACACATAAATGATTTGTTTTTTATTTATATGTTATGCTTATAATGATTATGAATCTAAGTGAAAAAGACGCAACTAAATGATCTTTATGAAATGATAATGTAGATAATAATGATGATACACTACATAAAAATGCATTTAATTAAATGCAATCTAATGCAATGATAAAATGCAACTAAAATGAAATGGATAATGATTAAAATGATTCTAAGGATGAATGCTCCTAAATGATAAAATGTAATTGTTTTTGTTTGTCCAAGTATACTCAATCTTTATTTATGACCATTGATCTATTAATGAAATGATATGCTTATAATGCAACTTGACAAATGAATGCTTATAATGCAGATGAATAATGAATTAATGAAATGATCTAACTAAAAATTGTATTGCCATTCTTCATATTCTATTGAGTAACAGTGCTTGTTTTCATCATTGAGCTTTAAATGTTGTAAGAAAATACAAGCAACTTGACATAATGATTCAAGATGACCCGAGTATTGCTTAGATGGATTTTGATATAGCAAGTTAATACAAGCAACTTGATATAATGGACCAAGTTGACCTAAGTATTGCTTGCAGAACAGACAAGGAGTATCTCCTTTCATGCATGACTTGGAATGTCCTCCTTGATCTTTTGCTGACCATATCCTGAGACAAGTTCATACCATAGTAAGAGATAAACCATAGACAACAATCAAAGAAAATAATCATGCCTCATCATAGCTCCTCTAGTCATGGACATCCTTGAGTTGCATAGAGTACATGATTAGCCATAAAATCAATATATAAATACTGAACCTTGTATGTCATTCACATGTTCTTATGGTCATTAACTGATATTATCATCTTGATGAATGATTTTTGATAATCCTTTATAGTTTGCTAGTTGATTCTTCATTTTCTGAGTTTCATGATTCAGTTGTTGAGGAAATGCCTTGGTTTTTTTTTCTTTGTTGCCCGTTATCTGTTTTGAAATCCGAGGTGTTTTTTTGTTTTTCTAAATTTTTAGAATATTTTTGGATTTTCTAAATTTCAAGAGATCACCTTAGCAAAAGGAATTTAGGATTTTGCCCCCAGCGGAAACAAAAAGATTTTATTATGGCTATATAAATTGATCAAGATCCAAACCATAGTGGGATACAAATGTAGATTGATAAATGTTGATAAAATCTAAGACAGTGACTACAACAAGTATGTCAAAGATTGATAAATGTTGGTAGGCTGCATATGTTTTGCTAAATGGTTCAGAGAAATGGATATGAAAGATGGAATGGATAAGCTTAAGATAAATGAAAGTGATAAATGCGAGAGGATGGAGTGGATAGGTGCGCAAAGCGATCTCATGGATGGAGGAACTCACTTTTTAGATAGTGCCTGTTTACCAGGTTTTCACCATCTAAATTTATTGCATTTTTTTTGTTTTATATATTTTTAGGGATTTTTCGCTTTTCTAATTTTTACTGATTTCTTCAGGACTCTATATGCCTTTTTATTGATTTTTCTAGGACTTTATATCTCAAGCATAGAATTTCTTGAGATGGATAGAATTGATAGGTTCATCAAACCAATCACCTTCTGGGGTAGATAATTTGTATTCTCCTGATCCATATGTTGCTACTATGATAAAAGGTCCTAGCCAATTTGGTTCAAATTTGCCCTTCTTTTCCCAATCTTGCTGATTTCTCGGATTCTCCCTTAGAAATATGTCTCCAATCTGGAAAATGCACGGCTTGACGCTGTGGTTATAGCTTCTTGCCATTCTTTGTTGATATACTTTCAAATGGTCTATTGCATTTTGGCGACGTTCCTGAATCAGTTCTAGTTCCTAGAGTCAAGAGACTCTTTGTTCTTCTTCTAGTATAACACCATGCAAGGATACTCATAGAGAAGGTATCTCTACTTCTATAGGTAATATCACTTCTGATCCATAGAACAAACAATATGGAGTTTCCCCTGTTGGAGTGCGGACACTAGTTCAATATGCCCAAAGAGCAAGATTTAGCTGAATGTGCCAATCTTTTCCAGCTTCATTGACTGTTTTCTTTAAGATTTTTAAAATAGTTTTGTTTGATGCCTCAGCTTGACCATTACCTTGTGGATAATATGGAGTAGAGAACCTATGTTGGATATGAAATTTTTCACATAGTTCTTTTACATCTTGATTTTTGAATGGTCTTCCATTGTCAGTGATAATGGTCATAGGAACTCCATAGCGACAGACTATGTAATTCAAGATGAATGATGATATTTGTTTTCCTGTCACTGTCATTAAAGGCACTGCTTCAATCCACTTAGTAAAATATTCAGTAGTAACTAGAATGAATTTATGACCATTAGAAGATGAGGGATTGATCTTTCCTACCAAATCCAAGCCCCACTGTGAAAATGGCCATGACCCTGTCATAGGATATAACTCTTGTGCTGGTGCATGAATTAGATTTCCATGAATTTGACATTGTTTACACTTTCTAGCATAGGTGAATGAGTCTCTTTCCATAGTAGGCCAAAAGTAACCCATATGAATAAGTTTCTTAGCCAATGTTAAACCACTTGAGTGTGTACCACAAATACCCGCATGAATGTCATTAAGAACTCTTTCAGATTCATCTTTTTCTAGACATCTCAATAATGTACCATCTAGACCACGCCTATATAGGATATCAGAAATGAAAGTATAGAAAGAGGGCTAATGGATAAAGTTTCTGCATTGATTATGAGATAATTCCATAGGAAGGATATGATCTTTTAAATAATGGTAGGTTTGACCGTATAAGGATTGACTGGATCCTGATGTATGGAAAATTCGATAGGTATGCTGGGATTGAATGGTAGGGGTTAAGATATCTTCCACAAGAAACTCATAACATTGTTGATTCTCTTTATTTTACAAGAGAGATGCTATTGTAGCCATTGCATCTGTTGCTTTATTTTCATTTCTGGGAATTTGAGTGAATGCGATTTCTTTAAAATCTCCTTTAAATTCTTCCATTAGCTATTTGTACAGCATAAGCTTATCATCCTTTGGTTGATATTCATCATTTATTTGATAAATGACAAGTTGTGAGTCACCATAGACATGTAGTTCTTTGACATTCCATTCAATGGCCATTTTGAGCCCTATAGCCAATGCTTCATACTCTGCAATATTATTGGTGCATGGAAATCTTAGTCTATATGATTTTAGAATTGTATGTCCTTGAGGTGTGATAAAAAATATTCCTACACCTGATCCATATTGAGTATAAGAACCATCAAAGTACAATTCCCAAAAGTTTGTACTTATTGTCAAGATATATGCATTAGGAAATTCGATATGCAAAGGCATGTCATTTTGTAGAGGTGCATCAGCTAATTGATCAGCAATGACTTGTCCCTTGATGGCTTTCTGGTCAACATATTCTATGTCGAATTCACTCAGTATCATAACCCATTTGGCTAGTCTCCCTGTTAATGTTGACTTGCTCAATAAATATTTGAGAGGATCTCTCTTTGCTATTAGTTTTATAGAATGAATCAACATATAATGTCATAGCTTCTGAGTTGCAAATACAACTGCCAAACATATCTTTTCAATTGATGAATAATTTAACTCATATCCAACAAGTGTTCTGCTTATGTAATAAACTACTCTTTCTTTTCCTTCATCATCGTGCTGAGCTAGGAGAGCACCTAATGATACACTTGTTGCTGAGATATAGAGTAACAAGGGTTTCCCTTTGGTTGGTGATGTCAGTACTGGAGGACTCATAAGATATTCTTTTATTTGCAAGAAGGCTTCTTCACATGTTAGATCCCATTTGAATGGAACATTTTTTTGTAAAAGATGGGTAAAGGGAAGACATCTATTGGCCAATTGAGACACAAATCTCCTTCTTAGGTGATTCCATCTCCATGATAGCTTTAAATTTTCTAGGATCGACTTCAATGCCACGAGCTGATATAATGTACCCAAGGAGTTTTCCAAAGGTTACCCCGAATGCACATTTCTTTGGATTTAATCTCAATTGATATCTTTCCAACCTATCAAAAATCTTGCTTAAAATGTTCAAATGTTCTTTTCTTGTGTAAGATTTTGCAGGTATGTCATCGACATAATCTTCCATAAATGTATGCATCATGTCATGGAAAATTATCATCATAGCCCTTTGATAAGTCGCTCCTACATTCTTAAGCCCAAATGGCATAACCTTCCAGTAGTATGTTCCCCATGCACAGGTGAAAACTATCTTCTCTTGATCTTCAAGTGCGATTTTTATTTGATTATACCCTGAGAAGCCATCCATTAATGAAAACATCTCATGCCCTGCTGACAAGTCTACTATGATATCAATGTTTGGTAGTGGTAAATCATCTTTTGGACATGCTTTATTCAGATCTCTGAAATCTATGCAGATTATTATGCTCTTATTTGGTTTTGATACTGGTACAATACTTAAACCCATTCTTGATAAGCAACTGGTCTTATGAATCCCACTTCTAATAATTTCTTGAGCTTAGTTTTGACAAGGAGAGCAATATGTGGGTGCAACTTTCTTAGCTTCTACTTAACAGGTTTTTCTTTTAAATCCACATTAAGATGATGCATAATAAGATCTAGGTTTAGCCTTGGCATATCTGCATAAGACCAAGCAAAATTTATTTGTCGTTGCTTAAAGAATTCCATGTATTCTTTCCTCTCTTTTTCTGATAATGAGGCAGCAAAATGAAGTATTTTGGGATCCTTTGATGTATCAATGTTTACTGCTTCTATTGGTTCTATTAGGATAGCAGATCTTTCTTGAAAATATGCAGAAAAAATGTCAAACTTTCCATCTTCTGACGCCTCAAGGAGGTTTTCATCATCAGATACGCCCTTTATTTTCCCTATTGATTGATCTAATGTTTCCATGAAATGGTTTTCAACCATAGGTCTCTTTCCTTGTTTTATTTTACTTTTGCGACTAAAAAGTTTGGCATTCTCCTGACTATGAAAAACTTTAATTGAATATGTAGTGGAAGATATCTTAGGTGGGATGGGTTCAATAGCATTAAGGTACACAGCTAAGTCATGATCATTGGAAAAGACATTTAGTTTGGGGTTGTCTAAATTATCCCAATCAATTAGTTCAGGATGAAGAAGGGGTAAATCATAATCACTGTCATCATCAGGTGTCTCAACATTCATGACATAATGATCATAATTTATCGTAGAATAGGTATTGTCATAGATTGAATATTTTTGAGGATTGTCTTCAAGAATTTCTGAATTAGTCTTAACATGATTAATATTAGCATTTTGTAGTTCACACTCAAGTGGTTCTTCAGTTGACGTTTGTCCCTTAAATGAATGGATTATATCAACACACACGTCTTTGGTATTGCAAATTTCTTCCTGATTGACTCCATTTGCAATTTGGAGTTGATAGACTTGTGTACATGTTAAAGAGGATTCTTTTAATAGATTTTGTCTCCTTTCAAACTCACCTTCTTCTGGACTAATAGTTAATCCAACTTGACTATCTATTATTTCTTCTATAGTTCTTGCATATCTGATTCTTGTTTACACTTGTTGAGGCATTGTATTACTATTTTTGTCATTCTCTTTTCTTTTTGCATACGCCTCTTTTCTCTGAATTTTGTGTTTCTCTTGTCTCTTTTCTAATTTTATCTTTTGTTTTGTAATGGAAAAGTCTTCTTTTGAAATGGCTGCCTGATCTTCATTGTGCTCATTACTTGATGTAGTAGATAAATTATCTGGTCCCCATTCATACTCATTGGAATCTGTTTCTGAATTCTGATCTAAGATTACTCCACTGTACCATACTGGAATGTCTTATGGTGCAAACAATTCTCTGATTTCTGTCATTTCTGCTTTTACTACTTCTGGAATATTTTGTTTAAATTTTTCTATTGTTTGTATTTTCAGAACTTGTTGACAAGATTTTTCTTCACCTTTGATAGTAGTCTTTTCTTCTTTCTTTTCATGATCTTCTTGCTTCTTTTTCTTATTGGCTACTATTTTGGCTACTTGGTGTAGCTTTTCTTGCCAATTATGTCCTTGAGAAACTGATTTCTTTCTCCATTTTTGCTATTGAGTATTGTGTTGCTTTTGATTAGACTTCAAATATCCTAACCCAGATTTATCTTCTGTTGATTGTGAATGTGGACAAATAGGTTCTAAAATACCTTGATGTTGCTTACCAATCGGTTCTTTCCCTTCATATCCCATCTTCTGCATGATTTCATATCCTTTGCCATATTGTTTTATGGGAATATTGACTTCTGCTACTGTTGCTATGGTTTTATCTTCATCTTTGTATAACCAACCAAGAATGTCCTTGTCTTCATTTTCTTCCTCAAGAGTTCTAGCACTAACAAAGGTTCCCTTAAACATATGTTTTGATTTTTCTGATGATTTTGATTGAATACCTATAGGTTTTCCATATGACTTAGGGGAAAGTGGAAAATTATTCAAAGAATATTTTCCCATTCCTTCATCATTTAACTTGAGCTTTTCTTCAAAAGTTTCCCATAACTTTGCTTGAATTTCCTTGTTAGGATATATTGATTCTTTGTTATGTGGAACTGTGGTATCTTGTGTTGGCTTCAAATTGTTGCAATATTGACTGGAATCTGTAATTATAGTGATTTCTTTTCCTTTATAAGGAAATTTTACACATTGATGATATGTAGAAGGAACTGCTTGCATCTTGTAAATCCAAGGTCTTCCCAGAAGAATGTTGTAGGAGAGATTTAAGTCTAAAACTTGACACAATGTATCCTTTTCCATAGGTCCTATCCTTATTGGTAGCATAACAGTTCCTTTAGAAGAACGTTCTACTTCATCGTAAGCCTTGATGGTTATTTTGTTTTCCGGGTCCACTGCATTCTCTGAATACCCCAAAGCTTTTATCAAACTTAATGCACAAATGTTTTGACCAGCTCCTCCATCTATGAGTACATGTTTGACATGAGTTTTATTAATGGAGACTTCAACATGTAAAGGAGCATTGTGAGGATGTTGTAAGGAAGCATTATCATTTTCAGAAAATGATAAGCAATGAGGAGCTATAAGATGTCCTACCATGTTTTGGAACTGATCTATATCCAAATCCTTTGATACCGTTGTTTCCACTAAATCTTTCTCCAAAATTTCCTTATGCATAGGTGAAATCTTGAGAAGTTCCAAAATTGATATTTGAGCTGGTATTCATTGTAATTGCTCTACTAAATTGTATTGTTGTGATGTGGATGTTGAGTCTTTTACTATACCTAGAAAGGTAACCTTTGCTTTGCTTCTTGTGATAACGTTGATTGGTTCTAAAGATGGATTTTCATTAACAATTATCACATTTACTACATCATCATATGTATAAGTGTAATTCACTTTGGCTTTCCCTTTGTCATTTTCCAATTGGGATGATTCACCTTTATCATAGTTTGGAAGTGGAGTTTTAAAAGCCAAGTGTGATTCATTTGTCTTATGGCTATCCACCGTAATGGTTCCATTATCAATTAGATCCTGGATAATGTGTTTCAATCTTTGACAATCATTTGTTAGGTGTCCTTTATTCTGATGATAAATGCAAAAATTATTGTCATTCCATCAGTTTGGCTTAACTGGTGGTTCATAAATTCTTGCTTTGGGTAGAACAATCAATTTGTTAGCAAGCAAAGTTTTTAGAGTTGATTCTAAAGGTTCTCCAATATTTGTGAATTTTCTCTAGGGATTAGAGAAAAAGGACTTGACTTTCTTGTTTTCCAGATTGTCGTTGCTTGGGATTTGACTTGATAGATTGAAAATTGGTTGTTGTTGTTTTGCAGTATTGTTATCATCATTTCCTTCATTGCTGACATTCCTATTCTTTGACCAGAACTTGGGTTTATCATTGTTGTTGTTATTGTTGTTGTATGAATTATTGTAAAGTTTTAGTTCTCCTTTCTTTACCATTGCATTCTCTATTTTTAGACCATTTTCGATCATTTTGGCAAAAGAGGGAGGACATTGCATCCTTACTCGATAACTCATTTCACTGATAAGATTATCAATGAATATGTCCATTTTTTCTTGATCAGGTACATCCCAGGGATACCTATTAAACATGCATTTCCATCGTTGTAAGAAGATCATAAAGGATTCACCATTCTTTTGTTTAACATTGCAAAGATCTAGCATTGTTATTTCATTCCTTATATTGTAGAAATATTGTGAAATAAACCTATTCACAAGTTCTTCAAAGGATCTGATTCCAGATGGTAACCTTGAAAACCATTCCATTGATTGCCCATTTAAACTCCTAGGAAAAAGACGCATAAGGTAAGTCTCATCATGAGCAAATTCCATGCTCATAGTACAAAACTCCCTAATGTGATCTTGAGGATCTGATCTTCCATCGTATTTGTCATATTTAGGAATCTTGCATTGTTGTGGAAATGGTATCATATTTATCTTTTTATCAAAGGGATATGGACATATGTCTTCTAATGAATACTTCTTGGAACTTGTCCCATTTTGCATGTCTTGTATCTACTGTTGTAGAGTTTGTATTTGTTGAGTAAAGTTTGAAAAGGGATTATCCACATCACTTCTTTTATCATTACATTCTTTTCTTGTGTCATCCCTTTCTTTCCTTGTTTCTTTGCTACTTTCTTTGTTCATATCTTCATTGTTTTGTTCATCTGTGTTTTGGGTGTTACTTGTCTCCGCGTCTTGTTTTAAGCTTTCTATGTTAAAGTCTTGTGGTAGTTTAGCTCCAGATTTTGCCAATATCAAGACATATTTCTCTTTTGTTTTGTCAATAATTTTTCCATTAGCCTATGAAATTTGAAATCTTGTTCAAGGTCTCTAATCATGCTATTAACAGCTTCTTCGTCGACAGTGGTAAATCCAAAAGTGGCATCTTCTTCCTCCATTTGTTGTTTTCTAAGCTGTTTGTATTGGGATCTAGTCCAAACTGGCATGTGTTTGTCTCAAAGTTGTCAAAAAATTCCCAAAGACAAGGTCAATAAGTAATTATTGGTTTAGGAAGATATGCTTTATTGATCTTACCACTATTGTTTGTTCATTGGGATAAAGTGTCTCTTTGTTGAAAGGCACATCTTTGTAGAGTTTCACCATCAAATTCTGTACCACAGCCACATAAGTAGTGATGAAAACGGCGTAGGAATGTCCTATGTTTCAGTAAGATCTTACGATTGATATACAAGAATCTTATTCTTTTCTGAGTAGCTTTGTAACTGGGTTTTCTTTTCTTAAGGTGATATTTAAAAGTCATATAAGCATTTGACAGTTTACAAGTTTGATTCCAATGTTGGTGCAATTTTGGTTTTGATGTAGCCTAGGTTCAAAATAGGAAAGATATATCCAAGATTAGGAACCTAGTATAGATTGATCAAGCTTCATGATAGAGGATTTGATTATCCTGATGAGAGTCTTGACAAGGATGTTGATTTTTGCACTTAAGATGTTTGAATCAATAGTTTGCTGAATGTTGATGTTTATAGAACCTTTTGGAAATAACCTATAGGATTAGCAACCTAGTTGTTTTGAGCTATCTTGAAAATACATGATGGTTTAGAGACAAACTTACTTCAAGGATTATTTTGATATTTTGATGTTTTGATACTTCGATTTTGAGTTGGTGCTTCAAGTGTTGGAATGCTTTTTGTTTTATCCTTTTGATCACACTTTTTAGAAATTTGTTGATTTTTGATCACTTGTAGATGATAATATTCTTCAATTTTTGAACATTTGGAACATGTTACAGACATAAAAGACACAATGTTTACTAAAAAAAATGCACAAGCAAGTACAATTCCTATGGTAGGCTGAGACAATAGTTGTTGAATCTCACATGGAGTTTTCCCCAAGGCTACACTATTCAAAGTAGATATTTAGATGCTTGACCCCACTGGCTCCACCCTCGGCACTCACTTCTTTGGGGCAGCCAAGCACGAGTTTCCATGAAATCTCCTCATGGCAAACTTCATATATCTACTAGGTGTTATCATTGATTAAAAATGGGTTTTTCTTTTCCCATAATTGGCTATGATTTTTTTGAAATCTTGAGTAAGGTGCATTTTCAATTGCTTCAGATCTATGTTAGGTCTTAAGGGTTTAGGGTTTTTTGATTTTAAATCGCCTAATGTCTAAAAAAAAAACCCTTTGGTTTCTTTTCTTTATCCACTTACGTAATGGGTCATGGGATCGTAGGAAGTGTCCCCCCTTGTTTTTTTTACCTAGGTGGTCATGTGAATTAATCATAAAAAATTTATGCCTTATGTGTATCCCTCCTAAAGTTGTCAGGCCCAGTAAGTAGTGTGCATCTCGCAGATGGATCTACAACTTTTGCTATTTCCCTAGGCGAAGTTGCACGTGGTTTAAAGCCAGTGAAGTTGTGAAAATGACATGGCATGCCAACTAGGCAGTCTAGCTAGTAAATAAAGTGAGTAGAATGGTGGCACATGGTATAAGCTACAACAGTCAGCAAGTCAGGATTAAAGGTAAAAGGGTGGGTCCCAGAGGTGAGTCAGATCGTAGGATGGGAGATGACTTGGCAGATACAGGTGTCAAGAATTAATCGGAGCCTAGTGCTCTCTCTCAGCAAATGAAAAAATGACATGTCAGCTTTGAAGGTGACTAGATGCTAGGTGTTCAAAGTTGAGTTAGAGGGCCCACCCCTCCCGGAGTCTATTCAGATGGCTAAGCACCGAGCAACTAGAAAATGATCTGACGGCTCGTGCTATTTCACAAGGGTAAGATGCTTGTGCTTTATACCCTACGAAATAGCAAAAGTAAACGAGGACCGTCCATGTGTCATGATAAATGGTGACGTGCACATGAGCATGTGGTTTCCACAGTATAAAAGAAAGACACGCGGCCGACGTTGAGTTGAATGCAAAAAGTCTTTCAAAGCCAGTAGTTGAGTGCCACGTGGTAGCGTGTAGTCAATAAAGAAGCGGGACCTAGTGTGGAGCCAAGGCTGTTAGTGTAACGGCCGATCAACTCTCATTTGATCAGACGGTCCATGTTATTTCATGAAGGTGAAGTGCTCGCGTTTTAATTCCTGCAAAATGGCAAATAGGTTTTTCATTCTTAAAGGCAAAGAGAACATGAAGAGTAAAAGATGATCAAGTGTGGTTTGATCTAACGGCTAGCGCTATTTCGTGCTTGTAAGATGCCTGAAGGATATGCTCAGCGAAATGGCAAAAGTAAAGGAGATTCATTTCAATGCCAGGCTAACGGTGACATGTACATGAGCACGTGGTTTCCACAAAGATTGAAGGTACCAAGGTGGAACCAGCAGTTTTAAAAGGGGGTATAACATGCAGCTGACTCAGATTTAAACTTAATAAGTTTCCTAGGGCAAATGGTTAGGTGCCATGTGGTATCTAGTAACTAGAGGAGGAGCGGAGTAAGTACGTCAGTATAAGAGTCTTCACTTAAAGGACAATCAAGTGTGGTTTGATCCGACGGTTGGAGCTATTTTGCAGCCTAAAGTTGAATGCAAATTAAGCTAAGCGAAATAACAAAAATCCATTAGCTATCAGGTGATGGCACGGTTAGTGAAAAAGCTAACTGTCCAAGTAAAGGTTAAAGGCCGTGCAGTTTGGGTCCCATCTGACGACCGATGTAGTTTCGCGAAGGTAAAGTGCTCACTAGATAACACTTGCGAAATGGTGAAACGAAATAAGGCTCAGTGAAAAGGGTAGAAGTATTATGCTAGTGTAAAGGCTAATAAACTCTCAGTTGATCGGATGGCCGATGTTATTTCACAAAGTAAAGTTGCCAAGAAATTAAGCCTTGCAAAATAGTAAAAAGAAAAAATGCATGGGCGTTGTGACCTGTTGGAGCGAAAACTTTGAATTATTTCATGAATTCAATTCTGAAAGGACGACCAAGCATGTGGAATCAATGTCAGAGTTAAGAGCCCAGCCGCCATATATGATCTCGTATCAATTGAATTGAGATATCATTCTGAAGAGCACTTGTAAAGAAGTAGTTCCAGAGTGGACTTCTTCAATTGCAGAGTTAATTCCTTCGAGTACAAGCAGGTTTCTCTATACTCTTGTTCAACCATCATTTTTTTTAATTGTGTATGTTTGACTGAGGTTTTAATTTGTCATAGAACAATTGAAGGAAATTGTTGAATCACTTGCTTAATTTTCTAAAAGAGATGGCACCTAAAAGGGAGTTCTTAGGAAAAATCAATTATCACGAGAGGGCAATTTGTGATGATTTCCCTGAACAGTTGATGTTGTCAACTAATGTGGCTTCCAAAATGAAAGAATTGGTGCCAAGAGCTTCTCGCCTGAAAATAGGAGAGGGTTTATATGATAAAGGGAATTGGTTAAGAGACCCTCAAGTAGGGATGTCTGGGTTAGGATTATTCAAGGTTGGGTTCAGTATGAGAAATTCTCCAGCCCCTTAGAATAGTATATGGGAATTAGATGTTGGAAAGTTGGTGGTTCCAGGGGTTTTCTTTGATGCAGATCTTCTAACTCAGACTGCACATAGCTATGACCCAACTTCAAGAAGTGTAAAGGATATTAGTGGGAAGATCCTCATTGAAATTAACAATGAGGAATTTAGGAATGCCTTTGGGTTAAATGAATACACCAATTTTCTGGAGCCTATTGATTTTAAATCATTAGCTCAGGTGTATAATGTGCAAAGAAATCACCTAAGAAATGGGCCTCTCAAAGAATTCTTTTTGAAGATAGGCGGGTTGACTGTTGCGGGACCTAATACTGAAGAGCCCTTCTCTCTAAATTTGTTTACCCTTAGGGCTAAAGGATTATACTGGTCACTCTGCCAAATCCTAGGGGAAGATGCTGAAGCGAGTATGCCCACTCATTACATGTTGATGGTTGCTCAGATTTTGAATCCTTCTATGGCAATAACTTTTGATTATGCTTCTTTTATAGCTGATGCTATCCATAATGGATTGATAGGGATCAGGAATGGGAAAGTAGATAGGCCCTTCGGGTGGTACTCCCTTCTTATGCATTTGTTTTTATTCAAGGGTGGTGACTATTTTGCAAGTTGGATGGACCTTGTAAAAGAAAAGGATGTGGAAAAGATGCCAGTGCAATTATGGAGCACTATTCTATCATGGGACAGAGAAGATGCAAGCTTCCTAAGGTTTGATAAATATTTTGCATCAAAAATTAGGACCCTTATCTATTTGGAAAACCCAAGAGTCCCTAAGGTGCTTTTGGAGTTCATTAGGCCACAACAGTTTGCATAGGACATAAAAATTGTCCACAATTAGGGTGATATTTACCTATACCCTGTTTCAACAGTTTTCAGAATATATAGTTTCACAGGTACCCCATTTTTGTTACCTTATCAAGTCCCTCTTAAAGTGGGAGTTGCAGAGATACTCAGGCAGATTGGTGTTGTGCAAGAGACAGAATTGATAGGTAGAGGCAAAGGGACAATTTTCCCTACAATTATCGTGGCACACTAATTTGTAATAACCAAAGGAGGTTGGAAATGTTTTGGAGATTTCCTCCAACCATATCATTTATCAACTACAGTCTCTCAGTGTGTTGACCCCAAAGATTTCTTCAATGGTATGTTTAGGAAAAGGGTTGTATGCAAGGCTAAACCCCTTCAATTTCAGTTCCCTGAGGACCTCATCAGGAATGAATTTGATTTGGATGAACAAGAGATGAGAAAGGAAAAGTGGATATCCTATAAGAAGGCCTTAGACTTGGTGCACTAGCTCGACATAAGCTATGACCCTTTGTCTAGCTTTCACCCCTTTGCAGAGAAGATGAAGTTTTTAATTCTTAGTTTTGAGGAGGTGATGCAAACACTAAAAGAAAAGAGGGAGGTTGTAATCAAGAATAACCCTGAGAAAGAAAGATTGATTTTGAATAGGTCTGCATCTGCTAGGCCGATCCCTCTGGGTAATTATATGTTACATAAGAGGTCTAATTATAGTGTACTTATGCCTGCTTCAGGGGAGCCCTCTACCTCTAAAGGTAAAAGGAAGATACACGATGTCATTGATATCCCTAGTAGCCTAAAGAAACAAAGAGTGGGAAAAGAGGTACAACCTGAAGAACCTATGTACTCCCCATCTCAATCACCTATCCATATAGGAGATGAATAGGCAACAACTGAGCAATTATTGCAGTTAGGCAGTCTAGGAGAAATTGCCTACACCTATGATGAAGTAGAGGAAGGAATTCCAGAAGAGCCCTTAGCTGCTGAAATGAATATCACCACTAGTGAATTCAAAGGCTGAGAATGGGACCCTGAGATCAAGCGAGCTAGTGAAGATTTCTTAGCTAATGACAAGTTCATCACATCAGAAGCATTCATGCAATTTGTGTGGAAGCAGAGCATTGATAAATACAATGCAAGGTGCGAGAAAAGGAAGGGTGAGCAGCCTCATAAAGACCCAGCTATAGTTGAGGAAGAAATTAAGCAGAAAATGGTTGAAGAATTTAAGACCATCACTCCTCAGCAAGGAAGAGACATGGTGGCGAAGGCTAGGGTACCTATTCTCCCCGAATGGGATATAGCAGATGCTCTAGTTCTGGTAGTAGTAAGAAAGGAGACTAAACCTATGGAGGGAGTTACTTTCAATAAAGACAATGTTGCATTAGTTATGTGGTCTCTAAAAAGAGATGAAAATAAGAAGAAAAAGGACACCTCAATGTCAAGTTACCTTGGGGGGATGATGGTAAAGAGGATGTAGACTACTGGGGTAGTGGAAGCTGCTAGCACTGTACTAGAAACTGCAAAATTTAGTGTTATAGTGGCAGAAAGGGAAGCTAGGGAAAAGGAAGATCTCTAGGTTAAATTGGAGACAATTTTGAAAGCTTACACTAATGCTCAAGAAGAGGTAAGGAACAAAGATAGCATCATTGCTAAATTGTAGAAGCAACTAGCAGGACAACATCATCATGGTGAATCCTCAACACTGATGATCTCCTCTTCTCCTACCAGACCTCCACCTACTAGCCCTATTATTGAGTTCCCACCGTCTCCAGCACTTTCTAGCTCCCAAATGATTGAGATTACTCCTCAAGAGTTAGAGAATCTAAAATAGGCCCAAGCTATGTATGCAAAGAAGTATGAGGATAGGGTGAAGGCCACTATCACTAGTTTTGCAGATACCGTGAATGCCTCATTGCTATACAATAATGTAGGTAAAATTTTGGATATATGGAATGAGCTCAGGGGAGACAAGGCCATATTGACACCTATTTTTGACAAATGGAGGCCTAGGGAGCAAGATTTAGAGTTTATGTGTGTATCTTGTGATGAAGCAAGGGCCAATCCTATCATTAGATCCACTTCTGACATCACTAAAGATTTAGTACAATTAGCAATAGGGGTGGATAATGTTGATAGGAAAGTTAATTTGTGCAAATAGGAATATGCTGATCAAGTTTTTGAGGTGCTCCCAAGAGTTTTTGCTAGCCCAGATCAACTAAAGGACAAACAAATGTGGCTTAAGGAGATAGAAGCCAAACTATCAACAAGAATTAAGGGAATTAATGATCTAGATGATGCTTCTTTCTTTGTTGTAACAATACAGGAGATAGAGAAAATTAAGGCACGTTATAGTTTTCTCAATTCAGAAGTCAACAAAATGAGAAACTCTTGGAAAAGGTTGACCAAGGCTAAGGCTAAAGTGATTAATTTCTCATGGCCAATAGATGATGTGTATGATGAGTGGACAAAAAAATATGCCACCCATGATCTAGAATAGTTGGAGAGCACCCCTGAAAAGGTAGAAGACGTTACAACCGAACAACTTATTGAAGAAGCTACAAAGGCCGAAAAGAACCTGTAACTGTTTTTATGAAAGGCTTGTAATTTCTTTGTTTTGAAAGAAATGATTGTAACAAACTCTCCTCGGAAAGTCTGAAGCTTTGTGCATCCATGTTGTTATAAATGGATACCAAGACTAGAGGAAAAGGGATCACAAAAGAATTGTAAGAAAATGCTGTAGAAATTTATTTGAGCTTTTCTGAGTCTAATGGGGAATATTCAAAAACTTCTTGTAATATTTTTCTGAATATAATATCAATATACAGACCATCGGTTTTGAGTAAAGCTTTGTGTCATCTTCAAGTGTGTTTACAATTTGTTTACTATTTTCATTCTGAATAATCCAGGGTTATTTTGTTTGAATGGGGTAGCAAGGCTATTTTCAGTAGATGTGCTTGCTGAATTTTCTCTTTAGGAGGGAAATTAAAGATGCGGGGATCACTCATACCAGTAAATTCTTTGGAAGAAACTTTTAATCTTGATGATCATAGTTTAATTTGGGATGCATAAATTCTTATAAGTGTTAGGCTTGTATAAGGATTAATAGAAACCAAGCCAATGGGATGCGTAAAGATATTTTGTTTGAGGAGTATTATCTAAGTTTTATATGACTCTATGACCTTGGATAAGGCACTGGTATTGATTGAAGTTGTTTATTGCATGTTTTGTTGATCGAAATACTGAATTTGAGTATAATTTTCATTCCTTTGTTTTAGTTAGTTTCAAGGTGAATAGATCCACTAGTTTTCTGGACTGGTTTGCTGTGGATTTATCTTTTCAAAGTGTGAATTCAGTTCACAAAGGTATACCCGCCTGGACTCTGAATAAGTCCAAAGTGTAGAAGGTTGAATCAAACCTTGTCATATATTGTCCTAAGAGTTTCCTTCCCCTTAACATCCCTCTTGCATAGAATTTGATCATCTTATTATAAGGATGTTGAAGTGAGTCAGATTTTGAAGACAACACTAGGAACCATATGTGTGTGAGCCGCTTCAGAGGTCCGACCTCCTACGCCAACAACTAGAAGGTTTTTGGCAACTAGTACAAATAGTTTTTAGTAAAGGCTTCCGGTCATGTGGCCATACATGCAGCACTTTCAGCTCTGTAAATATAGAAGGTTCCCAGCCTATAGAGGTTACACTCCATAGGGTTTATGGGGAAACATAGTGTCAGTATGAACTTATCAGCACATGTTGTTTGAACTTTCATTACAAACACGATTTATTTAGAGTGGATTGGAAGGATTTGATATTAGCCTGTTTCCACTTTAGGTCATTCCCCTCTCATTGGCCCCCTCAAGGTAGCTCGGGAAGGTAGGCCCTCTAAAGGATTAATTGCTTGAAAGTAAAAAAAACATAAAAGAGTGGGTTTGGATTTTTGATCACCTAGTTAAGGGGAGAGCATATACCTACCACTTTCGAGACATAGAATACAAGCGTTCTTTTTAAGCTTTTCAAAGCAATTTGTTGGCTAAGTCCTATTTGGAGATGTTGCTCCAACAAGCATGGTGTTTATTTTAGCCCCACATAGTAAATGATTTTCTAAACTAGGAATTTGAAATCCTGGTCAACAAAATGAAAATCGTTGCAAAAAAAAAAAAAGTAAATTGCTTTGTAAGAATGGTCAAGTTGATTGTTCTTTTTAACTTGCAAAATATAAGATTGATTGTGCTTTTTACCTTTGCAAGAAAATAAAAGATTGTTGTCCTTTTTAGAGCCCAAGATTTGAAGAGTGAATGTCCTAACTTTGCAAGAAAGTAAATGTTTGATTTGTTGTTCTTTTTACCTTACAAATGTGATTATTTTTAGAGCCCAAAAACAAGTGAGATACTTTTTAGAACACCAAGTTTGAAAATGAAATTCTTTTTATCCAAAAGGAAATATGAGTTCTTTTTAACCAACTTTGAAAAAGCTAGGAAAGAAATCACTAAATCCTAAATTGTCTTCTCCAAACCTGCAAGAAATTGTTAGAAACCTAAAAAATAGTAAAAAGTTAGTGAAAAACCTTAGGTGGGCTTCCACAAGCCTAATTTCAAATCGGTTACAAAATTTTTGTCAAATGCGCTATCCTACGATTCAAAAGTGCTAACTTGCATTACACACATGCTAACCTTCATTACAAAAGCGCTAACCTGCATTACAATAGCGCTAATCTTTAGACAAAAGCGTTAACCTGTATGACATATGTGCTAACCTATTGTGTAAAAGTGCTGATTTTCTGACAAAAACGCTAACCTGCATGACATATGCACTAACCTATTATGCAAAAGCGCTAACCTATATGACATATGTGCTAACCTATGATGCAAAAGCGCTAACTTACAATGCAAAAGTGCTATCAAAATTGGCATATGCATGAATCTACATTACAAATATGTTAATTTTATTTTTTTCAAGATTTTTAAAGGTATATGTGAGGTCCTGCCCCACGGTGGGTGCCAAAATGTGTGAGCTTGAATTTCATCCTTAGAATGTTTACCTGTAATAAATTAGTTTCACAAAATACAATGGAAATGCATACAAGAAATCCAAAATCCACCAATGAAACTGCATGAAATAAATATTAAAATAAAACACTATTTTACCTTCATGGCTTATGTCTCATTGTGTCCTAACTCCACTGTTCCTGGTTGCAGATGGTGTGCTCTCAGACAATGTACTGTTGGCTTCCAAGATGGCATATGAAGAATGGACTAATAACTTGTAGTTAATTGATAGTATGATATGCAAAGCTACATGATTATGCTAAAATGATAATACTATATGATTATATTGCTAAAATGATATTTGCTAATTGCTTAAAAAACTCACGGATGCATAAGATGGATTGAAAACTCTTTTTTTGAAGACTCTTGATTTTCTTGAAGATTTTCTCTCAACTGAAGCTCTTGATTTTATAGACTTTGAGAGGATTAGATGATGTGGCTCAGATCAATGGTCTTGATCAGATCTGCAGATTTGAATGGCTATGAGCAAAGGTGAAGGTTGAGAGAAAGGGGGAAGGAGAAGACAAGTGTCACTCATCTCACCTTGACTGGGTTGCTGACTGAGAGAATCTAGGGATGGTTGGAGGAAATTTAGGCATGGTAGGACAAGTGGACTCAAGTCCTTCCCAAGATGTAGAGGGTGTTGGAGAGAATATAGGAAATTGTTATGAAATATGTGTACATACACAATTTCATTAATTTTGGAGGTTGAAGATAAATCATGAATTAATATTAAGAAATATTAATTTCCTTAGCCACATGTTTGATGAGTTGGCAAAGGGAAGATGAAGTGGAGATTGAGGGTGAGTTGGAAAAGAGATATTAAATAATTTAAGAATTATTTAATATTTTGAGACTATAGGATAGAAGAATAACTATTAAATATTGGATATTTAATTGTTTGGAGAAGATAATTAAATATTTAGATATTTAATTAACTTGGTTAGAGGAATAATTAAATATTAGATATTTAATTAATTAGAGGAATAAGATAAATGAATTAATTAATAAAATATTAATTAATAGAAAGATATGAAAATGAATTAAATAAATTAATCTTTTTGAATTAACTATTTAATAGATGAATAATTATTAAATAAATATAAAATATTTATTTAATTGCTCATAGCCAATTTTAGGTGTATACACAAAGAACCTATAATCATTTACTGTGATAATTCACCATCAATTGATATATCTAAGAATCCGGTATTTCACTCTAAAACTAAACATTTTTCTATCAAATATAATTTTCTGAAAGACAATGTTGAAGCAAAAGAAGTGAGATTGGTTTATGTGAATACTAAAGAGTAGATTGCAAATATCTTTACTAAGCCTTTGCCTAAGGAAACTTTTGAATATCTTAGAGAATAGCTTGGGGTTATATCCTCATCGGTAGAGACTTAGCCAGTTGATGATTGGCATCAAACCGAAAGAATTAATAGAGAAACTTTTTTTCCAGCTTTGATGGAGGAGAGCTAATTCTCAACAATTGGTTTTTTTAATTGGTTCTATGAATTGGTTGTATATGGTATTTGTATTACTTTGGCATTTGATGTCAAAGGGGGAGAGATATCTATGAAAAACATACATTATCCTTTGGGGAGAGATTATTCATTGGGGGAGTGATATATACTCTCTGCATTTGTATTTTGATTTCTAGTATTGATCTATTCTGGAGATTTTTGGGTTTTGATTTTTGGCATTCTATTTTGGCACTTAGGTGTTTTTCCATCCTGTGTTGCCATCAATGTCAAAAGGGGAGATTGTTGGTATTATGGATGTGTTGCATTGGTTTTGTCATTGATGTCAACACTTATCAACACTTATCCTTCTGGAGATCTTTGGTTATATTGAACTAGCACATTATGTTCATCGAAAAGTTTAGTGACTTATGCACAATCACCGGTATATCACTCACCGATAGGTTATATTGTTCACCGACACTGAGGATTACTTGTTATCATTTGGAGATCACTTGGTTATGTTGAAGACATGGTTTGGACACTCGGTTTTGGTAGTTTGGTTATTGGTCTAATCGGGTTGACATATTTGTTGTTACTGGCAAATTGGTCTAGGTTATGGACCGACATGCATTATCTATTCCAGATCAGCACAACGCATTATGGAGATGATTTAATCAATTGGATATTGTTATAATTGTATTGAGCCAACATGATGCATCACATCTTGACTTATCTATAATTGATTTAATTGAAATATTCTTAATTAGCTGACCCACACATTTGGTCTTAGGTTTTGGTATATATGTAAGATCTCATTTGTGAGATGATGTAAGGAAGTAATAGAATAGAGAGATAGTATATGGTTATTGTAACATGGTATATGCGAATATTGAAGATCATATGAGCAGACCATAGAGAAGGTTCAAGGAAGGTTTGAAGGTGATTATCGGAGCTTAACCGATACTGAATCCAGCATTGGAGATGCTACTTTGAGGAGTACATTATCATTGGATTTAATCATCCAATTGTAGTCAGTGTGACTCCTATTTTGTGATTGAGCAGTGAGCTCTAGGCAATTGGCTTTTCTGCATGTGCAGACCCCATTTGTATACACATACTATCTGCAGTAGTATCATCTGATTGTGGGTAAGTTTTCCCACCATGGTTTTTCCCCTTATAGGGTTTCCATGTACAAATCTATGTGTTATGTGTTGTGGATGTTGTTTCTCTTTCTGTTATATGCATTGAGTTTCACCAGTATTAATATTAACTGCTAATCTGTCAACCAACATTAAGTTTTGTTTTCCGGTATAAGTATCAAGTTTGATTAAGTTATATTTGGGTTGAAATTAATAGACAACTGATTCACCCCCTCTCTCAGTTTCCTCTAGGTCCTAACACAGAAAATAGTAGGAAGGGATAAGTATGCAACAGAGAAAGGTGAAGCATCAAGTGTACCTATTGGTATGACTACCAATACCCCTACTGGTAAGACTAGAGCTACAAAATCCAGTATAGTAGAAAAGAAGATGAAAGAAGACAAACTAGATAAATCACAAAGAGGGAAACCATCTAAAATTCAGCTCCGGAGAAAGCAAAAAAATGTTGATCCACTTGTTGAACCAATACAACCAAAAAGAGGAAGAAGCAACAAGCCCACAAACCGAAAAATAATGAAGAGGATACTAAATCAAAGGAGGATAAAAGAGCACCTAGAGAAAGCGTTAAGAAGTCTAAGGCAACCGGTAAGGGAAATTCACCTAGGAAACCATTTACATTAGAAGATTCTTTCAATACAATGGTTCAAATAATCAAGGATTATGGGATATACAAAGGTTTGAATACATTGTTTATTCATTTATCTAAAAGTCAACAAAGGTATATTGAAGATGCAGTCATCTTCAGTATGATTAAATTTAGCAAAGCCCTTATTGAGCTACAAGGGAACATTCCCAATTATTTGTATAATCTTATTGATGCAAGGTAGCAGGTTGCCATTAGCCAAGATAAAGAATTTGTTGATTATATCTTCAAGCACCTGCAACCGGAAGCAAGTGAATAATAAATTGAACAAATAAAGTTTAATGCAAAGGAATCTTTTAGATCCAAAAAGAGATTAACAAGAATGTTAGTAGGAGAGACCGAAATAGTCCAGAAGGAGACTGAGATTTTGATCAAGAAGGCTGTAGGTATCATCCCTGATGAAGATGAATAAAAGGGTGAACAAGTTAAGGAAGATAATTTTGAAAAGCTAAAGGCAGAAGAACTTCCTAAAGGTGTTAAGATCACATATTTTGAACCAGATTAGAAGTATATGTATGATGATCCTATTGATACTGAACCGATATTCATTCCTAATGATAACGCTGGAGACAATGTTGATAATATAGATATAATGGAAGTTGATGTTCAAATCTTTGAACAACATGAGCACCAAGAGGAACAAGTGAAGAGGCAAACTAAAGAAAAGAGCTCTGATGAGCCACCGGTGAACACACAACCTACTGATAATCAAATTCCATTAGTAAGTGTAAATGTTGATGATAGTCAAAAGGAAAAGACTCATGAAAAGACTGATGAGGAAGTATCAGTGAATGAACAAAATGTGGAGACACAACCACCACCGGTCAAGGACACCATTGAGGAAGAGAAGATAGAAGAAGATAAGACCAAGAATGAGAAAATAAAGAAAGAAAAGGCAGAGAAAAAGGAGTCAAAGAAGAAAATAATTGATGATGATGATGATGACTCGGTGAGCATTAAAGGTCATATTGATATGGATAATCTGAATTCTTCTCAATTGATGGAGATTGCAATAGCAATGCAATCTAGAGCTCAAAAGAAAAGACTGAAGGAAAAATAGAGAGAGGTAGAGACAATCAAGGTAGCCATTGATATTTTGTCTAGTCTCCTACCAAAGACTAATACTGAAATTTTTGTCACTCCCATTAACAAACTTGGACATTTGGTTACCGATGTCGGAGATCAACTCAAGACTTTTGAAGATGCAATATACATATAAGTTGAAAAGGATTACAAGAAGAAAAGGACAAAACTCTTGATGTCTAAGATAGATAAAGGTAAGGTAGCACTCATGGTTAATAAATACTTGTTGAAGAATGCACTAGAAACTAGAGAAAATATTTTGGTTACTATTTCAAAGTTTTCACTATTTTGTGCTCACTTGAAGGGGAAAAAGGAAGATGCTAAGAAAGAACTTGAAATCTTGAGTGAATCATTTAGACCCTTGAATGACTCATCTATTCTTTTTGGTAGAACCATTGTAGACTTACACCACAAACTGGAGATGTATGAACATGAGCGGGTCAAACAAGTTAGATCATTGAAGGAGCTCCATACTCAACTAATTCCTAAAGTTGAAATTTTACAATGAGCATACAAGGAGTCGGAGGCTATTTTGGCTACACTTGAGATGAGTACAGTTGATGCAATGGAGGAATTAGTTGGGAAGATAAAGACACATGTTGAGATTACCGACACATTGTTAGAGACATGGGATAATGACTTAAAACATTCACTGATGCTTTTCCTAAAATTTCTTTGTAAAAATGTTATGACTCTTATTTTTATATGTTCTTTGATGAAAATTTTGATGTAAAATTTATATTTTTCATGTATTTTACATTTTTATTTGGCATTTTTGTCAAAGGGGGACTAATAGATAAGAGTCAGTCAAAATTTTGTGTGTAATGTAAGAGGGGGTAATAGGAGTAATTGCTAAGGGGGAGTGCATGTCATACAGTCAATTTTTGTATTGCACACTTAGTTGACATTTTCTTTTTCCTAAGTGTTGCCATCAATGCCAAAGGGGGAGATTGTTGGCATTTGATCATTTGATCTAAAATGGTAATTGTTTGTTTGCTTGATGCAACCGATACATGTTTGATTAGATTGTTGTATGATGACTATGTTGTATGTTGTCATTGATGGAAAATATGTTTTTACAGTCATCTAAGTCCTATAGATCAACCGAAAAGACTTAACCGATAAGCAAAGATAGTTTTATCACAACCGGTATTTAGGACTTTAACCGGTAAAAGATAGATAAGAGTAATATTTTTAAAACCAGTATAGGAGATCTATGAAGAATGAGATGATACGGTTTTGCAGAGCAATGAAGGCTGGTAGATGAAGTTATGTTCATGAACACATGTGCAAATTTGATTGGATGAATGAGATGTGATTAACACAATAATTATTCTGATTGAGACTTAACCAATAGTGATGAAAATGACTCAGATCGATAAAACAACACAGAATAGGATTTGTTATGTCGGTGGCTGACATAAATAAAGTGTGCAATGTAAGATTGTCTAGATGCATTGAAGCTAGGGAATTGTAACAAGGTTCTAGCTGACTTAATGATGATTTTAAATGGGTGATGAGGTATGAAAGGATATATGAGTATGAGCCTGAAAGTGTGAAAGATCATTAGTAAATTTTGTATTTCTGATAGTGCGGTAATCAAAGGAGTTGAGAGATGAAGTATATGTGATGTTGTAATGTTCTAAAGTGGATCTTATCAGACACTAAAGGTGTTATATTGAGATCATTTGTACTTGTTGTCTCCTTAAAAGTTGCACCAAGAAAATCATCTTACAAGGTCACTCCTAACAGGGTGCAATCAGATCCTAACAGGTCTAATCATTAAATCCTCTAACCAGATGACACATTAACTTGTGTTTGCAAATCCTAGTAACTTGGGTAGCTCCTAACACGGATGGTCCTCACGAGACTTTTTAAAAATCTTTTAACTAAGCTTAGACACTTCTAACAAGGTGTGCCCCTAACCGGGTGTTGTAGACCTTAACCGATCAGATCTCTATACTGTAGATAGTGGATTTGTATGGGTACCTACTAGTGCAGGTCACCTATCATTCCATGCAAATTTTGGTGTGTTCTTAAATATTTTATGTTTTTTTTATGTTGTAATAAGTCGACCAACCATTTGGGACTTAATGAAGTCATGGTTGAGTTGTCCAAGCTTTTGTTCTGTTCGGGATATTGATATTCTAGACAAATGTAATGTTGATGTTGTTCATAGGTGCACTACTCTACAAATAGAGTCGTCATGTAATAAGGGTGCAAGGCATTGTTTTAGGTCTGTTATAATGCATAGAGGGCCTTTGGAGCCTTGGAGTACACTTGAGTGCAAGTTTGCATCCTAAGAATAAAAAGATAGATGTAAAAATACTAAGTAACATTTGCAACATTGAAAAAGTTACACTTTTTTTTGTTGGTGGTGAAGAAGTTGGTTCTAAACAATTGAATCATGATGTTATAAGAAGAAGACAACATAATTATATAGGTTGGAAGATTTTGGAATGCAAAGCAAGTTTTGGTTGCAAGAAAAAACCTTATTTTACATTGTTTTCACTATTCCTTCTTTGTTTTTGTTGTGTTGCACAGTCCAGTATGGACTTGTCAAAGGAACCTACTTGCAGGGCATGAAGCATTGGTGAATATATTTTCCAACAAGGTAGATTTCAAGGTCTGATTGTGTCTGGTTGCAGAGACTCAAACTATTCTGTGTGACTAGTTGCAAAACCCTTGTAAGTTAGGGTTTAAGCAACAAATGCCTCTAACCTGACCATCCACTGATGGAACCGCTTGAAATCCTGTCGAATGATAGGTTAAGATATATAAATATGTTTAGTGTGAATTTTTTAGATTTACAGACCTATTTAGTGGTTTTACAATGATACCCTAGGCTCACAACTAGGAGTTGGTAAGACTAGGACAACATAAGATGTGCGTTTTCAAAGCACACATGGATTGGTAGAATAGAAGTGGATAAAAGTTTGAAGACCTCATTGAATTCCCTTTGAGAATCCTTGATTTTTTTTTGTAGAGGTTTTGACTGTGTTAGTCTCAAATTTTTATTCCCTCTTATCCCCTATAAGAAAATGAATAACTCTGTCTGCAAATGAAGAGATCAAGGAAAAAGAATCTTAGAGTAACATATGACAAGGTTTTGAGAACCTTCTACACTTTGAACTTATCCAAAGTTCAGGTGGGTATACCTTTTTGTGAATAATTTCACACTTTTAAACGAGATCCACAGTAAACCAGTGTCAAAAAACTAATGGATTTTATCGCCTCAACATAAACTGAAATAATAAAGGAAAACTTATGCTCATTCTCAGTATTGATCCTCAAGAGATGTAGAAAGAAAACTACAACTGATGCCAGTGCCTTATCCAGCCTACAGACTCATCTAAATTAAGCAAGGATTTCACAATTAAACATCCCCATACATCTCATCACTTCGGCTTCTATTAACCCCCATACATGCCTGACATATATAAGAGTTCTTTCTTGTTAAACTAAACAATATTTATCAAATTCCAAGCTTCAAAGAAAGTAACCTACTGACAGAGATATTTCATGCATATTTAATTCCTCTCCTAAAGAGAAAAGCTAAGAAACATATCCATAATGATAGCATTACAATCCATTTTCAGTTGAATAACCCTAGATTACTCAAATGAAACCAATAAATTACTGAAATCACACCAGAAGACAACACAGGTTTAGGATCAAAAGTTTTTGATCTGTATATTGATATTCATTTTGAAAAAATCTTACATAACTCAAAGTATTCTTTGTAATAACTAGAAAAACCCAGATATATTTCTACAGAGTTTCTTTACAAAATTCTTGTGATCCCTTTTACACTAGTCTTGGTATCCATTTATAATATTATGGATTCTTACAAGCTTCAGACATTCCTAAGAAAAGTTGTTACAAACCACGATACTCTCCAATAAATAGTTACAAGTCCTCAATATCAATGGCCTCTTCTACCTACTCTGGAGCATCTTCCTTTTTTCTGACATATTTTCCCTTCCACTCCTGCAACCCGTCATCACTTGGCCAATCAAAGTTAACTATCTTCTATTTTATTCCTTCTAGCCTCTTCCAAGTGACCCTTTACTGCCCAATTTCTGTTTCTATGAAACCATAATGTGATTTCACTTTTTCAATTTCTTCAACTATTTGGACAAATAGGGATGTGTCATCGGTGTTAATAATTTCATTAACCCTTAATGACAATTTGTGGTCCAGCTCTTCTAGCCAGGTCTTCTCCTCTTTCAACTCAATTGGACAAACAAATCCCCCTAGAAACAATTCAAATTTGTGATCTGAATATTCTTTTGTATATAATTGGGATTTTCTTTTTACACCTGCCCTTTCCTTTGAGAGTATATTCATCTCTTTTATGAACTCACTGGTGGACCTTGGATTGTTATTCTCTTCTACATCTACATGGGATGAACACATGAGCTCTAACTCCTTACATCTAGGAATCCACTTATTAAGGATTGGTTCCAAAGTGGCTTCATCCTCTCTGAATTTGATCAATACATCTAGAATCCTCTTCATATTAATGTATACAATGGAGGCCTTGACTGAATCAGAAAACTACAAGATTGTAGCTTTCACCTTTTCTTCATACTTGTTTAGAAATAAGGCTTGAGCTTGTTTCAACTTTTCCAACTCATGTTGGACAGTTTCAGCAGACTAGAAACCAGAAGGCTTAGGAGAAGGGTGATATTCTATAATGGGGATAGTAGGTGGAGGTCTTGCTGGAGAGGGAGCTATCATGAGTGTAGAGGATTCACCTGGTTGGTGCTGACCTACCAACTAACTCTGAAGTCTAGTGATAATGTTGTCCCTGTTGGTTATTCCCTTTTTGGCCTCATTGTAAGCCTTTAAGATGGTCTCCAATTTCAATTGGAGATTAGCTCTTTCTTTTGCCTCTTTCTCTACTACTGCCACACTGAACTTTGTAGTTTCCAAAACTATGCTTGCAACTTCCACTACCCCTGTATCTTGGACTCTCTTAACAATCATGCCTCCTAGTAGACTAGAATCTGATACACCTTTCCTCCTTTTGTTCTCATCCTTCTTCAGTGACCACATGACTAGAGTAGCATTATCCTTGCTGAAGGTCACTCCTTCCGTTCGCTTTGTTTCCTTCCTCACTGCTACAAGATCTAGAGCATCAACTATATCCCATTCAAGGAGGATTAACACACCAACTTTAGACACCATGTGTCTTCCTTTCTCAAGGGTAATAGTCTTAAACTCTTCCATCATTTCCTTCTTTATTTCTTCTTCCACTTGAGTTGCATCTCTAAGAGGTTGTTCACTCTTCCTCTGCTCACATCTGACCTTGAATTATTCCATGTTTTGCTTCCACACAAATTGCATGAAAGCCCCTGTTGTAACAAAATTACTATCAGCCGGGAATTCCTCACTAGCTTGCTTAATAGTAAGGTCTAATTCTTTGCCCTTTAGCTCACCATCAGTCAAGTTCATTTCAGCACTAGGTGGTTCTTTTGGCATCCCCTCTTGGGTCTCCTCATAGGTATAGGCAATCTCACTGAGATTCCCTAACTGTAACAAATGTTCAGCTACCACTTGCTCATCTCCTATGTGGATAGGGGACTGAGATGGAGAATACTGAGGTTCATCAGTTTCAATTTCCTTCCCCACTCCTTGCCTTTTAGGGGAATCTTAGATGTCAATGACATTCTCAATTTCTCCTTTCCCTCTTGAAGTGGAAGGCTCACCTCTCACTGGCATCATCACACTGTACTTTGATCTCTTATTAAGCACATAATCACTAGGTGAGATAGCCTTAGCAAAAGTAGGCTCAGCTAGGACCAATTTAACCTTGTCAGGATCATTTTGCATTATAGCCTCCATTTTTTATTTTAAGGTTTGCATGAGGTCTTCAAAATAGAAAATCAAGAATTTCACTTTCTCCTCAAAGGGGTTGAAGCTAGAAAGAGGGTCATAGCTACTACCAAATTGATGAATAAAATCAAGTGCCCTTTTATATGTAACACACTTCTCCTTCCTCAGATCCTGCTCATCTAAGCTAAATTCATTCCTAATTAAATCTTTAGGGAACTGAAACTAGTGAGGCCTACCTTTAGACACTGCCCTCTTTCTGAACATGCCATTGAAAAAGTCCTCAGGGTCTGCACATCTTGAAACTACAGATGACAACCTATATGGCTTAAAGAATTCTTCAAAATATTTCCAGCAACCTTTAGTGATTAAAAAATGGTGGGCCATGGTGATAGTTGGGAAAATGGTCCCTTTACCCCTATTGGTCATCTTTGCCTCTTGTACTCCTCCAATTTGTCTCAATACTTCCACAATTCCTATCTTCAATGGGACCTGATAGGGCAGTAAATAGGGAGTACCTCTAAAACCATACACTCTGGAAACATTAGATACAGGGTACAAATACATGTCTCCCCAATTGTGAAGAATCTTAATACCCTCTACAAACTCTTTAGGTCTGAGGAATTCCAAGAGAGCCTTAGGAATCCTAGGGTTTTCTATGCATAAAATAATTCTAATCTTAGATGCAAAGCATCTATCAAACTTCAGAAATCTAGCATCTTCTCTATCCCAGGATAAAAGAGTGCTCCAAAGTTGGACAGGCATCTCTTCCTTATCCTTTACCTTGACCAAGAACATTTCCTTTACAAAATAGTTAGCAGCTTTGAACAAAAACATGTGCATTAAAAGGGAGTACCATCCAAATGACCTATCCACCTTACCATTTTTTATCCCTACTAGCCCTACATGAATTGCATTAGTAAGGTATGGTGCATAATCAAATGTTATTGCTAGAGAGGGGTTCAGAATTTGTGCAATCATTAGCATGTAATGGGTTGGCATGTTTCTCTCAGCATCTTCTCCAAAGATCTAACATAGTGCCCAATACATACCCTTAGCTCTTAGAGTAAACAAATTGAGGGAGAATGGTTCCATTGTGTTGGGTCCTAAAACTGTTAACCCTCCTATCTTAACAAAAAACTCTTTCAATGGGCCACTCCTAAGATGATCCCTTTGTGCATTGTACATCTAGGCTAATGACTGAAAGTCAATAGGTTCTAACAAATTGGAAGCCATTAGATCAAGGTCTAACTACCCAGTCTTTAACTCCAACAACAAGCGTCAGTCTCACTAACTAACCGCGCCTCACCTTGATGGTTGATGGTTTTTGCCATTTCATAGAGACTAAGTTGTAGGCATCTTCGGGCCACGAAACAACAATGATCGTTGGATCGACCACAAGATGAATATCTTTTAACAGGCTTCAAACCTTTCAAGTTGGCCCTTTATTCTCAGAGATCACTTGCATCACCTTATCACTGGTTAACGAATGCAACGTGGCAGTCAGCCATTCACTCAAGAAGTTCCATCGGGTTCCATTCTAAATTGTCCACGTGCTTTGCTTCACTATTCTCCACATAACTGCTAGTTGAAATCAAGGCGAGGCCTCAACTACTCTTCAGAGCCACATGTACTAGACATGTCACTATTACACTCTACGAAACACACCATCTGTCTTGCCACGTCATGCCTTTGTGTGATTGCCACCTGTCTTTCACCATTTTGCGATGACTAACTTGCGATCATCTTGTCTTCGCGAATCCACGCGAGCCGTTAGATCTTAGGAACTTGCCTGTTGCTTACCCTTTCTATGACAACCTCACCTGGGCCCACTACCTTTTCGCTACTTCGTGAAAGGTAGAACACGTGCATCTTTTGGCCGTGAATCAACACGAGTCGTTGATCTTTTCTAAACCGATCATCCTTTAACCAAAGAAGTCACTCACCTCTGGGACCCGCCACGTGTTTTCAATGTTTCGTAGCATTTTTACCATGTGCATCTCGGGCTAGCGAATCAATGTGAGGCGTTGGATCATAGTCAAGATGCAGTTCTTTTATCCGATAACCAATCCATCTAGTCGGGCCTGCCTATGCTTTTCACTATTTCACAAACATTAACTTGCTAGCAACTTCGCTTAATGAAACAATGACAATCGCTAGATTAACAAAGAGTTGCACAATACTTACAGGGCCCAACAAACATTAGAACAAGGTAAAGTAAACATGCATAAATTTAAAAAATTTAAGGGACCGCCTAGGGAAAAAACTAATGGGGGGATACTTCTCATGACAGACCGACCCTTCTTTAAGTGACAAAAGTAATGCGGAATTAGAACATAAGGGTTTTTCTCAAAAAATGGAAGGGTTAGATCTCAAAACTTAAACCCTCTCCTAACCTAAGACAAACAGAGGCAACAAGGCCATACCAGACTCAATTTTTTGTAGACTTTTAGCCAATTATGGAACAAGAATATCCATTTTAAAAACAGTGATAATAGCAGCTCTAACTGGGGATGGTTGATCGTAAGATCAACAGAAGAATTCAAAAAATCTCTAGAGAACAGACCAAAACAAGCCCAAAAAAAACAACAAAAGAAAACCTAAATATGTATAGACTAAGACCTACTATGCATGGACATTAAGAGAAGTAATGTTTCAGGAATTGTCCATGCACTGGAAATTCCTGTACTTCATCATTCATATTCTGCAAAAAATATGAATCCTTTCCATTAAGATCATAGACCACAAAGGGGCCTATCCATAGTGACTCAATTTTTTTGTGTTTTCTCTTATCTTGTCCTTTCGCATTCCACTGAAGAACCATATCACCAATTTGAAATTTTCTCAATGAGGTCCTTTTGTCAAATAGATATTTGACTGCAATTGGATCTTCAAATTCCTCTTGTGAGCCAAAGTTCTAATTTCTTCTATCTCCACCATCTAAATCATCTGGTCTTCCATAGGTTCAGATAACTCCATGTCTTCAGCTTGTAGGAACTTATACACTGGAAGAAGATTATTGACTGGCACCCTAGATTGCATACCATAGACCAACTCAAAAGGTGAGACACCAATTGCTCTCTTAACAGTAACCCTGTCAGCCCATAAAGCTAATTTTAACTTTTGGTCCTAGGACCTTTTATTCACTTCCAGTATTTTCTTGATAATGTTCAAGAGGCTCTTGTTACTTGATTCAGCTTGCCCATTACCCCGAGGATGGTAAGGTGAGGAGTAGGACATAACTATTCCATGGATGGTACAAAATTCAACAAACTCTTCTGACTTGAAACTCATGGCATTGCCCATCACTAGTTTGATAGGGACTCTGAATCTGGTTATGGCATTATCCATCAAGAAGTCAATAACAACCTTACTTGTGGCTCTCCTAGTGGGTATGGCTTCAATCCATTTGGTAAAATAATCAGTAGCTACTATAATCCACCTATGGCCTCTTCCTGATTTCTCAACAATTTCTCCCATAAAATCAATGTCCCATTGGACAAAAGGTGCTTCCATTGTGACTGGGTTGAGGGGTAAAGCTCCCTCATACTTCAATTTTGATGAAAACTTCTGGCATGGGTCACATCTCCGGACATGCTCATGAGCATCTTTAAATAGAGTAGGCCAATAATACCCAACCCGAACTATCTTACCAGCAGTTGTCTTGGCAGAGTAATGACCTCCACACACTACATCATGCATTTTAGTTAACACTCTCTTAGCCTGGGATTTATCCAAGCACATTAGCAATGCCCCATCTCTATTCTGCCAAAATAGATCACCTTGAATGAGGATATATTTCTATGACTTCAACTTCAGAGTTCTTCTTTGGCTAGGGGTCATTCCTTCTGAAAATGTTGCATCTCTTAAAAAATGTACTACTTCTGAGTACCAGGGTTGTGTCTCAATACTGGTGACCAGGATGTTCTCAACTTCAACATTATTCACTTCAACATCAAGAAGGTTTGATTTAGCCATAAGCTTTGCAAGGCCTAAACCTCTCACCAATTTAGTGATCTTAATTTCTAAATCAAATTCCTAGATTTTGGTTATCCATTTGCATCTTTTACCTATGACCTCAGACTGGGACAAAATATCTTTGACAACCGCATGTGGGACATAAGAAATTACTCATGCATTTACAAGATATGGCCTAAAAGCTTTAACAGCCTTAGCCAAAGCATATGCTTGCTTTTCCATAATTTCATACTTTAACTTTGTAGCCTGTAAAGATTTGCTATAAAAAGCTATAGGATGTTCATATCCTTCATTATCCTTTTGTAAAAGAACTGCAACCACTGTGTGATATGAAGCAAAAGAAAACAAAGGTCAGGAGACTTCAACACTGGTACCTCCTGAATAGCCCTTTTGATTTCATCAAAAGCCTTTGAAGCTTCTTCATTCCAGCAAAACTTTGTATCCTTCTTAAGCAGTTTAACAATGGGCTCGACTATCTTTGCAAAATTTGTTATAAATCTTCTAACAAAATTTACTTTGCCTAAGAAACATTGGATACCTTTAACATTCTTTGGTTTAGGCACATTGTTTATAGCCTCAATTCTTTCAGGGTTTATTCTTACCCCTTCTTTGGAGACAATATGCCCTAGCAGCTTCCCTTCAGTAACAACAAAATGGCACTTTTTAGGATTTAAGGATACTCCAAATTCCAGAGCTTTATTGAAAACCTATTCTAAGTGTCCACAGTGGTCATTCGCCCTTTTGGAGAAGCATGTCAAATCATCTTGATATACTAACTTGATAATATTGATGAATTCCTTGAAAGCTACATCCATTGCCCTCTGAAATGTACCTCCAACATTCTTCAAACCAAAAGGCATTCTGACATACACATATGTTCCCCAAGGGGTGGTGAAAGCAGTTTTGAATTGTTTAGATTCCTTTACTAACACCTAGTTATACCCTGAGAACCCATTCATCATAGACAATAGGTCACAACCAGTTACTCTTTGCAACATCACCTCCATATTAGGAGAAGAGTAATTATCTTTCAAGGAGGCAACATTTGGGTTCCTAGAGTCCACACAAAGTCTAATGTACCCATTCATCTTTCTGACCTGGACCAAATTTGAGACCCATGATGAATGTCTTATAGGCTTAATAATTCCCCCTTCCCTTAACTTGGTCAGTTCTTGCTGCATTTCAGATTCTAACAGGGGGTTGATAGGTCTTTGTTTTTGACTGAAAGGCTAGCATCTAGAAGCAGAGGGACTTCATGCTGAAAAATATCCTGTCTATATGCCTTCAGATCCTCAAAAGACCAAACAAAGACATGCTTATATTCCTTTAATAAATTAATAAGATTTATTTTGACATGAGGAGGCAAATTTTTTCCAATATACACCAACTTAGGGGATGATTTCCTCCCTAAGTTTACTTCCTCTAGTTCCTCTAACTTAGTGGTTGATTGCTGGTGTAGATGACTATCACTGTAACTAAACATACCTTCCAGTTCTACCAACCCTTTAGGTATTTCATTAGTTTCTAACTGAACTAAGTCATTTCCAAACATAGTTTCTCTGTTTTCAACCACTTCCACCAAGGCATTGAAATCAATTTTTTGTCCATCATAGTCATCAATGCATTGTATAAAACTGAGAATATCTTCATCATCGGCAAACACTTGCCAATTATATAAATTGTCAGGAACGACAAGCCTAGCTTTTTCCTCAACTGTGGATATACCTGTTAGTGTTGCATCATCATTCTTTAATGCAACATTTTCTAAGAAATCTGCCATGATATTTTTAGATCTTTCTATCCAATTTATAGAGAATGCACTAAAATGGTCAATGACATCCCATACTGCATGCTTCTATCTTTTCAATCTATCATTCTTACATGCATGCTTAGCTCTAACTTGAGAAAAAACCAATTCTAAGTCTCCTAACACTTTTAACAATTGAATCCCATGCCTTTTTGCAACTTCAAGCCCCAATAGCAAGGCTTCATATTCAGTAGTATTATTTGTACACTGAAAGGCTAACAAGAAGGAATACTTGAAAGTTATACCTGATGGGGATACAAAGAGAACTCCTGCTCTAGATCCTTCTTTTGAACAAGCACCATCAAAATACATGTGCCATAAATCATGCTATTGGGATTCTAATTCAGTCACAATAGAATCAGTATTCTTCAATTGAGGCAAGATTGGTTGTATTCTAAAATTGTCTAGATCCACATCAATCATACAATTCAGCATACTAGGCTCTACTTTCTCAATCACCCTAGGGGCACATGGTTCTCTATACAATTTAACATGGCTTCCATTAATAGGGATAGTAGCGTATGATAGATCTAACTAAACATTTCCACCCACTGATGTAGCCCACTGCCTACACAACAACATGCCATAGTGAGGTTTACTGTCAGTTACAATGACATCCATCTTGTATGTTGCTTCAGGGAAGGCTGATATTTTTACTTCAACATCTTTCATTGTACCTATCACTGGCACTTCTTTGTTATCCATAGCATAAAATTTCCCATACACTGTACTCACTGACAATCCTAAATCTTTCATGACACCATAGGGCATTACATTTGCAGCTGCACCAAAGTCTATCATACAGTTTTTAATTAACTAGTTATTTACTAATAAAGTAACATAGAAAGGATCAACTTGTGAGGGTTCTTGTGTAATAGTTGTTCCAACATATACCTTTGGGGTTTGCAGCACCTGATCCTTTTCATCCTTAGTTGAACCAGAAGGTAAATATGTGTTACTATCAGGTATCTTAGAAAACAAAGATAGAGCAGCCTCTCTATGTTCCTTTATTTTCAATAATTCTATCAATGGGACAATAACCTTCATCTGGGTGAGAGCCTAAGTCATATCAAATGTGGAATTATTAATCAACTCAGTAGTAGCTTTAGCTTTCTTTGTTTTAGGTTGACTTGCCTTCTTTATTGCAGCAATTCCTTGTATATCACCAGCCTTATCATCCATAGTTTTAGATGTATTCTTTAATTTGTCATTCCCCTTTTGACTGTCTTGGGGCAAGGTATCTTTACTTGTTGCTTTCTTCTGAGATATCTCTTTTATAAACATTGAACTAGGTTCACCTTGGTCCCCATCCTTCTTAGTACTTCTCAAATTGTAGTTGTGCTTGTCTTTGGCTATGGTAGCCTTGGTGAGATTTCTTACTTCTTCATCTTCAGTTGTTACCACATTCAAAGTGGGATGCCAATCAAGTGACAACTGTCCTTGGTAAGACCTTTTACTATTCAGCACTTCACATTCACTAAGTTCACTTTGTAATGACTCATCATCACTTTCTATAATAGTTTCAAACATATTTATGTCAGGCTCAGCCTCTTGTCTTATGGATTCTTCAAGGGCTTGAGCTACAACAAACTGATGAGGAGAATGTGGTCCATCACAAGCCATGCACCAAGGAGCATTCTCCATGTTATGAACATCTCCTCCTTTTAAAGGATCTGGGGTATCTTGGTTCTGAGTATTCTTTGGCTTCTCATTTTGAGGCTTGCCATCCTTCCAAGTAGTATTATAGGGCATGTCATGCAACCTAGGAGGTCTATCTTGCCAATTATAATGAGGCTTATCCTTTTTACTTACCTTGGCAGTAAGATATTTCATAGCAGTCACTAATTTTTTTATTCTGTCTTCTTCTTTAGCAACTTTATTAGGTTGTTGTTTTGATTCTTGCCACATCCTACCATTAGTTCTTCTCCCTATTTTCCCAGATGCATTCCTATTACCCTCCACATTAATGGCAATTCTAAATGCATCTCTCAGACTATGCAAATTTTTATCCCTTAGAATATAGGCCATTTTAGAATCAAAGGGCAATGTAATAATTATTCAGGCACATATTGTCATCTAACCTCATTACCTGATATAGCCTATGCATTGCTTTCTAAAATCTAGCATTAAAATCTATGACAATTTCATTATCAGACTTTCTGATATTATTGATTGAGCATGAAGCTCACATTAGTCTTGTAACCATATTGTTCCTGAAAGCAATTTTTAAAATATTCCCAAGACCCAATGCTATTCACAGAAAGACCCCTATACCAGTCTCTTGCATCATCTACCAAAGACTGTACAAATAATTTCATGATGACATCTTCATCCACAATTTCAAAATCATTTATCAAGTCACCAAAAGATTTTAAGTGCTCTTCTGCACTGATTGTATTATTCCTAGTAAATTTGTGAAGTCTATCTCTCAATTCAATAGGAACATGGTTGGGGTATCCTAGGATTCCATCAAAAAGGAGCTGCCTATAAAGTTCTAGGTTAATAGGTCTTCTTTGGAATTGGTTGGAAGCATGGTTATTTCCTATGTTCATTCTTACATTGGGGCTTTGAGTCATAGGGATTTGATTACTTTGGTTAGTAACAGGGGCTTGATTGGCTGTGGTAATGCTAATAGGTAGAGTTGGCTAAATTTTAATAGGAGGGAGTGAATCTTGCTGAGGAGCAGGTTTATTTAGATCTACTAAAGGAAACATGATAGGAGGATCCTTCAGATAACTAATCTTTCTCTTAACTTCTTGATTAGCTACTTCTAATTCAGCTTTCTCTAATTCCATTTGCAAATCTTCTTTCTCTTTCCTCATCCTTTCCATCTCTCTTTCATATGCAGATAACATGTGAGAGATCTCAGTTGTAGACTTAGATCTAGATGCACCTTCCATGCATTTCTTCTTTCCTTTGTCAACATCATTTCTAACATGTTGTGGGTCACTAAGAACTTCCCTACTTGGTTGCACTACTGACTTGTATGCAGGTTTGGTCTTGGGAACTAAAATTTCCCTAATCACTGGACCTTCATCCTCACTCTTGGCCTTTTCTTGGGCAAGTAACTCAAGGTCAACAATTTGTCTTAGAAGCCTATCTCTCTCCATCAATTTTGCCTTTACTTCTATCTCTTTATCTTCTTCCTTTTGTGCTCTTAAGGAAATTAAATGATGGAGTCTTCTATTTAGGACTTCAATTTCTTGGGATACCTTATCATCCTTAGGGAAGATTTCTTCAGAGTCTGACATATTGACTTGGTCAATATCAATTAAACTGATGTTTCCATCAATTGTCCTAGGTACAAAAACTCTCTTAATGTTTGAACTACTTTTGTCTTTCCCAAAAAAACTAGCATGGGAGATCCCCTTGATTTGAAACTTTGACATCTTCTATATTCCCAAACAAACCAGAATGGAAACCTAAAATATCATGCTCAGATTCACGGGAAGAAGAATTTGAATTTGCATAGACAGGTCTCTCAGATGACTTGCCCATATTGATGCTCTTCTATACCCAAGCAACATTACATGGCTCATGAACAACTGATCTTTTCTAGCCTCTCCGTGATTGTTTAGGTAATCCCTCTTGCAATGTCTCATTAGGATGCTTATTCATGAAAGACCTAGTGTTCCTTCCTCTCTGCATTATGCTTGTTTTCTAAAAAGAATTTCACTAATTTAAAAGGATTGGTTATATTTGTAAGAGTCACCACCCACAAAGACTGTGGAAAATAAGAAAACAAGCTTTAGCCAAAAAACTTGCCAATTTTTAAAAACAAAAATCATGAAGATTTTCAAAGAGACAGGTAACACAAATTAGAGATCAAGCAATTTTCCACAACATAGATAACCGAACTACTTCTGAACTAATCTAGACACCAATCAGTGACATAGATACACACTATGATTCTCCCCAGCAGAGTCACTAGTTTTGTTAGTCTCAAATTTTGATTCCCTCTTATCCCCTATAAGAAAATGAAAAACTCTGTCTACAAATGAAGAGATCAAGGAAAAAGAATCTTAGAGTAACATATGACAAGGTTTCGAGAACCTTCTACACTTTGAACTTATCCAAAGTTCAGGCAGGTATACATTTTTGTGAATAATTTCACACTTTTAAACGAGATCCACAGTAAACCAGTGGATTTTATCCCCTCAACATAAACTAAAATAATAAAAGAAAACTTATGCTCATTTTCAGTATTGATCCTCAATAGATGTAGAAAGAAAACTAAAACTGATACCAGTGCCTTATCCAGGCTACAGAGTCATCTAAATTAAGCAAGGATTTCATAATTAAAGATCCCCATACATCTCATCACTTCGGCTTCTATTAACCCCATACATGCTTGACATGTATAAGAGTTCTTTCTTGTTAAACTAAATAGTGTTTATCAAATTCCAAGCTTCAAACAAAGTAACCTATTGACAGAGATATTTCATGCATATTTAAATCCTCTCCTTAAGAGAAAAGCTAAGAAACATATCCATAAAGATTGCATTACAATCCATTTTCAGTTGAATAACCCTAGATTACTCAAATGAAACCAGTAAATTACTGAAAGCACACCAGAAGACAACACAGGTTTAGACACGAAAGTTTCTTATCTATATATTGATATTCATTTTGAAAAAGTCTTACATAACTCAAAGTATTCTTTGTAATAACTAGGAAAACCGAGATATATTTCTGTAGAGTTTCTTTACAAAATTCTTGTGATCCCTTTTACACTAGTCCTGGTATCCATTTATAATATTATGGATGCTTACAAGCTTCGGACATTCCTAAGAAAAGTTGTTACAAACCGTGATACTCTCCAATAAATAGTTACAAGTGCTCAATATCAACATCCTCTTCTATTTGTTGTTCTGTTGCAACCTCTTCTACCTGCTCTGGAGCATCTTCCTTTTGTTCAACATATTTGGCCTTCCATTCCTGGAACACATCATCACCTGGCCAAGAAAAGTTAACTATCTTCTATTTTATTCCTTCTAGCCTCTTCCAAGTGACCCTTTACTGCCCAATTTCTATTTCTATGAAACCATAATGTGATTTCACTTTTTCAATTTCTTCAACTGTTTGGACAAATAGGGATGTGTCATTGGTGTTAATAATTTCATTAACTCTTAAGGACAATTTGTGGTCCAGCTCTTATAGCCAGGTCTTCTCCTCTTTCAACTGAATTTGACCAACAAATCCCCTTGGAAACAATTCAATTTTGTGATCTGAATATTCTTTTCTATATAATTGGGCTTTTCCTTTTACACCTGCCCTTTCCTCTGAGAATATATTCATCTCTATTATGAACTCACTGATGAACCTTGGATTGTTATTCTCTTCTACATCTACATGGTATGAACACATGAGCTCTAACTCCTTACGTCTAGGCATCCACTTATTAAGGATTGGTTCCAAAGTGGCTTCATCCTCTCTGAATTTGATCAATACATCCAGAATCCTCTTCATATTAATGTATACAATGGAGGCCTTGACTGAATCAGAAAACTACAAGATTGTAGCTTTCACCTTTTCTTCATACTTGTTTAGAAATAAGGTTTGAGCTTGTTTCAACCTTTCCAACTCATGTTGGATAGTTTCAGCAGACTAGAAACCAAAAGGCTTAGGAGAAGGGTGATATTCTATAATGGGGCTAGTAGGTGGAGGTCTTGCTGGAGAGGGAGCTATCATGAGTGTAGAGGATTCACTTGGTTGGTGCTGACCTACCAACTGACTCTGAAGTCTAGTGATAATGTTGTCCCTATTGGTTATTCCCTTTTTGGCCTCATTGTAAGCCTTTAAGATGATCTCCAATTTCAATTGGAGATTAGCTCTTTCTTTTGCCTCTTTCTCTACTACTGCCACACTGAACTTTGTAGTTTCCAAAACTATCTTGCAACTTCCACTGCCCCTATATCTTGGACTCTCTTAACAATCATGCCTCCTAGTAGACTAGAATCTGATACACCTTTCCTCCTTTTGTTCTCATCCTTCTTCAGTGACCACATGACTAGAGCAGCATTATGCTTGCTGAAGGTCACTCCTTCCATTGGCTTTGTTTCCTTCCTCACTGCTTCAAGAACTAGAGCATCAACTATATCCCATTCAGGGAGGATTAACACCCTAGCTTTAGACACCATCTCTCTTCCTTTCTCAGGGGTAATAGTCTTAAACTCTTCCATCATTACTTTCTTTATTTCTTGTTCCACCTGAGTTGCATCTTTGAGAGGTTGTTCACTCTTCCTCTACTCACATCTCACCTTGAATTGTTCCATGTTTTTCTTCCACACAAATTGCATGAAAGCCCCTATTGTAACAAAATTACTGTCAGCCAGGAATTCCTCACTGGCTTGCTTAATAGTAACGTCTAATTCTTTTCCCTTTAGCTCACCATTAGTCAAGTTCATTTCAGCACTAGGTGGCTCTTCTGGCATCTCCTCTTGGGTCTCCTCATAGGTATAGGAAATCTCATCAAGACTCCCTAACTATAACAATTGTTTAGCTTGCTCATCTCCTATGTGGATAGGGGATTGAGATGGAGAATACTGAGGTTCATTAGTTTCAACTTCCTTCCCCACTCTTTGCCTTTTAGGGTAATCTTGGATGTCAATGACATCCTCAATTGCTCTTTTCCCTCTTGAAGTGGAAGGCTCACCTCTCACTAGCATCATCACACTGTACTTTGATCTCTTATGTAGTACATAATCACCAAGTGGGATAGCCTTAGCAAAAGAAGGCTTAGCTAGGACCAATATAACCTTGTCAGGATCATTTTGCATTAGAACCTTCCTTTTTTCTTTCAAGGTTTGCATGAGGTCTTCAAAATTGAGAATCAAGAATTTGACTTTCTCCTCAAAGGGGTTGAAGCTAGAAAGAGGGTCATAGCTACTATCAAATTGATGAATAAAATCAAGTGCCCTTTTATATACAACCCACTTCTCCTTCCTTAGTTCCTGCTCATCTAAGCTGAATTCATTCCTAATTAAATCTTCAGGGAACTAAAATTGGTGAGGCCTACCTTTACACACTGCCCTCTTTCTGAACATGCCATTGAAAAAGTCGTCAGGGTCTGCACATCTTGAAACTGGAGTTGACAGCCTATATGGCTTAAATAATTCTTCAAAATATTTCCAAACACCTTTAGTGATTACAAAATGGTGGGTCATGGTGATAGTTGGGAAAATGGTCCCTTTACCCCTATTGGTCAGCTCTACCTCTTGTACTCCTCCAATTTGTCTCAATACTTCTGCAATTCCTATCTTTAATGGGACCTGATAGGGTAGTAAATAGGGAGTACCTCTAAAACCATACACTCTAAAAATAGTAGAAACAGGGTATAAATACATGTCTCCCCAATTGTGAAGAATCTTAATACCCTCTACAAACTCTTTAGGTCTGAGGAATTCCAAGAGAGCCTTAGGAATCCTAGGGTTTTCTGTGCATAAAAGAATTTTAATCTTACATGCAAAGCATCTATCAAACTTCTGAAAAATAGCATCTTCTCTTATCCCAAGATAAAATAGTGCTCCAAATTTGGACACGCATCTCTTCCTTATCCTTTACCTTGACTAGGTCCATTTCCTTTGCAAAATAGTCAGCACATTCGAACAAAAACATGTGCATTAACAGGGAGTACCATCGAAATGTCCTATCCAACTTACCATTTTTTATCCCTACTAGCCGTGCATGAATTACATTAGTAAGGTATGGCACATAATCAAATGTTATTGCCAAAGAGGGGTTCAAAATTTGTGCAATCATTAGCATGTAATGGGTTGGCATGTTTCTCTCAGCATCTTCTCCAAAGATCTGACATAGTGCCCAATACATACCTTTAGCTCTCAGAGTAAACAAATTGAGGGAGAATGGTTCCATTGTGCTGGGTCCTACAACTGTTAACCCTCCTATCTTAACAAAATACTCTTTCAATTCGCCACTTCTAAGATGGTCCCTTTGTGCATTGTACATCTAGGCTAATGACTCAAAGTCAATAGGTTCTAACAAATTGGAAGCCATTAGATCAAGCTCTAACTATCCAATCTTTAACTCCAATAATGACCGTCAGTCTCACTAACTAACTGTGCCTCAACTTGACGGCTAACGGTTTTTGCCATTTTGCAGAGACAAAGCTGCAGGCATCTTCAAGCCACAAAACAACGATGACCGTTGGATCGACCATTAGATGAATATCTTTTAACACGCTTCAAGCCTTTCAAGTGGGCCCTTTATTCTTGGAGATCACTTGCATCACCTCATCACCAGTTAATGAATGCCATGTGGCAGTTGGCCATTTGCTCAAGAAGTTCCATCGGGTTCCATTCTAAATCCGCCACGTGCTTTGCTTCACTATTCTCCACATAACTACCGGTTGAAATCAAGGCGGGCCCTGAACTACCCTTCAGAGACACGTGTATTGTACATGTCACTATTACACTCTACGAAACACACCATCTGTCCTACCACGTCATGCATTTGTGTGATTGCCACCTGTCTTTCACCATTTAGCGATGACTAACTTGCGATCATCTTATCTTCACGAATCCATGCGGGCCATTAGATCTCAGGAACTTGCTTGTTGTTTATCCTTTCTATGACCACCTCTCCTAGGCCCACCACCTTTTTCGCTACTTCATGAAAGGTAGAACATGTGCATCTTCTAGCTGCAAATCAATGTGAGCCATTGATCCTTTCTAAACTGATCATCCTTTAACCAAAGAAGCCGCTCGCCTCTGGGACCTGCCATGTGTTTTTGTTGTTTCGCAGATCTTATACCATGTGCATCTCGGGCTAGTGAATCAACGCAAGCCGTTCATAGTCAAGATGTAGTTCTTTTATCTGATGGTCAATCCACCTAGTCAGGCCCACCTATGCCTTTCACTATTTCATTAACATTAACCTGCTAGCAACTTCACTTAATGAAACAAAGACAATCGCTAGATTAACAAAGAGTTGCACAATACTTAAGGGGCCCGACAAACTTTAGAACAAGGTAAAGTAAAGGCACATAAATTAAAAACATTTAAGGGACCGCCTAGGGAAAAATCTAATGGGGGGACACTTCTCATGACATACCAACCCTTCTTTAAGTGACAAAAGTAATGCAGAATTAAAACATGAGGGTTTTTCTCAAAAACTGTCAGGGTTAGAACTCAAACCTTAAACCCTCTTCTGACCTAAGACAATCAAAGGCAACAAGGCCATACCAGACTCAATTTTTTGCAGACTTTTAGCCAATTATGGAACAAGAATATCCATTTTTAAAATAGTAATAACAAAACTAGTGAAGCCTTCTAAGGCCAAGTTTGCAAGTCACTCGGGTAGGCCTAAAACCCTTGAAAATAGGACAGTTCTAGAAACCCCATGTGTACGGAGTACCTAGATGCCATTTTTCTTTATCATATGTAACTAGGAAAAGGGTACTCATAACTGCAATTTGTTTGGGACCTTGTGTGGGTTGATGTGAAATTAAGCCCTAAAAACTGTAATAGAAGGGCTAATTGAATTAGTCCTGTTTGGAGCCCGACATAGCCAAGGTGACCTTGGGAAGGCTTTACAATGGGTTTAAAGGTGACCAAACCATTAGAAGACACCAAAGACACTATGTTAATTCATTTTACGCTCTTGAAATAAGTTTGTGAATTAAGATCCTTTGCAGAGGTTGTTGGAGAATTAGGAAGGTGTGATAGGGATTGATGTGGAATCCTCAATAGGAAGAGTTGTTGTAAAACACTTGTGGCTATACCTTGGAGGAAAGATAAAGTGGATTAGGCCTTGGAGGTATAACTAGCATAACCCTTACCAATTACCATTGGATGGGCTTGAGTAGTTAGTAGGTTGGAGAGAACAAGAAAGACAACTAGGTGATTTGGATCAACTCCAAGAATCTTTGCATCGCCTACTCCCACCGTGGTTTTTCCCATTCGGGTTTTCCACGTATAAACTCTTGTGTCATGTGGTTTATTCTTTATGTGGTGATTGCATACTTGGTATGGTGTTATTTCTTATATGCCTATTAAAATTTAACTTGGTGAATTTGATAATCAAATTTGTATTTTTTTTTACTTGCACTGATTCACCCCCCCCCCCCTCTCAGTGCCTTATAAGTTCATATTTATGTTGTGTAGCTAGGAAATGTGGAAATCATCAAAGCAAATAGATTTTAATATTAGTTCAATCACAAAAACTAAAATGCAGTGATAACAATCCTAACACACTCAATAGAGACATGAAAATGAAACATTCAAAACTAAAGATTATGCAAACCAGATGTAGATCTAAATGCTTCCTTCATGCGGCTCCATTGTCCTTCTTTCTTCTCCAAATAGTTTCTTTGTGGATCTCACCTTCAAGTGCATAAACCTAATGTGAAAGCAAGATTGATATTGGCACAAGAGTACTCGAAGCATGATTTGACAAAGTGATTAGAAATTCGATGATCTGATTAGGGATTAGATTGAAGAAATTCATCCAATTTATAGATAAATTGGAGAAAAGACAAGATTAGCATGAAAATGATTCGAATGGAAATTCAAATCAAGAATAGCAAAATTATGACATGTGTATGACAAATTGCTATGCAAGGATTTATGACAATTTATGACAAATTATGCACTTTCTATGCAAAATTTGATTGATTGATAATTCATGACAAATTTCTATGTCAAGAATTGATTGATTGTCAATTATGACAAATTTCTATGTCATTCCCATGAAATTAGGAGAAAAAAAGGAGAGAATGGAAATTAGGAATTTAGAAAATTAGAAAATTAGAAAAAGAGGAAAATTAGGAATTAGGAAATTAGAAAAAGAAGAAATTAGGAATTAAGATAAATTAGGTGAATTAATTAATAGTTTGTCATTTATTAATTAATTCACAAAAAGAGGAATAATTAGCCAATTAAATGAACATTTAATTGTGATGAGAAGACTTAGGATAAATAAATAATTTATTAATCCTAAAGGGAGAAATGACAAGCAAGGTTAAATGATTAAATCATGAAACCCTAGAAGATGAATTAGCAATGCAAAGATGACAATTAGGTCTTGATGAAAGATAATTGACTCGATCATGATTCGGATTAACAAAGGACCAATGTGATAAATGATTTGATTGATAAATGCGCCAATTGACGAGGAACAATGACTAATTGATCCAAATTGACATAATTGAGACAAACAACGATCGATGACAAATCAATCACAAAATGACAAGATTGACAAGAGGACAAGAATCGATGACAAAATACATTGCAAGATGACAAGATTGAAAATGACAACGGTCAATGACAAATTGATCACAAAATGACAAGATCAAACATAACAACGATCGATGACAAATCGATCACCAAATGATAAGATTGATAAGAGGACAAAACCCTAATTAGGATTGACGATGTCCAAAATAATGACAAATGAGCACGCACATTGATGCGATAGGATAAAATCGATCAAAATCATGACTGGATAGTGTTGTCGACAAGACCAAATTTGAGAGCGAGATGAATGAAGAATGTAGAAGAATGACTTGATGCTCGCAAATGATAAAACCCAAGTTCGTGACATAGGAGAAATGTTAATGCGATGCAAAAACCTAAAATGAGGCAATGCGCAAATGTTAAAGTATGACTCCGCAAGCGTTGACCATTTTTAGGTGTCTACATTTTGCCCCTCTTTGAGACAATGTGATTTTAAGTGTTGTTTCAAAGAAAAATAATGAAAATGCCCCAGACAATGACAATGACATATGCATGCCCCCTCGAGGAATTGGCCGGAAACATGCTGAAAAGAGGCCAATTGATCTATAAAAATGATAGGATCGAACGGATTGACAATCGGATATCGGATGCATGAAGGACAAGCAATCAAAGATGCAAAAGACTGCGACCAACATAAGATGGAAAGGGTGCACATCCATCTATGCACAGACAAAGATCTATAAATGAGACCAAGAGAGTGAAAATTGCTCATTTGCACTAGCTCAAGAGGAGAATTTGTTGCTCTGGAAAAGGACACTTGCAGAGAGATGGTGAACATTCCAATGGCAGATCACCTCGAAGAATGTGTACACACATTTAGACGACCGGACGATGCAGGAGTAGCGGTATGTATCTCAAAAACCCATGTTTTCAATTTCATGAATTTGACTAGCTTGCGAGACATTGCGGGGCCCACAGGAAATGTAGAAAATGACTTCTGCGCTTGTGTAGGGCAAATCCTGTGCTTGTGTGAGGTCTTTTGTGCTTATGTAGGGTACACAGGTGTAGGTTACATGACACAGGTCCAGGTTCCTTGACACAAGCGCAGTTGTGCATTGGGAACTCAATTTTGGTCCAAAACGAGATGCAAATGATCTGGAAAGGGGGGATAAGCGTAGGATAGGTTAGATTAGATGAAAAACACCCTGATTTTTGGATGAAATGAGGAAATGCAACCCATAGGAGCAAACCCTAAAACTGACAAAATATGCCCCTATTGTGATGCAGAGTCGATAGTATCCGTTGATCACACGGGAGAACCGACCTGACTGCTTCATGCTACGACATAGACTTAGGAGCACGGACAAAGATACATTAGCAGGACTGGGGATATACTATATCACGTTCATGCCTAAGATTAGGGCAAACATAGGACTACTTACCGCATTGGCAGAGCGATGGCATTCGGAGACCTCCTCCTTCCATCTGGTGACTGGAGAGGCGACTATGACACTAGAGGATGTATGGTGTATCCTCTGCATTCCGATTCATGGAGAGATGATAGAGTATGACCCAGTGACAGGGAGAGACGCATTGTGCAGATTATTTGAGTGTGACGTAGATGATCTAGATATCGTAGAGAGGGAGATTGGCTAGGAGACCATGGCATCAGAGTATGATTGACGATATGTGGTGATAGCAGTGGTGATAGCATGTCTACTAGCAGGAGACAGACAAGGACATGGATTCCCTATTGGATGGGGAAGAGTGCTAGAGTGGATGGTGACAGGGGGGACGGTGTATGCATGGGGACCATGTGTACTGGCTATGCTGTATTTTCAGCTACATCAGATAGCGTATCAGGGAGTTCAGACTTTGAGCTGTGGAGTCACATTGCTACAGGCATGGGCATTTGAGCACATAGCCATATGTCGACTGATTATAGATAGATAGGTAGTACCACATTGACCATATGTGTACTGCTATGGGGGAGCACTGAGATAGGGTCCTTTTGGATACATACTATATTGGTGACATGAGCTAGACCGACTGAGAGAGTTCATATGGAGGCCATATCGTGATTGCCCAGGATGGTCAGATGACAGTGATGAGCTACCGTATTGTAGATAGGAGAGGTACCTGATTGGGTGCCCAGTGAACCGCCAGAGAGTAATTGAGATGTACCTGCCAGAGAGAGTCAGATGATAGTTTGGAGAGAGGCAGGATGTACCTAGGAGGACTGCACATTTTGCCTGATCTCACAGAGAGACGAGTCAGTGGGGGAGTATGATTCAGCCACACATACCATATGTTGACTTCTCACAGCTACAATAGAGACCGTGGGATTGGAAATTAGATGTGGAGGACGTCGGGATGACAGATGAGTATGAAAGATGGTTTGCACAACTACGGCCAGTGCCATTGACAGATCCGGATATTCTAGTACTGAGGCGACAGGAGGATTTCCCACTCATAGGAGAGGAGGAGGGAGATGAGGAGGACGAGGAGGATGAGGGCGGGGATGAGGATGGGGGGGATGATGAGGATGGAGATGAGGATGGGGATGACGAGCAGGAGGCATTGCAAGATATACCCATAGAGTCAGAGATAGCTAGAACAGAGGAGATGGAGATGTGCAGGGCTGTCATAGCGAGTCAGCAGGATCACATTACGACATTAGAGAGACAACAGGAGCAGTTCAGAGCGAAGATAGCCAGACTCACAGTGGCTCGAGATGTACCAATTTCTCAGGCACAGTGAGAGGAACAGAGAGTCACTAAGTATATTTGGTCGAGTCGGGATGCCAGTGCACGGGAGATGGCACAAATGTTGGTAGAGATAGGAGAGGAGATATACCATTGGAGGACACTATATGAGAGTGTAGTCCCACCAGAGTAGAGAGAAGCTTCATATTGGGCATGATCGAGGACAGAGAGTAGGGCACGCTCTCGGAGGTCATTGAGTAGCATGGGGGTGAGTGGACCTATGAGACCACCACAGCCAGGACCAGGAGGGACATCATCCGCGAGACATGGCAGGGATGAGGAGGACAGAGGGAGCACCCAGTGACAGAAGCACGTGCTCCTTATGACAGAGACAGATGTAGTTTGACATTTTGTAGTCAGTCTGCGGGCCATACTTAGGACAAATAGTCCAATTTTGTACTCTGATATTATTGTGACATATGATATGATATGCATCGATATGATGGGATGCAATGTGTTATGACTGATAGTTATTTTCCATGTATGGATGACTTATGCACTATTTATATACCATTGTGGAACATGTATGAATGTATATTTTTTATGTGTTGTTGATGCATTGATAATATGAAATGGATAAGATGCTTGATATGATTCTTGATGTAATGCAAATGTACTAACCAATGAATGCAGGATGTAGCATGTGTGTTTGGGGAAATCGGAGCACTAGATCGAACTAACTATCCGAACTAACGGAAGAAATGTTAGTAAGAAGAAAATGAGATAGAGGACAGTTAGAGATGAAGAAAAGAAACTTTCTTTCAGTAATGCACTTTGTAGGTGAGAACCTTTATTTTAATGTAGCAAAATGGATGCGTAGCATCATGGCATTGAAGGCCAGAGCTGAAATGCAACCCTTATTGCAAAATACACACACATTGCAGACAAACAACAATCACAACAAAAAAGAAAGAAACCATGAACCATCCCAGTCACTCTAAATCACTCAGTGACATCATCGAGCAACATAGGAACATGATCGAAGCCAAAAATAAATTAGTAAAAAAGATAAGATGCACAAATTCCAACAAGTCAAACAAACATCTTGATCTTCATTGTCAAAAGTTGAAAGTGCTGATAGGATGGTCATGCTATCTGGTTTCAGGACATGTGATACCCCGTCTAAGATAGGACATAGTCTGGTTTCGAGTATACCACACCCTGTATAAGACCCATGATAGTGTGCCAAGGACAAATGATTTTGAGGTTGATTGATATGACAATTCGGATCAGTTTGAATGTCTGGTTTGATTGAAAAGTTCATCTGTTAACACATGATTTCATTAAAGCACAATGCGTGATTACATGTCATTGGAGGGATGCTCAGTGATTTGTCTTATGCACAAAAAGGGATCCTTTATTGACAAAAATGCTTGTTTTTTTGGATTTTAATGTTTTGAAATGTTTTTGTGTTCATTTTTTCAGGACTTTATTTGACTGTTTAGGGATTTTTTCAGGACATTTTTCAATTTTTTTTTGAATTATTTCAAGACATTTTTCAATTTTTTTGAATTATTTCAGGACATTTTTCAATTTTTTTATGATTATTTCAAGACATTTTTCAATTTTTTTGAATTATTTCAAGACATATTTGGATGCAAAAGTTCCAGTGATTGATCATGACAAGGGGAATGCACCTAATGCACATCTAAAAGATATACATAAACTGGGACCAAAACATATGTACAAGAAACTGGAGTATGCAAGACAATGATGTTGACCAATAACAGGCTTTGAATAGGACATTGGGTCAAGATGAAGATAGACATGATAAACTAGCCAAGAGAAAGCATAGCTAGAGGTCGTGATAGATGACGAAGCAATCATCTTGTTACACATGGCACCTGATTGCTAGGTTTTCACCATGGTACTTGCCCAAAGCGCCTATTTGCTAGGTTTTCACTAGAGGGCGAATTATTTTTCTTTACTTTTTTGCTCTTTTTTTCACGTTTTTTTTTTTTTTTTTTTTTTTTTTGCCTTTTATTTTTTATTTTTTTGTATTTTGACTTTTTCCATTTATTTTTGTATTTTTTTAGGATCATATTTGAAGAAGTGCTGATAGAAAATTATGCCTAGTACTTGCGAAGATGCATGCTATTTATAGGATCAGACAGAGGTTCACCTTCTGGGGTAGCAAGCTGATATGCCCCTGAGCCATATGTTGTAGTTACTATGAAAGGCCCAACCCAATTAGGTTCAAGCTTGCCTTTGATGATGTCAGTAGACTGTGCATTCTTGGGATTTGCCTTTAAAACCAGATCTCCCACTTCGAAGTGTCACCCTTTGACCTTCTTATTATAAGAGCGACGTAGATGGTTTTGATATGCTTGCAAATGTGTCAAGGTTGTCTGACGTTTCTCATCTAACATCTCAAGTTGGTGCAACCAAGAGACTCTGTGTGTCTCATCATCAATCAGATGTTGCAAGGAAACACACAAGGAAGGAATCTCCACTTCCAAGGGTAAAATGGCTTCCGCACCATACACCAAGGAATAAAATGTTGTGCCAGTAGGTGTGTGGATAGAAGTGTGATAGGCCCATAGTGCTGTATTCAACTGAACATACCAATCTCAACCAGCATCATTGACAACCTTTTTCAGGATCTTGATAATGGTTTTATTTGATGCTTCAGCTTGACCATTCCCCTATGGATAGTATGAACTGGAGAAACGGTGTTGGATATGAAACTTTGCACAGAGTTCCTTGACATCTTTATTCTTGAAGGGGCGACCATTATCAGTGACTATGGAAAGAGGAACCCCATACCAACATATGATATAATTCAATAGGAATTTTGAAATTTGCACACCAGTGATATAGGTCATGGGGATAGCCTCGATCCATTTTGTAAAATACTCTGTGGCTGTAATGATAAACTTGTGTCCATTTGCAGATGTCGGGTGAATCTTGCCAATAAGATCCAATCCCCATTGAGAAAAGGGCCATGGAGATATGACAGAATGAAGCTCTTGGGCTGGTGCATGAATGTAATTTCCATGGATCTGGCATTTGTAGCACTTCTTAACAAAATCATGAACATCTTTTTCCAGAGTAGGCCAATAATACCCAACACGAATCAACTTTTTGGCTAAGATCAGACCATTGAAATGGCCCCCACATATACCATCGTGAACCTCATGTAAAGCCACTTGTGCTTCATCAGAATCCAAAGACCTAAGGAGGGTATGGTCAAAAGAACGACGGTAAAGGGTATCGACGATGATGACATATTTGGCTGTCTGTCAGATGAAGGCTCAGCGTTGGTTAGTGGAAAGGTTAGGTGGTAAGGTTTGGGATTTCAAATATTGATATACATCATTGTACCATGGGGAGTTGGGACCAACAAGAACGCACATCACATCCGTTGTCAGAATGTCAAAAGAAGGAACCAGCAATTGTTTGACTAAAAATTCACATTTGTCCATATTGTGGGGCATATTCAACATGGAAGCAATCATAGCCATCGCATCTACCGACTTGTTTTGCATTCTCGGAACTTGATTGAAATGGATAGCCGTGAATTTGGTCTTGAAGAAATCTACCATATGCTTATAGGGAATAAGCTTTTCATCTTTTGTTTTGTAGTCATCATTCACTTGTCAGATGACTAATTGACAATCTCCATAGACTTGCAAATGCATGATGTTCTAGTGGATGGCTACTCGGAGTCCTGTAACCAGTGCTTCATACTCTGCAATGTTATTTGTACAATGAAAAGTTATCCTGTAGGACTTGGGAATAGCGTCACCTTGAGGGGTGACAAACAAGATGCCGGCTCCAGACTCGAACTTGGTATGGGATCCATCAAAATATAACTTCCATTCATTAGAAGATGTAAGAGTAAATACTGATTCATCTGGAAAATCTGTCAACATGGGATGATCATCAGAAATAGGAGCCTCTGCAAGTTGATCTGCTATGACTTGTCTTTTTATCGCCTTTCGCTCCATATACTCAATGTCAAATTCACTGAGAATCATGACCCACTTTGCTAGGCAACCCGTCAAAGCTACTCGGCTAAGCAAGTATTTTAAGGGATCAATTTTTGTAACCAACAATGTTTGGTGGCTTAACATATAATGTCGAAGCTTTTGTGTTGCAAATACCACTGCTAAGCATGCCCTTTCAATAGTTGAATAATTTAACTCATAACGTACCAGTGTCCAGCTGATATAATAAATAGCTCGCTCTTTGCTGTTCTCATCTTGTTGGGCCAAGAGAACTCCTAATACCATTGCAGTTGCAGAAATATACAATATAAAAGGCTTTCCTTCTATAGGAGGCATTAGAATAGGCGGCAACAACAAATAGTCTTTGAGAGCTTGAAAGGCTGATTGACATTGTTCGGTCCATTTAAAAGCGACACCTTTATGCAATAGATGCTGGAATGGATGACATTTGTCAACGAACTGAGCTATGAAGTAGCAGATTGATTGTAGCTTTCCTTGTAGACTTCTTAATTGCCGGAGATTTGAAGGTGGAGGCATATCCATTATTGCTTTAACCTTGGCAGGGTCAACCTCAATGCCTCTGTGAGAAACAATGTACCCTAGTAATTTGCCAGCTGTGACACCAAAGATGCACTTCTTTGGATTGAGTCTGAGCTTGTATGTCTCCATTCGGTGAAAGATTGGGCCCAGGATGGCTAAATGACTATCTCTGGTGATAGATTTACATAACAAGTCATCAACATAGTCCTCCATCAAAGTATGCATGAAATCATGAAAAATTGTCGTCATCGCTCATTTGATATGTTGCGCCTGCATTTTTAAGACCAAAGGGCATCACATTCCAGCAATAAGTACCCCAAGCACAGGTGAATGTTGTCTTATGTTGATCTTCAGGAGCAATGCGAATTTGGTTATAGCTGGAGAAACCATCCATCAATGAAAGCATCTCATATCCAGCAGTCATGTCCACTATGATGTCTATGTTTGGCAGTGGAAAGTCATCTTTAGGGCATGCTTTATTAAGATCCCTAAAATCTATACAGATTCTAATGCCCCTAGTTACTTTGCTAACTGGTACTAAATTTGAAATCCAATCTGCATAATCAATGGGTCTAATGAAGCCCACATCCAGTAATTTTTTTAGTTCCACCTTGACCAAAAGAGCCACCTGGGGATGCATCTTTCAAAGTTTTTGTTTGATAGGCTTGGCATCGGCTTTCAATGGCAAATGATGAAGGACTAATTCTGGATCGAGGCCACGCATATCTGCATAGGACCATGCAAAGCTGATCTTCTTCTCAAGAAAGAAATTGACAAAATCTATCTTTTCCTGTTTTGATAGAGAAGCAGCAAAATGAATGACCTTAGGGTTGTCAGGTGTACCCAAATTGATTTCCTTAGTCATTTCCACAAGTAATGTTGATTTGTCCTGACTTGATAGGGGTATGTCCACTCTTCCACCTTTGGGCACCTTAGAGAGGTTTTCACCCGCAGGTACGTCTTTTGTTTTTACTTTTGTATGATCAGAGAGTGCCTTATGGTTTTCACTCAAAGATCTATTCTTTTGATTTTTTACTTTTTCTTTTCTTTTTTCATTTTGATGACTAGAAGAGGGAGTTGACTCCCCAAAATATGTTGTGGAATCCAAATTGATAGCAAATCCTGCCTTATGATCACCTTGTGGCATGCCTTCCCGTAGTCCAAGGAATTCTGCAATTGCTTCGTCATTTTGAAAATAGTCCAATGTGAGTGGTTCTTGTTGGTCATGTTGGATAAGCTGGGGATAGATGAGGAGCATGTCATCATCGATTGTAAGGAGAGAAAGGGTTGATATGGTAAAGATGTAAACATTTGTGGTGTCACTATCCAAACTGCTTGTATTCGATTCTGAGCTTGGATCCTAGAATGACTCTATCCAAGCATGAGGACATGTTTTAGGAAGAGGAGTTATTTCATGTTTGTCTTCCATAGGCAAATTATCAGGGTCAATGAAAATATTGTCAAGGGCATAGGAGCTAGAAGAAAAAGAACTCCACTCCCATTCATTGGAATCAGTTTTGGGTCAGGTATCCTCAGGTGTTATTTCATCATCAGAGTCACGCCCTTTTCTACACATGGGCACTTTGGAAGATGAGGGTCCAATTCGCAATGGTACAAAACCTAACCCTAAAGTCGGAGGTCGCATTATGGGTATAACAGGTTCTAGCCTTCCATTGTTGTTCAGGCCTAAGCCACTGCAGCCATCATATCCTTTCTTTTGCAGCATAGTAAACCCTTTGTCGTATCGCTCCACTGGCAACCTGACAGGTGGGGTCTCAGTTGGATCTTTGTAAAGCCAATCTATGACATCATCATCTAAAGTTTCTTTGTCAAGTTCACCCCATCTTGTAAATGTAGTGGGAGGCTGATATTGAATAACGACCTTAGGTTTTTTTTGCAATAAATGTGGTTTGCCATATGATTTTGGAGATATTGGTAAATTCCCGATGAGGAATGTTTGATCCATTGAATATTCTCTGCATCCTTGGTCTTGTATCTTCAATTTTCCTTTGACAGCATCTAACAATTCCTTAGGATCCACATAACTATGTGAATTGGCCTCTCTATTGAGTGGGACTTGCCGCTGAGGGGTATCCTTTAGAGTAGCACAAAATTGAAATGGATTAGGATCTCTTGGAATTGTTATTTCAGTTCCATTGTAAGGATATTTTAAACATTGATGATAAGTGGATGGAACTGCTTTCATTGCATGGATCCATGGACGGCCAAGAATCATATTGTAAGGGAGATCAAGGTCCAAGACCTGCAAGAAAGTGTTTTCTGTCACTGGATCGACTCTGATAGGCAATGTAATTATCCCTTTGGATGGGTGCTCAGCATCATCATATGCTTTTATTGTTATTCTTCTGGAAGCATCAATATCATTTTCTGTATATCCAAGGCCAATGACCACTCTCAAGGTGCAAATATTAAGACCCGCTCCACCATCTATCAAGACTCGTCGGATTTTGTAATGATGGAAAAAGACTTCAAGGTGTAAAGGATCGTTATGAGGGAGCTTATCAAGTGAGATATCATTATCAGAAAATGCGACATTTTGGGAAACAACTAGATGTCCAATCCGGGCTTGAAACTGGTCAACATCAATATCTATCAGGACAGTGGACTCAATTAAAGCTTTATCTAGGACTGCACAATGCATAGGAGACATTTTCAATAACTCAAGGATTGATATTTGTGCAGGTGTCTTTCCTAGATGATCCAAGAGATTATACTGGCTTGCAGGAGTTGGTTTGGAAGGAGCTGCAGGAGCTCCTTTCAGGACTATTTTAGATCGACGAGTGGTGACTGCTCAAGAGGGATCTTTTCCCTTTATTCTTAGGGTGGAAACATACTCATTTGACGCTCTGAAACAATTGATGACATTGTTATAACCAGTATTCACATAATTTGCTGTTTGGGTAGAGTTGGAAGAAGACGCTTTACCCTTGTCATGATCAAGCAAAGGAGTTTTGAAAATAGTATGATCAGTGTTAGAGGTCGCATGGGGTGGATCTACCTCAATTACTCCTTTCTCTAATAAATCTTGAATCATATGTTTCAATTGAAAACATGATGCGGTTTTATGTCCTTTGGACCGATGATACTCACAGTATGCATTATCATTCCACCAATGCGGTTTTACCACTGGTTCTGCCTTGATATTTGGGAGCTTAATAAATTTTGCTTATATTAATTGCTTCATTACCGACTCAATAGGCTCTCCCAATGGTGTAAATTGTCGAGGATGCCCATCCCTTGATCGGAAAGGTTTGCGCTGCTGGCTTTGGAGTTGGCCTTCTTGTTGATTATATTGTTGAGTATGTTGTTGTTGAGTAACGTTGCTCATTGGTGCTTGATTTTGTTCCATAGTTGACATATTAGGAACACTCAACTTCTTGATCATGAATGGGGGTTGATTTGCATTCACCGCTCTTGCATCAACAACACCATCGTTAGTGACATTCTTATTTTTATACCAAAATCTATTTCTGTCCCCTGAATAATTTGTGTTGTCAGTGTCTTTATTGAGCTTGATAATTCCTTTAGCTACAAGAGCCGTTTCAATGCTCATTCCTTTCTTAATGAGTTTCTCAATAGTACTGGGACTTTTCAGTTTTAGTTCATACATCATTTCTGGGACCAAATTTTGGATAAATAGATTCACTTGTTGTTCTTCAGGTATATCCAGGGAAGAATGACTATACAAGCTTCGCCATCGTTGCAAGAAAGTCACTAATGGTTCACCTTGCTTTTGCTTGGTGTTGCATAAATCTGACATGGTCACGTCACTATCGATGTTGAATGCAAAATGAGATAAAAACTTTTGAGCCAACTCTGACCAAGTCTTTATATTTCCTGGCAGATGTGAATACCAATCCATGGCTTGCCCTGTGAGACTTCGTGAAAATAAGCGCATTAAATATGTCTCCTCATAACTCACTTCAGTACATGCTGCGAAAAATGCTCGAATGTGATCTTTTGGATTGCCATTCCCTTTATATTTCTCAAAATTAGGTGCCTCAAAATGCTTAGGGAATGGAGGCATGTATACACTCTTGTCAAATGGATTAGGACATAAATCTTGATCTGTATACAACTTCTTTGTTCCTTTAGTTTCTAATGCGTCAACTTTTTGTTGCAACTGCTCAAGTTGTTGTGCAATTGTATCAGATTTTGGAGGTCCATCATTAATCCCAATGGGTACTCTTTGTCGATACATCATATTTCCAATCGGTTGTTGGCACTCTAAAATGGCCGTTTTTGGTGTCTCCGGCATATAATGTTCTTGGTACATCGCTTGTTGTTGTGGTTGTGCTATGCCTTGATATCAACCTTGTTGTTGTGCTTCTTGTAGCCTAGGTTGATATTGCAATTGAGTATGTTGTTGATATTGCACAGGCGCCAATTGCGGTTGTGAAGTAGGATAGCTTGTTTGCCTTGGCACATATTGAGGCACATGTTGGTGTTGAGGCTGACGAATCGGAATTTGTTGACTTTGTGCCAATTGTTGTCGCGGCGTATATCCCATCATTTGTAAAAAACTTTGTTTAGGTGGTTTTCGTTGCTTCTCCTTAAGATGGGGTATAGCACTTGCATTAACTTGTTGTGTTGTTTGTCCAATCCATTGTGATGGTTTCAAGTTTGCATTAACTTGTAATGGTGCCGAAGGTGCTGCAATTTGTTATCGAATGCGAAATTGTTGTTGTTGTACATTGCTTGTTTGCACATTCGATTGCACTTTTTGTGTATTACTCAATTGTTGCAACAATTGTTGTTGGTGCAAACCACTATCTGTAGCTCTTTGTGTCGCCATTATCGAAGAATTTGTCACAATAGTGTTTGGCAAATATATTGAATTTAACGGGACATAAGAACTTTGTTGCATCGTGGAATTGTTTTGGACATTGGTGATATCAGGCATTCCAGTTGTGAAGCTCTCTTGCATTTTAGATTTTGATCCCATTTTATGCATATGAGGAACTACTTCTTGTTGAGGGATAGTTGTCAATATTTGCGTGGTCTTTATTTGATCTTGTGTTACAGGTGTTGTGTTGAATAATGGATTATTTATTGTCTCAAATGGTGACTTTTGAGGAATAGTCACTGTCAATGCCTTTGAAGCACGTTTACTCATCAAGGTAGGTTGAGTTGCTTGTTGTGCATTTTCTTCATTTGGATGCAGAGAGAAACTTAACAACTCACCGCCTTGTTGTTCTTGCACATTGATTTGCTCACTTGAAGAGGTCACATTACTCATCATGTTAAGATACTTTTGTGGAAACATCTTAAAGACCTTGTTCAAGAACTTATCCATCTTTTTTGTTATCTTTGGATCTTGAAGGAACATGTCAACATCGTCAGAAGCATCGGAATCTGATGAAGAATCTGGTTGGACATTTGGATTCGTTTCTTGGTGAATGCCTTGATCTGAACCAAATCCTTGTGAGAGGGTTTGTTCTTCATACAATGTTTGTATTTCATGTTGCAAGTTTGGTTGATTCCAATTAAAAGGTGCATTTCCTCTTGGAGTTGGTGGAACACTCCCATGTCCTGGTTTCATAGGTACAAACACTGGTTCATATAATGGAGGTGGTCCAAGTTGAACTCTTCCATATGGTGGTAGTGATGTGTTTGATGAACCTTCAATTTGTACTGTTTGACTGGCTTGAAATTGTGAATTTGATATGTTGTCAATGGGTTGATATGTTGGTTCACCCATCTTGTTTCAACAGGCATGTCACTTATGCAAATGCAATATTTTTGGAATTTTTTAAAGACAATATATGATATGCAACTAAATGCAAACTAAATGAATGAAAAATGCAATCTATGGCAAGAATGCAATCTATGTTTTTGGTTGTTTTTCAAGATTTTGACAAACTTTTTGGAATGCAGATCTAAAAGAGACCCTTAGGAAATTGAAATGATGTCTAGACCTCAAAGGACAAAAGGACCAAGTGACAAAAGGACGAAATGACAATGTCTCCCCTATATGCTTGGATACTAAGCTAGGTTTGACCAAATGACAATAATGACATAAAGAGAAAAGGTTTGATAAGGTCTAGACTTCTTAACAATGACTTAGGGTTTATCAAAGATTTGGATTACTCGAGTATGACAAAACCTAGTTTTTGAGACTATATGCAAAGGGACAACTAATATGCAAGTGACCTTAATATGATATGATAATGACCTAAGCCTAACGAAGAGACCTAGGGTATGCAATGTATGACAATGGTATGACTTTAATGCAAGAGGACACACGCAAATGGATGACTCTTATTGATATGCAAAGGAGTATGACCTAGGTGGAACCTAATCTTGGTACTTGACAATGAATTTGCAAAATGCAAACCTAGGATGAACCTAAATCTAAGTGACATGAATGTTGAGACAAGATTTTGAACAATGTTTGACAACCATGTTTGAAGGTTCTTTGAACTTTGTTGGATGAAATGTTCTTGTGTTTAACCTTGTTTTGAATCAATTTGTCTTGTTTTTGAAATGAGACACAACTCAACTTATTTTAACATAGACTCAAGACAATCATGCTCATTCACACATTTCTTATGGTAGGCAAGGACAGTAGGTACTTGAGAGGTAGACTTGTTATGGGATTCAAGGAGAATACATAGATGCTTGACCCCACGGGCTCCCCTCCATGGCACTCGCTTCTCAGGGCAGCCAAGCATCACTCCCCATGGAAATCTCCCCATGGCAAACTTAGTATCTCTTCCAAGTATCCGAACTTGTCCTTCTCAAGCAACTAGAAGGGTTTTTGGCTTCTAGATACAAGGTGTTTAGTCAGGATTTCTATTAAGTGTTACTCCTTGATGTCATGCAAGCATGATGGAGACATTAAGCCCATCAAGATACCAAACAAATATAGTCGTGCAAGCATGATTTAGACCCATGAGGCCCTACTTAGATGTTGATATGAGAAAGAGTTCAAGGGTCATCACTTCCCAAGTAACTGCAATTCCCACGTAACCCTTCCTTCAAAGCTTTCGCTCATCAGGTATTTGTTTATAGTGAGTTAGAATGCCAATGTATTCTAGCCATACTCACTTTGGGTCGTTCCCTTCTCATGATTATCACTTGCTTGCAAAAGCAAATGGTTGGGAAGGCAGGCCCTCTAAAGGTGACACTCAATCAAAACAATGAGCATGGTATCGAAGATCTGGATTTCTGATCACCCTAAGAAGAATGAGAGCATACTCTCCTACTCCAATGTCAAACTCAACAATCAAAGAAAAAACATGTTCATTCCAACCTATTTAGAAATCATACTAGGTGCCTATAACATTCATTGCAAACACAAAGTTTAGTTGTTTCTCCAATGCAACCTGCAAAACCCAAGTTAGAAGTTTGAGGTGTTTATTCTTTGATTATCGATTCTGCATAAAACATGTTAGTAGTTTCATTTATTTGTCTTTGCCATGCGTATGCCAAGATGCTGCACAGAGAATTAGTACCAAAAAGCAGAAAACAGAATGCAAAACAAACAATTTTTAAGTAAAACACTGCATTTTTACCTCTATTTCTGGACTTTACACAGGCGCAAAACTCATGACACAGGCGCAAAACTCATAACACAAGCGCAGAATGCTTAACACAAGTGCAAGTTGTCATACACAGGCATAGAAGTCCCTAGAAAACCCTGCACTGCCTTGTTTTTGGGTTTTTTGACCTGCAAATCAACTCAAAAGCACTCAAAAACACAGTTAAGGGGTTAGATGGTTAGTGTTCACGTCGGGTTCACCAATTAATGTAGCTAGGAAATGTGGAAATGATCAAAGCAAATAGATTTTAATATTAGTTCAATCATGAAAACTAAAATGCAGTGATAACAATCCTAACACACTCAATAGAGACATGAAAATGAAACATTCAAAACTAAAGATTATGCAAACCAGATGTAGATCTAAATGCTTCCTTCATGCGGCTCCATTGTCCTTCTTTCTTCTCCAAATAGTTTTGTTGTGGATCTCACCTTCAAGTGCATAAACCTAATGTGAAAGCAAGATTGACATTGGCACAAGAGTACTCAAAGCATGATTTGACAAAGTGATTAGAAATTCGATGATCTGATTAGGGATTAGATTGAAGAAATTCATCCAATTTATAGACAAATTGGAGAAAAGACAAGATTAGCATGAAAATGATTCGAATGGAAATTCAAATCAAGAATAGCAAAATTATGACATGTGTATGACAAATTGCTATGCAAGGATTTATGACAATTTATGACAAATTATGCACTTTCTATGCAAAATTTGATTGATTTATAATTCATGACAAATTTCTATGTCAAGAATTGATTGATTGTCAATTATGACAAATTTCTATGTCATTCCCATGAAATTAGGAGAAAAAAAGGAGAGAATGGAAATTAGGAATTTAGAAAATTAGAAAATTAGAAAAAGAGGAAAATTAGGAATTAGGAAATTAGAAAAAGAAGAAATTAGGAATTAAGATAAATTAGGTGAATTAATTAATAGTTTGTCATTTATTAATTAATTCACAAAAAGAGGAATAATTAGCCAATTAAATGAACATTTAATTGTGATGAGAAGACTTAGGATAAATAAATAATTTATTAATCCTAAAGGGAGAAATGACAAGCAAGGTTAAATGATTAAATCACGAAACCCTAGAAGATGAATTAGCAATGCAAAGATGACAATTAGGTCTTGATGAAAGATAATTGACTCAATCATGATTCGGATTAACAAAGGACCAATGTGATAAATGATTTGATTGATAAATGCACCAATTGATGAGGAACAATGACTAATTGATCTAAATTGACATAATTGAGACAAACAACGATTGATGACAAATCGATCGCAAAATGAACAAGATTGACAAGAGGACAAGAATCGATGACAAAATAGATTGCAAGACGACAAGATTGAAAATGACAACAGTCAATGACAAATTGATCGCAAAATGCAAGATCGAACATAACAATGATCGATGACAAATCGATCGCCAAATGATAAGATTGATAAGAGGACAAAACCCTAATTAGGATTGACGATATCCAAAATAATGACAAATGAGCATGCACATTGATGCGATAGGATAAAATCGATCAAAATCATGACTGGATAGTGTTGTTGACAAGACCAAATTTGAGAGTGAGATGAATGAAGAATGTAGAAGAATGACTTGATGCTCGCAAATGATAAAACCCAAGTGCGTGACATAGCAGAAATGTTAATGCGACGCAAAAACCTAAAATGAGGCAATGCGCAAATGTTAAAGTATAACTCCACAAGTGTTGACCATTTTTAGGTGTCTACATGTTGCATTATGGTGATGTTGTTAAGAAAATACATTTCCTATGTTAATCACCTTAAATATTTTGTACATCCTAAACCTAAAGATCCTAACCCTTGTACCTCTCCTAGAGTATCTTGTGTAGATGAGATGAGACCTCATGATTTAACAAATGCTCTCTTTAAACAAGTGCAAGCATTGGAGAGAAACAAGGACTCATTCTCTTCTACACATACCCTTCAAAAAGGGGGCAAAATCAAAATGTTAACATTCTTACGTCTTTTTATCCTCCTTATTCTCCTAAGACCTATCTTCAACATCAAATTCTATGTAGGGAGGATGATGTCATTAATTTTATTCATGATCTTTCCCCTTGCATAGAAATAACTAAAAAGGAGCTTCTACATGATGAAGATGTTCATCCCCAATCCTCCACAAAGGATAAGCTTGATAAAGGAAAGGAGATTGTCATTTCACATGATACTCCTTCTTCATCTACACATCCTTTCCTTCCCCCTTATACATCAAATTTCCAAGAAATTCATGATCATATTCCTCCATCTAGTCAATTGCAACATTCTTATAGTCGAGGCTTTCATATAATCATAAAACCAGGTTTTAAAGGACAAGAAATTGGGAAATTTGAGCAAGGAATTTGTTTTCCTATAAACCCTCCTACACAAACTACTACACAAGGCCTAGGAAACAATGCTCCTCTTTCTATGGATTAACTCCTTAAGCTCCAAAATTTTAAAAATTATCTTAAAAGACAACAAATCAAAAGATTCTGCAACAATGTTTTTTCTTCAAAATGTCCTTTTTATTCATTTCATCAAACCTATGACCATCATGTTGATGATTGCCCTGCTTTTCAAAAATATATTCAAGATGGTATCGATAATGGCAAAATTAGAATTTTGGATGATTAACCTTCTTCTTTTACTAATTCTTCTTCTTTATGTCAAGACGATATGTATCATCCTACAAGACTAGCTTGAAGAATCTATTGGAGATTGAAATATGATAGGAACATTTCCTTTCCTCCTCAAAATAAAAACAAGAATCTTAAACCAGTGAAAGATATTGAATATTGCATTTTTCATGATTCACATTCACATTCTCTTGGGAAATGTTATGCATTTAAGAAATTTGTTCAAAAACAATATGATCACGAATATCTCTTACAATAGATTTAGATGTCTTCCTTGACATCAAAATAGTGTCTTAGCAATTCTTTTCTCTTCATGTTGCTCCTCACCCTTATCACATAAATAGTCAACTTAGTTGGGGGATTTTTATCATTTATGGTGGTGTTGTTTCAACTTTACATACTTTGGGGCAGCAACATGAAATTCATTTCTCTTTATATTCATCTCTATCTTGGTGCATTATATATTATTAGTTCTCTTTTATATTATAAGAATCATTCCTATGTGAGCATATTGTTGGTCTCAATTTTTTATTACTTTGTTTTCTCTTCAAAATATTTTGCCTCTATTTACAAAAGAAGAGAACAACAAGAATAGGAAACAAGATAACAATTAACAAGGTTTACAGGGAAACCTCCTACACTTCAAGCTTGAAAAAGCTTAGGCAGGTATAGCTACTTGTGACTACTTTCTCAGAATTTAGTAGATGATTTACAAAAAAACCAGTGAAAATTTCTGTAAACTTTTTCACTTTAGTGCAACCAAACATAAGTGAAAGATTTTTTTTCATTATAAAGGATCACAAAGACTGTCATGAATAGTAGCATCTTATACCAGTGCCTTATCTAGGCGTTAGAGACATCAGAATCCAGCTAAAATTTTATGATAGAACTCATACTCATATAACCACTTTGATCGGCTAAATCTATATATGCCTGAAATATATAAAATCTTAACCTATGCTAGACCTAGTCATCAAATTCATATAAATTTACTCATTATCAATGAATATGAATTAACTATATTTAATTCTCCTCCTTGAGGAAAAGAACTAAAACATTCCCTTCATTTGTCTTGCAAATCATCTAACTAAACAATCCTTGATCTTCTAATCAGAAATGATAACTAGCATACAAACACAAAGACAACACAGATTTGGACTCAAAAAATATTCTGATTGTATATTACTATTTTCTCATCAAAATTTTACATAGACACAAGAATGACTCAAAATACCAGAACAAAGCTTGCATATATTCTGCTAGAGCTTCGATACAAAATTCTTGCGATCCCTTTTCTAGGTAGTCCCAGTATCCATTTATAAAAATTGGATGCAACAAGCTTCGGACTTCCCTAGAAGAATATTCCTATCCTAACCACAATTCCCCCCAAAAGTTACATTGATTAAAAAAATACAACTGAATTAGGAGCATAACTGATTTTGGAATGTACTCCTCCACAATTGATTAGTTGTCCAGCTGGAAAATGACCAACTAACTGTTGGCATTATAACAGACAAAGGGAGATTGTTGGCATTTCATTAAGGATATTGAGAAGGTTGTTGATGATTATAGATATAACTAATTAAGGATATAACTGATTTTCATCACTACTGGTTATATCCATAATACAAACTTGCATCACTATTGGTTTGCAAATATTGAGAAGTTAGTGATAGTTCTAATACTTAATGTAAGTACAGATGTCAAGCTAATAAGATGAGAGGGGGGGGGGTTTGAATCAAACAAACTTAATCTTCCATAAAAACATCAGATTCAACCTCAGTAACATATACTTCAGTGATATAACCAAAACTGCTAAACATGCAAACTCAAAAGCATATAAACATCATAACACTCATAACACCACATTTAACGTCATAAAATCACTCAGATCGGTAAAACAACATAGAATTGGATTTGTTATGTTGGTGGTTGACATAACTAAAGCGTGCAATGTAAGATTGTCTAGATGCATTGGAGCTAGGGAATTGTAATAAGATTCTAACTGACCTAATAATGATTTTAAATGTGTGATGAGGTATGAAAAGATATATGAGTATGAGCCTGAAAGTGTCAAAGATCATTAGTGAATTTTGTATTTCTGATAGTGCGGTGATCAGAGGAGTTGAGAGATGAAGTATACGTGATGTTGTAGTGTTCTGAAGTGGATCTTATCAAACACTAAAGGTGTTATATTGATATCACTTGTACTTGTTGTCTCCCTAACAGTTACAACAAGAAAATCGTCTTACAAGGTCACTCCTAACAGTTCTGATCATTAAATCCTCTAACCAGGTGACACATTAACTTGTGTTTACAAATCCCAGTAACTTAGGTAGCTCCTAACAGGTTTGTTCCTCATAGGCCTTTTTTTAAAGCTCTTAGTTGAGCTTAGACACTTCTAATAGGGTGTGCCCCTAACCAGGTGTTATAGACGTTAACCGGTTAGATCTCTATATTGCAGATAGTGGATCTTTGTGGATACCTACTGGTATAGGAAACCTATCACTTCATGCAAATTTTGGTGTGTTCTTAAATCTTTTATGTTTCTTTTATGTTGTAATAAGTTGACCAACCATTTGGGACTTAATGAAGTCATGGTTGAGTTGTCCAAGCTTTTGTTGTGTTCAGGATATTGATATTCTAGAAAGATGTAATGTTCACGTTATTCACAGGTGCAATACTCTAAGAATGAAGTCATCATGTAATAAGGGTCCAAGGCATTTTTTTAGGTCTCCTATAATTTATAGAGGGCCTTTGGAGGCTTGGAGTACACTTGAGTGCAAGTTTGCATCCTAAGAATCAAAAAATAGATGTAAAAATGCTAAGCAACATTTGCAACATTGAAAAAGTTGTACTTTTTCTTGTTGATGGTGAAGAATTTGGTTCTAACCAACTTAATCATGATTCTATAAGAAGAAGAAAACATCATTGTACAAGTAGGAAGGTTTTGGAATGCAAAGCAAGTTTTGGTTGTAAGAAAAAACCATGTTTTACACCGTTTTCTCTATTCTTTCTTTGTTTTTGTTGTGTTGTACAATCCAGTATAGACTTGTTAAAGGAACCTAATTACAGGGCATGAAGGATTGGTGAATCTACTTTCCAAGAAGGTAGATTTCAAGATCTGATTGTGTCTGGTTGCAAAGATTCAAGCCATTCTTTGTGACTAGGTGCAAAACCCTTGTAAGCTAGGGTTTAAGCAAGAAATAGCTATAACCTGGCCATCCACTAACGAAACCAGTTGAAATCCTATGGAATGATAGGTTAGGATCTATAAATATGTTTAGTGTTACTTTCTATCTTTCCAGACCTATTTAGTGGTTTTACAATGATACCCTAGGCTCACAGCTAGGAGCTGGTGAGACTAGGACAACAAAAGATGTGCGTTTTCAGAGCACACATGGATTGGTAGAGTAGAAGTGGATACATGTTTGAAGATCTCATTTAATTACCTTTAAAAATCCTTGATTGGTTTTTGTAGGGGTTTTGACTGTTGAAGCCTTCCAAGGCCAAGTTTGCGAGTCACCCAGGTAGGCCTAAAACCCTTGAAAAATAGGATAGTTCTAGAAACCCCATGTGTACAGAGTACCTAGATACCATTTTACAATATTGTATGTAATTAGGAAAAGGGTTCTCATAACTATAATTTATTTGGGGCCTTGTGTGGGTAGATGTGAAACTAAGCCCTGAACACCGTAATAGGAGGGCTAATTGAATTATGCCTGTCTGGAGCCTGATATAGCCAAGGTGACCTTAGGAAGGCTTGAAAATGGGTCTAAAGGTGACAAAACTATTAGAAGACACAAAAGACACTATGTGAATTCATTTTACACTCTTGGAACAAGTTTGTGAATTAAGATCCTTTGCAGAGGTTGTTGGAGCATTAGGAAGGTGTGATAGGGATTGAGGTGGAATCCTCAATAGGAAGAGTTGTAGTAAAACACTTGTGGCTATACCTTGGAGGAAAGATAAAGTGGATTAGGCCTTGGAGGTATAACTAGTAGAACCCTTCCCAAGTACCGTTGGATGGGCTTGCGTAGTTAGTAGGTTGGAGAGAACAAGAAAGACAGCTAGCTGATTTGGATCAACTCTAAGAATCTCTACATCACCTACTCCCACTGTGGTTTTTCCCATTTGGGTTTTCCACATATAAACTCTTGTGTCATGTGGTTTATTCTTTATGAGGTGATTGCATACTTGGTGTTATTTCTTACATGCCTATTAAATTTTAAGTTGGTGAATTTGATAATCAAATTTGTATTATTTTTACTTGCACTGATTCACCCCCCCCTCAATACCTTATAAGTTCATCATTATGTTGCATTATGGGGATATTATTAAAAAAATGCATTTCTTATGTTAATCACCTTAAAGATTTTGTAGATCCTAAACCTAAATATCCTAACCCTTGTACCTCTCCTAAAGTATCTTGTGTAGATGAAATGAGACCTCATGCTTTAACAAATGCTCTCTTTAAACAAGTGAAAGCATTGGAGAGAAACAAGGACTCATCCTCTTCTACACATACCCTTGAGAAAGGGGGCAAAAACAAAACATTAACATTATTACTTCTTTAGATCCTCCTTATTATCCTAAGACCTATCTTCAACATCAAATTCTATGTAGGGAGGATTATGTCATGAAATTTTATTCATGATCTTTCCCCTCGCATAGAAATAACTAAAAATGAGCTTCTAGATGATGAAAATGTTCATCCCCAATCATCCACAAAGGATAAGATTGAAAAAGGAAAGGAGATTGTCATTTCACATGATACTCCTTCATCTACACATCGTTTCCTTCCCCCTTATACATCAGATTTCCAAGAAATTCATGATCCTATTCCTCCATCTAGTCAATTGCAACATTCTTATAATCGTGGCTTTCATATAATCACAAAACAAGGTTTTAAAGGATAAGGAATTGGGAAATTTGAGCAAGTAATTTGTGTCCCTATAAACCCTCCTACACAAACTACTACAAAATCCCTAGGAAATGATGCTCCTGTTTCTATGGATGAGCTCCTTAGGCTCCAAAATTTTGAAAATTATCTTCAAAGACAACAAATCAAAAGATCCTGCAACAATGTTTTTTCTTCAATATGTCCTTTTTATTCATTTCATCAAACCCATGACCATGATGTTGATGATTGCCTTGCTTTTCAAAAATATATTCAAGATGGTATCGACAGTGGCAAAATTAGACTTGTGGATGATTAACCTTCTTCTTCTACTAATTCTTCTTCTTTATGTCAAGACGATATCTATCATCGTGAAAGACTAGCTAGAAGAATCTATTAGAGATTGAAATATGATAGGAACATTTCCTTTCCTCCTCAAAATAAAAACAAGAATCTTAAACCAGTGAAAGGTGTTGAATATTGCATTTTTCATGATTCACATTCACATTCTCTTGGGAAATGTTATGCATTTAAGAAATCTGTTCAAAAGCAATATGATCTTACATGAATTTCTCTTACAATAGATTTAGATGTCTTCCTTGACATAAAAATAGTGTCTTAGCACTTCTTTTTTGTTCATGTTGCTCCTCACCCTTATCACATAAATAGTCCACTTAGTTGGGGGCTTTTTATCATTTGTGGTGATGTTGTTTCAACTTTACATACTTTGGGGCAGCAACATGAAATTCATTTCTCTTTATATTCATCTCTATCTTGGTGAATTATAGATTATTAGTTCTCTTTTATAGCATAAGAATCATTCCTATGTGAGCATATTGTTTGTCTCAATTTTTTATTACTTTGTTTTCTCTTCAAAATATTTTGCCTCTATTAAAAAAAGAAGAGAACAACAAGAATAGGAAACAAGACAACAATTAACAAGGTTTACAAGGAAACCTCATATACTTCAAGCTTGACAAAGCTTAGGTGGGTATACCTACTTGTGACTACTTTCTCACAATTTAGTAGATGATTTACAGAAATCCAGTGCAAATTTCTGCAAACGTTTTCACTTTAGTGCAACCAAACATAAATGAAAGATTTTTTTTTATTGTAAAGGATCACAAAGAGTGTCACGAATACTAGCATCTTATACAAGTGCCTTATCTGGTTGCCAGTGTTATCTTAATCAAGTTAAAATTTGATGATAAAACTCATACACATATCACCACTTTGATCTACTAATCTATATATGCCTGACATATATAAACTCTTAACCTATGCTAGACCCAGGACCATCATATTCATGTAAATTTACTGATTATCAATGAAGATGAATTAAGTATATTTAATTCCCCTCCTTGAGGAAATGACCTAAAACATTCCCATTATTTGCCTTTCAAATCATCTAACTAAAAAATCCTTGATCATCTAATCAGAAATGGTAACTAGCATACAAACACAAAGACAACACAAATCTGGGCACAAAAAATATTCTGATTGTATATTACTATTTTCTCATCAAAATTTTACATAGACACAAGAATGACTCAAAATACCAGAGAAAAGCCTGCATATATTTCACCAGCGCTTTGATACAAAATTCTTATGATCCCTTTTCTAGGTAGTCCTTGTATCCGTTTATAAAAATTGGATGCAACAAGCTTCAGACATCCCTAGCCAAATATTCCTATCCTAACCACAATTCCCCCCAAAAGTTACATTGATTATAAAAATACAACTAAAGTCGGAGCATAACTGATTCTGGAATGTAGTCCTCCACAACTCATTAGTTGTCCAGCTAGAAAATGACCAACTAATTTCTCAATATTTGCAAATTAGGTGCCAGGTGTCTTCAATTCTTCAAAACTCTAGTTACCCAAAAAATCTATTGCAAGAACTAACCGCTTCAGATTACTTGTGAAATACCACATGCTGGAGAGTCAGTAGGATCTTCTTGTGCTTCTGTCTCTTTCAAAACATATTTTCTTTCCCATACCTTGAATATATGATCATTGGGCTAGGAGAAGCTAATAATTGTTTTCTTCAGTTTATTCACACTTTTCCATGTTTCCCTTAACTGTTTAACTTCCTTCTCCAAAAAGACAAAATATGATTTTATTTTCTCAATTTCTTCAATAGTTTGAATAAATAAAGAAGTATCATCCATATTTATAATGTTATTTATTCTCTGAGACAACCTGTGACCTAGCTCCCCAAGCCATACTTCTTTATCTTTTATTTTACTAGTAATTAAAAAACCTCCACGAAAAAATTCAAATTTTTCATTTGCATATTCTTTTCGGTACAAGTTTGCCCTTCTTTCAATGTTAACTCTTTCCATTGCAAACCTAGACAAACCTTTTACTAATTCATAAGTAGGTTTGATAGTATCTTCAACACCTACTTCTTCCTGGGATAAGGAAAATATGGACTCTAAGTCCACATCTCTAGTAGTCCACTCATCCAAAATTGGCTCCAAAGTAGCCTTTTCTTCTTTCAAAGAATCCAAAAGAGTCATTATTCTTTTCATGTTTATATAAACAATTGTTGCTCCAATAGTGGGAGCAATTTTCAAAATGGTACCCCTGACCTTTTCCTCATATTTCTTTGCAAAAAATGATTGAGCCTGCTTCAATTTCTCTATCTCATCTTGAATGTTCTCAGCTGATTGGAAGCCAAAAGTCATGGGGAAGGAGGGAATTCAACAATAGGACTAGAAGAAGGGGGTATAGCATGAGAATAAGTAATCATTAGTTGGGAAGACTCACCCTTTTGATACTATCATTCCAATTTACCTTTCATCTCTCCAATGATGTTATCTTTAGAAGCTATCTCAAGATTTTCTTCATTGTAGGCCTTGAGGACTACCTATAGTTTTACTTGGAGATCAACTTTCTCTTTTGCTTCCTTTTCAGCCACTACCATTCCAAATTTAGCAGACTCCAAGGTCACTCTAGCAGCTTCAATTACCCATGTATCTCTGGCTCTCTTTACAATCATGCCCCTTGAGTAGTTAGATCCCGAGGATTCTCCCCTTCTTCTATTTTGTTCTCTCTTAAGTGACCACTTTACTAGGGCTACATGGTCATCACCATAAATTATTCCCTCAATGGCCCAATCCTAAGATGATCCTTTGAGGCATCATAAACCTTTCTCATCATTTTAAAATCAATGGGCTCTAGATAACTTGAGGCTTCATATAGCCAGAATACCCTCTTAAGTTCATTAGCTATAATTTCATTTAGGGGGGCCTCCCCTTATATTCCTCACAATCCTGGTGATGGGATCATAGCTCTTTGCAATTTGAATCAATAAATCAATATCCATTAAAACCCTAGGGACCGCCAATTTTCCATCATCTAGCTCCCATATGTTATTTGTAGGAGGAGGTGCATTCCATTGACCAAACCCTAAACTGAATAGACCTAGACCTGACATGCCTATTTGGGGATCTATTAGCCAACATCCCTTATCATACAAACCATCACCAATCTGCAAGTGGGGAGACTTGGGCAAAAGTTCTTTTATCTTGGCAGTACTATTTGTGGATTGAACCAATTGTTCTAGAAAATCATCATTGATAGCCCTCTCTTGATAGTCTACCTTTCCCTTAAATTCTCTTCACGGTGGCATTTTAACAATCTAAGGTTAACCCTACTTTATTTTTGTTACTCAAAAAACCCTTTAGAATTTATTAGCACCAGAAAATATCAACACAAGCAGAAATTGCAAACCACAGTCATAGAAAACTTACTTGTCACCTAAGAATTCACAGAAGCCACACACCTAGTCTTTGCTAATCTTCTTGAATGCCTTTTGCAATTAAAATCTCAAAACAAGGTTTTATGAAGCACCCTCGGTGGAAAATTAGCATTAATTCTCATCAATGAAGCCACATGCTCTATAATTAATTCATTTATATTTCAAAATTTCTGCTCCAATGAACCCAAAAGATGTCTTCAGTATGATTTTCCTTTTAGTCGCTGATCCACGAAGAATATAACCTGAGCAACTTTCCATCGTGGTCTAGCGACAACCATTAGATCACGCAGATTTAGCACACCTTTTAATCACTTAAGCCTTTGAAGAGGGCCCGCCATTTAGTCACTTTCCTACCCTTTGTTGCTGATCCACCAAGCATAAAGGACTATCATCTTCCCATCATGCTATAGTGACAACTGTTGATTTCCCTTAGACTTGTCAACCATTTAAAACACCTAGGCCACTCACAGTGGTCGGGCCCACCATTTAGTTGCTAGTTTGTGAAGAGTAAAGGACTTGCAACTCTTCATCGCGGTCTAGCGACAATCATTAGATCATATCCTTATTGCTCGATCTTTAAGGTCCCTTTTTCACTTAACCACCATCGCTTGACTGTCAGAACTTAACCGCCACCGCTTGATCTCTGACTGGCCCTGCCACTAGCGGCTTGTCGTTGAGTCCCGATGAGTATTCAACATGTGAATTCTTATTGCAGTATCATGACAACCGTAGGATCAAACAAGACTTACCTAGCCTTTAAGAACCCGATGCATATATTAAGAAACATATGTAGGACTTTAGGAAAAATATAAAGCGTTTCAGTTTTAATAAAGCCCGCCTAAGCCTAAAACTCAAATGGCCCCTTTTAACAACGTGGTGATCCTTCTGGTTAAGTGAAATAAGGAAACTATTAAAAGGACCTTTCTTTAGGACAAAAGACAAAGGTTTATTTACCAAACTATTTTGAAATTATTAAACCCTAAACCCTTAAAAACCATTGATTTGCAGGCTTAGGATATTTGAAAGAATTATGGAAAAAATTGGGGACATCGAGAATATTTCAAAACCATCCAAAATACTAATAACAACAGCTCTAACTAGGGATGGTTGGACACAAGATCAATGCAAGAACTTAGCAGAACTCTGGAACATAGACCAAAACAAAACCCTAATCAAAGCAAACCTAATATACACAAATTTACAACTACTGTGCATAGACAAAATGAGTCATGAGAAGTATTGTTTTAGGAATTGTCCATGCACTGGGAATTCTTGTAACTCACCATTCATTCTTTGTAGGAAGTATGAATCTTTTCCATTGACATCAAAGACAATCCAAGGGCCTATCCATAATGATTCACACTTCTTGTGCTTTCCCTTATCCTGTTCTCTAGCATTCCACTGAAGAACCATATCATCAATCTGAAACTTTTTGGTGGTGGTCCTTTTGTTAAAAAGATATTTTGACTGCAACTGAATCTTCAAATTCCTTTTATGAGCCATAACTCTCATTTCTTCCAACTCTACCAATTGGATCATTCTATCCTCCATGGTTTCAAACACTTCCAATTCCTCATCTTGCAAGAATTTATATACAGGGAGGAGGTTGTTTACAGGTACCCTATTCTGTACTCCATATACCAGCTCAAACTGAGATATACCAATGGCCTTCTTCATAGTAATTATATCTGCCCATAAAGCTACCTTGAGTTTTTGATCCCAAGATCTCTTATTCTGCTCAAGAAGCTTCTTGATGATGTTCAGGAGGCTTTTTTTGCTTGATTCTACTTGGCCATTGCCCTGTGGGTGCTACAGTGAGGAATATGACATGATAATTCCATAACTTGCACAAAATTCTATGAATTTCTCTGACTTAAAGAACATAGCATTATCCATAATCAACTTCACAAGCACACCAAACCTTGTCAATACGTTATCCATTAAAAATTCAATAAAAACTTTACTAGTTGCCTGTTTGGTAGGTATGGCCTGAATCCATTTTGTAAAATAATCGGTGGCCACCAAGATCCATCTATGACCTCGGCTTGATTTTTCTATTATCTCCCCAATGAATTCCATACCTCATTGAACAAAAGGGGCCTCAACTATAATAGGGCTAAGTTGTAAGGCACCTGCATACTTAATTTTGGAGGCAAATTTCTGACAAGGGTCACATTTATGGACATACTTGTGAGTATCTTTAAACAAGGTAGGCCAGAAATATCCTGCCTTGATTATTTTGCCAATAATTGTCTTTGCTGAATAGTGACCTCCACATACTCCATTGTGCATCTTTGTCAGCACCTTTTGAGCTTGAGAATCATCTAGACACATCAATAATGCCCCATATTTGTTTCTCTAGTATAGGTCTCCCTGAATGAGAACATATTTTTGTGACTTCATCTTTAGTGTTCTCTTCTGATTGTGGGTCATTCCCTCTAGACATGCTGCATTTTTTAAGAAATGGACAATCTCTGAATACCATGGCTACATTTCAATGCTAGTGACCATAACCTCTTCAGTTTCAACATTGTTGATGTCAATGTTAGCAAGATTTGATTCAGTCATTAGTTTAGCAAGGCCCAACCCTCTTACCAATTTGGTGATCTTGATCTCAAGATCAAACTCCTGTATCCCATTTATCCACCTGCACCTTTTACCAATAACTTCAGACTAGGATAAAATGTCTTTAACAACTGCATGTGGGACATAGGAAACAACTCTTGCATTCACAAGATAAGGCCTGAATGCTTTAACAACCTTGACCAAAGGATATGCCTGTTTTTCTATAATTTCATATTTTAACTCAGCAGCTTGCAAGGATGTACTATAAAAAGAAATTGGATGTTCATACCCTTCATCATCCTTCTGAAGCAAAGGAAAATAGTGAAAAAGGCTTACTGTAGTCAAGAGATTTTTGCACTAGGGCTTCCCGAATATCCCTTTTAATCTTGTCAAAGGCCTGTGTTGCTTCCTCATCCCAAGAAAACTTAGCATCCTTTTTTCAGTAGCTTAACAATAGGCTTAACAATCTCGGCAAAGTTGGCTATAAACCTTTTGACAAAATTTACCTTACCCAAGAAGGACTGAATTCCTTTAACATTCTTTGGTTGAGGCACATTGTTAATAGCCTCAATTCTCTCAGGGTCAATAATGACTCCTTCCTTAGAAACAATATGTCCTAATAGCTTTCCTTCAGTTACAACAAAGTGGCATTTTATGGGATTTAGAGACACACCAAATTCCAAGGCCTTATAGAATACCTTTTCCAAATGACCATAATGATTATCTGCCTTCTTTGAAAAACATGTAAGGTCATCCTGTTAAACAACCATTATGATGTTAATAAATTCTTTGAAGGCTACATCCATATCCCTCTAAAAAGTTGCCCCAACATTCTTTTAACCAAATTGCATCCTTACATAAACATACGTTCTCCAAGGGGTAATAAAAGCAGTTTTGAACTGCTCTAACTCTTTTACTAATACCTAATTATTACTAGAGAATCCGTCCATCATTGATAGTAAGTCACAACTAGTTACCCTTTGTATCATAGCTTCCATGTTTGGCGATGAGTAGTTGTCCTTAAGAGAAGGGACATTCAAATTCCTAAAATCTACACAGAGCCTTATGTCCCCATTCTTCTTCCTGATAGGAACCAGATTGGATACCCATGATGAATGCCTTATAGGCTTTATAATTCCCCCTTCTCTTAGCTTGGTTAGTTCTTGCTGCATTTTGGGTTCCAGGAGGGGGTTGATAGGTCTTTTTTTTGTCTAAAAGGCTTACCATTAGGATGCAGAGGTAATTCATGCTGAAATAAATCTTGTCTATATGCCTTCAAGTCATCATAAGACCAAGCAAAATCATGTTTGTACTTTTTTAGCAGATTAATGAGGTTAGCCTTGATATGGGAAGGCAAACTTTTCCCAATATACACCAACTTAGGGGATGACTTTGTCCCTAGGTTTACCTCTTCCAGTTCTTCCAACTTACTAGATGAGTTTTGGTGTAAATGACTGTCACTATAGCTGAACATACCCTCTAGCTCCACTAGTTCTCTGGGTATCTCATTAGTTTCTAGTTGAACTATGTCATTTCCAAAAAACTATTTATTTCTCATCTACTACTTCTACCAATGCATTACAATCAATTTTCTGACCTTCATATTCATCAGTGCATTGTACAAACCTCAGTATATCATCATCATTTTCGAAAGCCTGCCAGTTATACACTGTAGGTCCCGGAGACAACTGAGAGGGGGGGGTGAATTAGTTGTCTAATAAATTCAAACCAAAAACTTATTAACCAACTTAATGCTTAATACTGGTAAATCAGTTAAGTATGTCGGTAGACAGTGTTAACAGTAAATTGCTATACTGGTAATAATTAATGCAAGAAATATAAGCACAAAGTCATCCACAACACATGCCACCAATATTTGTACATGGAAACCCTGTAAGGGAAAAACCATGGTGGGAAACCTTACCCACAATCAGATGATACTACTATAGATAGTAAGTGTACAAGATGGGTCTGCACATGTAGAAAGGCCAACAGACTAGAGCTCACTACTCAATCACAAATGGGAGTCACACTGACTACAGTTGGATGGTTAAATCCAATAAGAATGTACTGCACAAAATTGCATCTTCATATGCTAAATTCAGTACCAGTGAAATGCTGATATGCTTCTACAAAAACCTAACTTCACCTTCAAATGATGTCTTCGTGTATGCCTCTACTTTATCTTGCATAGAACTTTACTTAAATCTTTTCCGCGTTCCACACTTGATCTTACAAATAAGATCTTACATTTATACCATACCCGAAGACCAATTTTAGTAGGTTGGCTCTACAAGATATTACAATAAAAACATTTTACAAACAATACAATATCCGATGCAATAACCGATTGAACATGTCGGCTTAATGCATTTACAAGAATAATAAATCATCTCCATAGTGTGCCATGTTGATCTGGAAAAGATAAACCTGCCAGTGTAACCCTAGATAACCTGGACCTATTTGCCAATAAAAGCAAATATTTAAATAAGAATATACCAATGATTATTACTTCAAAATAAAGTGTCCACATGATGTCTTCAACATTACCAAGTGTCTTCCATGTCATTTCAGGTACCGATGAACATTATATCCTGTCGGTTAATCATATATCGGTAATTGTTGCATAGTTTACTGTTTGCCAATGAATGTTGTTGGATCTCCAAAGTAGGTGTATTTAGTAGGTGTTGACATCAATGACAAAACCATACCAAAATACCAACAATCTCCCCCTTTGGCATTGATGGCAACACAAGATGGAAAAACCATCAAAGTGCCAAAACAGAGATGCCAAGTGTAAAACCAACAATCTCCTTAAAGTGACAATCTCTCCCCCTGGAAGTTATCCTGTACCAATTTTCACCATAGATATCTCTCCTCAATTGATAATGTGTTTTTCCATATATCTCTCCCCCTTTGACATCAAATGCCAAAGCTACAAAATTTAATTCCATACAAAAATACCAACTACTCCCCCTGAGAAGTAGCTTCCTCATCAAATACCGGAATAAAAGATTTATCCACTAAAATTCTTCCAGTTGATGACAATCATCAGTTGTCTAAGTCACTACCGGTGGAGGTATGACTCTGAGCTGATCTCTGAGATACTCAAAATTTTCCTTAAGCAAAGGTTTTGTGAAAATATCTGCAAGTTGTTCTTTAGTATTCACATAAACCACTTTTATCTCCTTCAACTTTTTCCCTTAGAAAATTTAGTTTGATAGAAACATGTTTTGTTTTAGAATGTAATACTGGATTCTTAGATATATCAATTGCTACAGTGTTATCACAATATATAGTAATAGGTTCCTTGCATTTTACCTTTATGTCTTTCAACATTTGCTTAAGCCAAAGTACCTGTGTACAGTTTGTTGCTACTGCAACATATTCTAATTCTGCTGTTGATAAAGATGTACAACTCTATTTCTTACTTAACTAAGAAAGTAATCTCTTTCCAAGAAAGAATGCTCCTCCAGTGGTGCTTTTTCTATCATCCACATCTCCTACCCAATTTGCATCTATGTATGCATATAGATCAAAATTTTCATCTTTAGGATACCATAATCCAAGATTTTTTGTGCCTTGTAAGTACCAGAAAATCCTTTTTACTGCTGATTCATGATTTTCCCTAGGATTACTCTGAAATCTAGAAACTATACATACTGCATTCATAATATCAGGTCTGGTTTGTGTCAAATATAGTAAACCTCCTATCATAGATTTGTATCTAGTTGGATTAACAGGTGTAGATTCATCCCTTTGAGATAATTTGTCATTTGTAGTCATAGGTGTGCTTACCGGTTTAGAGTTCTCCATCCCAAATTTCTTAAGTAGTTCTTTCAAGTACTTAGATTGACTCAAAAATATGCCTTTATCAGTCTATAAAATCTGCAATCCTAAAAAGAATTTTATTTCTCCGATCATAGACATTTCAAATTCTTGCTGCATTTCAAGAGAAAATTCTTTGCATAATTCATCTTCTCCTCCAAAGATTATATCATGAACAAATACTTCAATAATCAAGATGTCATCATTAGTTACTTTGTAATATAAATTGCTATTTGCATTTCCTTCAGTAAAACCAATCTTTAAAAGGTACTTATCCAATCTTGCATACCAATCTCTTGGAGCTTGTTTTAATCCATATAGAGCTTTTCTTAATCTGCAAACCATATCATTGTCATCTGTCAAGGAAAATACATCAGGTTGTTCAATATAGAGTTCCTCTTCAAGATCTTCATTCAAAAATGCACATTTAATATCCATTTGATAAACTTTGTAATCCTTGTGAGCTACAAAAGCTAAGAATAATCTAACTGCCTCAATTCTGGCTACCGGTGCAAAGGTTTCATTGTAATCAACTCCTTCTTTCTGAGAATATCCCTTATACACTAGTCTTGCTTTATTTCTGACAACCTTACCATCTTCATTGAGTTTGTTTCTAAATACCCATTTGGTTCCAATTACATTTTTATTTTTAGGCCGGGGAACTAATGTCCAAGTATTATTTTTCTCAATTTGTCCTAATTCTTCTTCCATAGCTTTAATCCAAAATTTATCTTCACATGCCTCATTGATAGATAATGGTTCAATTTGAGAAATAAGACATACCTCTTCATTTGCCAATCTTCCTCTTGTCATGACTCCTTTAAGTTTGCCTCCAATTATCTGATCTTCAAAATGATTCAGTCTTACATACCGGGGTATCTTAGTCTGTTGTTGTTCTTCAATTTCTTTGGAATCCCTTGATGATACCAGAGTAACTGGATCATCATTCTGTACCGGTGGATTTATTGTAGGTTCATTTGTCATAATTTTTGTTCCCAGTTCAGAGTCTATATACCTTGAAGTTCCTCTGAGTTGTTCATCAATCTTTACATTTGTACTCTCAACAATTTTTTGTAATCTTTTATTAAAACATCTATATGCTTTACTCTTAGATGAATAACCAAGAAATATTCCTTCATCACTTCTAGGATCAAACTTGCCAATATACTCATCTCTTCTAATATAACATTTACTTCCAAAAATTCTGAAATACTTAAGAGTAGGAGTATCACCAAACCATACTTCATGAGGGGTCTTACCGGTTTCACCTTTGATGTGAACTTTGTTGAATGTATAGACAGTAGTGCTTACTGGCTCTCTCCAGTACACATGTGGTAGATTTGCTTCTGATAACATACTTCTTGCTGCTTCCAAAATAGTTCTATGTTTTCTTTCAATAACTCCATTCTGTTGTGGTGTCCGAGGTGCTGATAATTGTCTTTTGATTCCATTTACTTCACAGAATGTATTAAAATCTTTAGATGTGAATTCTCCTCCTTGATCTGATCTTAAACATTTAATTTTCTTACCGGTTTTATTTTCAACCATTGCTTTGAATAGTTTGAACTTCCCAAGTGCTTTTGATTTTTCTCTGAGAAAAGTAACCCAACACATTCTAGAATAATCATCAATAATTAGCATGAAATATCTATCACCTTGTAAGCTTTTAGTTCTAGCTTGACCACATAATTCAGTGTGAATTAAATCAAGGGCATTATTGGATTTTTCTAGAATACTTTTGAAACTAGCTCTAACTTGTTTTCCAAATTGACATTCCTTGCAAATTGTATTCTGAGGTTTCACAATTTTAGGTAGATCTCTAACTGCCTTAGAAGTACTGATTTTTACCATGCAATCAAAATTTACATGACATAGTCTTTTATGCCATAGCCAACTTTCATCTATATGTACAATTAAGCATGCCTTTTCACTGTTATTCAAATGAAAGATATTACCTCTAGTCTGATTACCAATTGCAATTTCCAAACCAGTTCTATTCATGATTTTGCATTTTCCATTTTTAAATTGTAACTAAAAACCTTTCTCAACTAATTGACCAACACTTAAAAGATTATGTTTTAATCCTTCAACATAGTAGACATTGTCAGTGTTATGTTTACCATCAAGAGATATTGAACCCTTACCTTTGATTGAATAGGCTTTGTCATCTCTGAATCTTACTAAACCTCCATTGTATTCTTGAAAGTTCAAGAATTTACCTTTGTCTCCAGTCATGTGATGTGAGCATCCTGAGTCAATAATCCATTCATCCTTTGATTCAACTTTAGCTGCTAGGACTTGTTCTATCGGTTGAGTAATAGGTACCAGTTGATCTTCTATTATAGCAACAAAGACTCATCCATTGTCTATTGGATCCTCATCAGAATCATCAGTCACACCTTCATCGGCAATGTAACAAGATTTATCTTTGTTTTTCTTAAATCTATATCTTTGATATTTGGGATTAGGTTTGTATGTTCTTCTAGCTTCTTCTCTTAGTCTAGCATGTCTATCAGGGCATCTTGAAGCCATATGACCAATCTTATTGCAGTTAAAACATTTAAAGGGTGCTTTACCTTCATACTTACTTCCAATTGGGCCTTTTGGCATTTTTCTTGCAAATAGTGCTTCAAGTTCTTCAAGCTCTTCATTCTCCTTCCTGGTTTCTTCAAGTTCTCTTGCATAAAAGGCTCTCTAGTCTGATTTGTCAAAGGATGGAGTAGATGATGCTAATGCTTTGAAGGCCAAATCAGTTTTTATAGTAGTAATAGGACCAAATTCCTCAATTTCAAAAGCTGAAAGTTTTCCAATCAATGTATCCCTAGTTACTGATGTATTAGGCATTGTTCTCAACTCATTTATAGTAGTAACCTTCATTTTATATTTCGGTGGCAAACCTCTTAAGATTTTTGAAACAATCTCATCTTCACTCAAGGTTCCTCCACAACATTTAATACCCAAAACAATTTCATTTACTCTTTCCATAAAAGCAAAAATCCTTTCATCTTCTTCCATTTTCAAATGTTCATACCTGACTCGGAAGCTTTCAAGTTTTGCAATTTTGATTGTGGAATTCCCTTCATTCAGTGTTTCCAAATGATCCCAAATAGATTTTGCAGTGGACCTATCTAATAATCCCATGATTTGTTGATCTAATAATGTGCTCAAGAGTGCTTCTCTTGCTTTGCAATCATTTTCTTCATCTTTAGCTAAAGTAGTGGGAGCAGTCTGACCAACTACAGCAGCAATATAACCATTCTTAGTAACTTCCCAGATGTCTTTACCAATGCAATTCAGATGTGTCTCCATTCGGATTTTCCATATCTCATAGTTGGTTCCATCAAGTTTAGGACTATCCTTTTTGAAATAATTAGTAGACATTGGATCTCCTCAAGTTGTTAAACTTCTGCAAAAAGAGGACTAGGCTCTGATACCAATTGTAGGTCCTGGAGACAACTGAGAAGGGGGGGTGAATTAGTTGTCTAATAAATTCAAACCAAAAACTTATTAACCAACTTAATGCTTAATACCAGTAAATCAGTTAAGTATGCCGGTAGATAGTGTTAATAGTAAATTGCTATACCGGTAAGAATTAATGCATGAAATATAAGAACAAAGTCATCCACAACACATGACACCAATATTTGTACGCAGAAACCCTGTAAGGGAAAAACCACGGTGGGAAACCTTACCCACAATCAGATGATACTACTACAGATAGTAAGTGTACAAGAGGGGTCTGCACATGCAGAAAGGCCAACAACCTAGAGCTCACTGCTCAATCACAAATGGGAGTCACACTGACTATAGTTGGATGGTTAAATCCAATAAGAATGTACTGCACAAAATTGCATCTTCATATGCTGAATTCAGTACCGGTGTAATGTTGATATGCTTCTACAAAAACCTAACTTCACCTTCAAATGATGTCTTCATGTATGCCTCTGCTTTATCTCGCATATACCTTTACTTAAATCTTTTTTGCATTCCACACTTGATCTTACAAATAAGATCTTACATTTATACCATACCCTAAGACGAATTTTAGCAGGTCGGCTCTACAAGATATTACAATAAAAACATTTTACAAACAATACAATATCTGATGCAATAACTGATTGAACATGTCGGCTTAATGCATTTACAACAATAATAAATCATCTCCATAGCATGCCATGCTGATCTAGAAAAGATAAACGTGCCAGTGTAACCCTAGATAACCTGGACCTATTTGCCGGTAAAAGCAAATATGCAAATAAGAATATACCAATGATTATTACTTCAAAATAAAGTGTCCACATGATGTCTTCGACATTACCAAGTGTCTTCCATGTCATTTCAGGTACCGGTGAACATTATATCCCGCCGGTTAATCATATACCAGTAACTGTTGCACAGTTTACTGTTTGCCGGTGAATGTTGCTAGATCTCCAAAGTAGGTGTATTTAGTAGGGGTTGACATCAATGACAAAACCATACAAAAATACCAACATACACATTGTCTAGAATAGCAAGTCTGGCCTTGATCTCAACTATGTATACCCCAGTTAGTGTTACATCATCATTTTTCAATGCAACATTAGCTAAGAAGTCTACCATAATGTTTTTTGACCTTTCAATCTAGTCAATTGAAAATGCATCAAAATACTCAATCACATCCCAAACAGCATGTTTATACCTTTTTAACCTGTCATTCTTAGATGCATATTTGGATCTTATCTAAGAAACCACAATTTTAGAATCTCCAAAGACTCTTAACAATTGAATCCCATGTTTCTTGGCAATTTCGAACCCCAATAATAAGGCCTCATACTCAGCTGTATTATTTGTGCACTGAAAAACCAATAGAAACAAGTATTTAAAAGTAATACCTGATGGGGAAACAAAAATTACTCTTGCTCCAGATCCTTCTTTGGAACATGCTCCATCAAAGTACATCTACCATAGGCCTTCCTGTTGAAATTCCAATTCATTAACAATAGGATTTGTATTTTTTAACTGAGGTTGAATTGGTTCCACCCTAAAATTGTCAAGGTCCACATCAATCATGCAATTAAGCATGTTAGGATCTATTTTCTCAATGACCCTTTGGGCATGTGGTTCTCTATATAACTTTGTCTAATTTCCATTCACTAGGATAGTTGCCTATGAAAGGTCTAGTTGGACATTTCCTCCTACTGCTACATAAAAGCATTCCATAATGGGACTTGGTGTCAATTACTATGAAATCCATCTTGTAGGTGGCCTTAGGGAATGCTGCTATTTTCACCTCTACATCTTTCATTGTACCCACAACAGGTACTTCTATGTTATCCATAGCATAGCACTTGCCATACAAGGTATTTACTAACAATCCCAACTCTTTCATGACCCCATATGGCATCACATTTGCAGCAGCCCCATAATCTATCATACAATTTTTTATTAGTCTATTGTTGACTAATAATGTCACATAAAAAGGATCAACTTGGGAAGGTTCTTAAGTAATTGTGGTTCCCACATAAATTTCTGGGATTTTTTGCTCTTGATCCCTTTTATCCTTTTCAGTACCTTTAGGTGAAGATGCATCTGTATCTGATATGCTAGAAAGTAGAGAAAATAAAACTTCTCTATGTTCTTTTATTTTTAACTACTCTATCAGTGGTACTGTAACTTTCATCTTGGTTAAAGCCTGAGTCATATCAAATGCAGAATTAATGTTTGACTCAGTATGGGCTTTAATCTTATCAGCCTTTTGGTGACTTGTTTTCTTATCAGCAATGATCTCTAATAAATCACTAGTTACATTAGAATATTAAGGTTTCCCTGAAGTGTTGGACTGATCCTTTTCAGCATGACCATCTTTGGTAGAACTATTACCATTAGCCACCTTTTTTCTGAAAAACTTCTTTAATAAACATGGAACCAGGCTCACCCTGATTCTCATCTGTCTTGCCACTTCTTAGATTATAATTATGTTTGGCCTTAGCTATTGCAACTTTGGTGAGGCTCTTGACTTATTCCTCACTAAGCCTTCTAAGATGAACTTCTTCATCCTCAATTGTCACCACATTTAAGGTAGGATGCCAATCAATTATTAATTGCCCATGGCAATTTGTATTGTTGTCTAATGCATCATACTCACTTGCTTCATCCTGTGAAGACTCATAGTCACTTTCAACAATAGTTTCAAACATATTTACTGCAGGCTTATCCTCATTCTGATATCTCAATTCACCCTCACTCCTCATAGATTCATTTAAAGCTTGAGCCACAACACACTGGTAAGGGGAATGTGGTCCATCATATGCTACACACCAAGGAGTATTCTCCATATTATGCACATTTCCACCTTTTAAAGGGTCAGGAGTATCATGATTCTGTGTACTTCTTGGCTTGTCTTGCACATGTTTTCCATCTTTTCAGGTAGTGTTATATGGCATATCATGTAACCTAACAGGCCCATCTTACCAATTGTAGTGAGGTTTATCATTCTTATTCACCTTTGCAGTGAGGTCTTTCACAACACTCATTAGTCTATCAATCTTATCCTCTTCTTTAGAGGCTTTATTTAGTTGTGAAATTTTCTCTTGCCATAGTCTACCATCAGTTCTTCTTCCCACTTTTCCTGATGCTTTCCTATTACTTTCCACATTTATTGCAATTCTGAAAGCATCCCTTAGACTGTGTGGGTTTTTAGCCTTGAGGATATAGGCCATATTTGGGTCAAATGCATTATAATAGGTGGTTAAACATATTCTCATCTAACCTCATCACTTGAAATAATCTATGCATTGCCTTTTGGAACCTTGCATTAAAATCTGTGATGGCTTCATTATCAGATTTTTTGTTGTTATTAAATTCATTGAGCATGAAGCTCACATTTGTCTTGTCCCCATACTTCTATTGAAAGCAATTCTTGAATTCTTCCCAATAACTTATGCTATCTACATGCAACCCTCTATACCAATCCCTGGCATCTTCAACTAGAGATTGCACAAATAATTTCATGACCACATCCTCATTTGTAATCTCATAATCATTAATCATATCACTAAAAGACTTCATATGCTCCTTTGCACTTATGGCATTGTTTCCAACAATTTTTTAAAGTTTGTCCCTTATTTCAATAGGGACATGATTTGGATAACCTAGAATCCCTTCAAATAAAAGTTGTCTATACAATTCCACATTGATGGGTCTTCTCTAGAACTGCTTACCAGCACAATTATTCCCAACATTCATTCTTGAACTTGGACCACCAACTCGAGAAACTTGGTTATTCTAGTTGGGGGGTTGTCCAAGAGGTATCTGATTTACTAGAGCATCATTAAAAGAAAAGGCATGGTTATTTAGGTTAACAAGGGGAATAGTATTCATGGGCATAGTTGGTTGAGTTTTCATTACAAAATGTGAGGTATTTTGAGTTATAGGTTTACCCTGATTTGTTGAAGGGAAAGTTATAGGAGGGGCTTTTAGGTAGTCAATTTTTCTTCTAATTTTGGCATTGGTTGCTTCTAATTTAGATTTCTCCAATTCCCTCTACAAATTTCCCTTCTCTTTTCTCATCCTCTCTATTTCAACGTCATGCAAGGACATTCCATGAGGTACCCTTCCACTTCCTAATATTACATTTGCAGTTTTGGAACCAGCTCCAGTCTCTACAACCTCCTATTTTCCCTTGTCAGTATAGATTTTGGTAGGTTGTGGATCACTGTGAACCTCCCTATTAGTTTGCACAACAACTTTGGGTGTAGAACTAACTTTGGCAGTCAAATTCTCTCTATTAATGATAGGGCCCTCCTCCTTACTTTTAGTCTCTTCTTGAGTGAATAATTCAAGATCTACAATCTGTCTCAACAACCTATCTCTCTCAATAAGTTTTTCCTTAGTTTCATTTTCCTTCTCCATATCCTTTTATTTTCTTAAGGAGATTAATTGATGGACTCTTTTATTGAGAGCCTCTATTTCCTGGGAAACTTCATCAGGGTCTAGAAAAATTTCCTCTAAGTCAGATATATTAACATGGTCAATATCAATCAAACTCACATTCCCATCTACAGTTCGGGGCAAAGAATATACCCTAACATTAGAGCTATTCCTATCTCTCCCAGAAATGCCAGTATGAGACAATCTTTGATGAAAAGTTTGAATATCCTCATTATTACCAAATAGACCCATATGAAAACCCATAATGTTTTGTTCAGACTCATGAGATGATGTATTATAATTTGCATACACTGTTCATCCAGAGGACTTACCCATATGGTTGCCCTTCTATCTCCATGAAGCATTAACTAGTTCATGTATAGTTGTTTCTCTCTGGCCTTTCCGAACTAGTTCAGGCAATCCTCCTTGCAACTTCTCTTGAGGATTCTTCTTCATGTAAGACCTGGTGTTCCTTCCTCACTACATTATGTGAACTTCCTTGAAGTGATCTGTAATTATACTAAAACAACACTGATTTCTTTTTACTTTCAGAGTCGCCACCCAAATTGGGAATTTAAAATATTTTGAACACAATAGTTCACTCACATGAGACTGCGGAATGAGAACACTACTCTCAGAGAAATATTTGAGCAATGCAATGATGGAAAAAGACTATTACAGGGACACGAGTAAATGCAGGGTCGATAGTTTTTCACGGAGACCACGGGATACTCAATTTTTAACAACTTATGCAATGTATACACTGATCTACATTATAAGACTTATATTATGACTCTCCCCAACAAAGTCGCCAATTCTTGTTGGTCTCAATTTTTGATTACTTTGTTTTACCTTTAAAATCTTTTGCCTTTGTCCACAAAAGAAGAGAACAACAAGAATAGGAAACAAGACAACAATTAACAAGGTTTTCAAGGAATCCTCCTACACTTCAAGCTTGACAAAGCTTAGGCAGGTATACCTACTTGTGACTACTTTCTTACAATTTAGTACATGATTTATAGAAAACTAGTGCAAATTTCTGCAAACTTTTTCACTTTAGTGCAATCAAACATAAATGAAAGATTTGTTTTCATTGTAAAGGATCACAAAGAGTTTCACGAATACTAGCATCTTAAAGAACTGCCTTATCTGGGCATCAGAGTCATCAAAATCAAGCTAAAATTTGATGATAGAACTCATACACATATCACCACTTTGATCTACTAAATCTATATATGCCTGACATATATAAACTCTTAACCTATGCTAGACCTAGTCATCAAATTCATGTAAATTTACAGATTATCAATGAAGATGAATTAAGTATATTTAATTCTCCTCCTTGAGTAAAAGACCTAAAACATTCCCATCATTCAAGCCTTGCAAATCATCTAACTAAACAATCCTTGATCATCTAATCAAAAATGATAACTAGCATACGAACACAAAGACAACACAGATATGGGCTAAAAAAATATTCTGATTGTATATTACTATTTTCTCATCAAAATTTTACATAGACACAAGAATGACTCAAAATGCTAGAACAAAGCCTGCATATATTTTGCCAAAACTTCGATACAAAATTCTTGCAATCCCTTTTCTAGGTAGTCCTAGTATCCATTTATAAAAATTGGATGCAACAAGCTTCGAAGTTCCCTAGAAGAATATTCCTATCCTAACCACAATTCCCCCAAAAAGTTACATTGATTACAAAAATACAACTGAAGTAGGAGCATAACTAATTTTGGAATGTACTCCTCCACAACTGATTAGTTGTCAAGATATAAAATGGCCAACTAACTTCTCAATATTTGCAGATTAGGTGCCAGGTGTCTTCAATTCTTCAAAACTCTAGTTACCCAGAAATCTATTGCAAGAACTAACCCTTTCAGATTACCTGTGAGCTGCCACATGTTGGAGTGTTAGTAGGATCTTCCTGTGCTTCTATCTCTTTCAAAACATATATGTTTTCCCATACCTTGAATATATAATCATCGGGCTAGGAGAAGCTAATAATTTTTTGCTTCCATTTATTCAAACTTTTCCATGTTTCCCTTAACTGTTTAACTTCCTTCTCCAAAAAGCCAAAATTTGATTATTTTATTTTCTCAATTTCTTCAATAGTTTGAATAAATAAAGAAGTATCATCCATATTTTTAATGTTATTTATTCTCTGAGGCAGTCTATGACCTAGCTCCCCAAGCCATACTTATTTATCTTTCATTTTACTGGCACTTAAAAAACCTCCACGAAACAAGTCAAATTTTTCATTTGCATATTCTTTTCGGTACAAATTTGCCCTTCTTTCAATGTTAACTCTTTCCGTTGCAAACCTGGACAAATCTTTTACTGATTCATAAGTAGGTTTTATAGTATCATCAGCACCTACTTCTTCCTGAGATAAAGAATATATGGAATCTAAGTCCACCTCTCTTGCAGTCCACTTATCCAAAATTGGCTCCAAAGTAGCCTTTTCTTCTTTCAAAGAATCTAAAAGAGTCATTATTCTTTTCATGTTTATATAAAAAATTGCTACCCCAACAGTGTCAGCAAATTTCAAAATGGTACCCCTGACCTTTTCCTCATATTTGTTTGCAAAAATTGATTGAGCCTGTTTCAATTTCTCAATCTCATCTTGAATGTTCTCAGTTGATTGGAAGCCAAAAGTCATAGGGGAAGGAGGGGATTCAACAATAGGACTGGAAGGAGGGGGACTAGCAGGAGAAGAAGCAATCATTAGTTGGGAAGACTCACCCTTTTGATGTTGTCCTTCCAATTTACCTTTCAGCTCTACAATGATGTTTTCTTTAGAAGTTTTCTCAAGCTTTGCTTCATTGTAGGCCTTGAGGACTACCTCTAGTTTTACTTGGAGATTAGCTTTCTCTTTTGCTTCCTTTTCAGCCATTACCATTCCAAATTTAGTAGACTCTAAGGTCATGCTAGCAACTTCAATTACCTCTATATCTCTGACTCTCTTTATAATCATGTCCCCTGAGTAGTCAAATCCTGACGATTATCCCCTTCTTCTATTCTCTTCTCTTTTAAGTGACCACATTACTAGGGCTGCATGGTCATCACTATAATTTATTTCCTCAATGGCCCACTCCTAAGATGATCCTTCTGGGCATCATAAACCTTTCTCAGCATTTCAAAATCAATGGGCTCTAGATAACTAGAGGCTTCATTTAACCAGAATACCCTCTTAAGTTCATCAGCTATAATTTCAATTAGGGGGCTTCCACTTATATTCCTCAAAATCCTGGTGATGAGATCATAGCTCTTTGCAATATGAGTCCATAAATCAATATCTGTGAAAACCCAAGGGAGCACCAATTTCCCAACATCTAGTTCCCATATGTTATTTGTAGGAGCAGGTGCATTCCGTTGACCAAACCCTACCCTGAACAGATCTAGACCTGACATGCCTATTTGGGGGTCTCTTAGCCAACATCTCTTATCATATAAACCATCATCAATCTACAAGCAGGGAGACTTGGGCACAAGTTCCTTTATCTTGGCAGCACTATTAGTGGATTGAACCAATTATTCTATAAAATCATCACAGATAGCCCTCTCCTGATAGTCTACCTTTCCCTTAAATTCTCTTCATGGTGCCATTTTAACAATCTAAGGTTAACCTTACTTCAATTTTCTTTTTCAAACAACCCTTCAAAATTTCTTAGCACCAGACAATATAAACACAAGCAGAAATTGCAAACCACAGTCACAAAATAACTTACTTGTCACCTGAGAATTCATAGAAGACACATACTTAGTCTCTGCTAATCTTCTTGAATGCCTTTAACAATTAAAATCTCAAAACAAGGTTTTATGAAGCACCCTCAATAGCAAATTAGCATTAATTATCATTAATGAAGCCACATGCTCTGTAATTAATTCATTTAAATTTCAAATTTTCCACTCCAACAAACCCAAAAGATGTCTTTAGTATGCTTTTCCTTTCAGTCATTGATCTATGAAGAATAAAACTCAAGCAACTTTCCATCGCGGTCTAAAGACAACCATTAGATCACACAGATTTAGCGCACCTTTTAATCACTTAAGCCTTCGAGGAGGGCCAACCATTTAGTCACCAGCCTACCCTTTGTCACTGATCCTCAAAGGGTAAAGGAATAGCATCTTCCCATCATGGTATAGAAACAACCATTGATTTCCCCTATATTTTTCAACCATTTAGAACACTTGGGCCGCTCATAATGGCCGAGCCCACCATTTAGTCACTTGTCCATGAAGAGTAAAGGATTTTCAACTCTTCATCATGGTCTAGAGATAATCTTTAGATCATATCCTTACCACTTGATCTTTAAGGTCCCCTTTTCACTTAACCTCCATAGCTTGATTGTCAGCACTTAACCACCACCGCTTGATCTCTGACCGGCCCAACCACTAGTAGCTTGTTGGTGAATCGCGATAAGTATTCAATGTGTGACTTCTTATTATGGTATCACGACAACCGTAGGATCAAACAAGACTTACCTGGACTTTAAGAACTCGATGCATACATTAAGAAACATACTTAGGACGTTAAAAAAAATATAAAACATTTTAGTTTTAATAAAGTCTGCCTAAGCCTAAAGCTCAAATGACCCTTTTTAACGACGTGGTGACCCTTCTGGTTAAGTGAAAAAAGGCAACTATTAAAAAAACCTTTCTTTAGGACAAAAGACATAAAGGTTTATTTACCAAACCATTTTGAAATTATTAAACCCTAAACCCTTAGAAACCATTGATTTGTAGACTTAGGACATTTGAAAGAATTGTGGAAAAAATTGGGGACATCACTAATATTTCAACACCATCCAAAATACTAATAACACATATAAATGTTCTTGGGTTTTTATCTTTGTTGAAGAGAAATTTATTAAATTAGTAGTGCTCTTTCTCTCTTTCCTTCATACTCTTGGAAACTTACCGCTTCTACGGTCTCGATTATTCGCAAGTTGGATATGCCCCTTGGCATGGAAGGATCTATTGTGAAGTATGTGTCCCTTACTTGAGAGGATTTGTTCCACTAGGAAGGCATATCACTTTCCAATACTCGCCATTGGAAGATATGTTAATCATTATCTTTGTCTTCCTCACTTTGTGGGCAAGGATTTTCACTCCTTCCTCTTTCTTTCTTTTTATCTCATGTATCACTATTTCCTTTAGGGGCTGCATTTTTCATATGTGATTATCATTTTTTACAATGGTAGGTTTTTATGATTAATCCTCCTTGGGGAATATGTGATTCTTCTTCTGTCTTCCTTTAGAAGATTACCACTTCTTGAGACATGTATTTTACATATACTAATGTCTTTTCGTGCATGCATTCATGTAATTACATTGTGCATTTGCTTATGTTTAATCTCTCTGTAGAAGATTGTGTAATCTCTTCTCATTGTCCCTACACTTGTGGTGAAATGATTTATCTCTCTCTCTGTCTCTATCTAAGGATCCACTCTTTCCTATGTTATGGACAATGTGAGTTTTATTAATTGATGTCATTCCCTGTGTGAAAGCATTGTTGTTTTCTCAAGGGTTCTCTCTTATACAAGAGGTGTAAGTCCTTGACTACAACCTCTTTCACACTTGGTAATGTACATCTATAATAAGTTCACCTATCCCCATTGGGATAAAAGTGGGTCATCAAGTCCATACATGAGTGAGAGAAGGACTCAGTTAGTGCAAGACGAGGATACTCAAAGTGTGACCTCTCCAATGAGCATGGCAGGGCTAGTGAGAGATGGGGGAAATTTGATGATGAGAAGAAAAATGTTAAAGATACCCCAAGCTCAAGAGACACCATAGAGGAAAAGTCTATTTAGGACCACTTGTAAGTGACATGGAAAAATTTGTAAGGTGATTGTGGATTCAGGTTCCACAGAGAGTATTGTCTCAGTTGAAATGGTGGATAAGCTCAAACTAAAAATATTGCCTCATCTCACCCCCTATAAGGTATCATGGCTCAACTAGGGTCAACATGTCTTAGTTGATGAACAAGCATGGGTGGAATTTGAAATTGGTGAATAAAAAGACAAACTTATATGTGACATAATGCTTATGGATGCTTGTCATCTTCTTTTGGGCCATTCATGGCAATATGATGTGAAAGCCTATCATGATGGAGAAAAGAATAGTTATCTCATCACCAAGAATGGCAAGAAGTATCAAATGGATCCATTACCTAATCCAAAGGAGGAAAAACAAGTAGGGTCAAGTGTTATGTTGATGAGTGGCAAAAATTTCCTTAAAGTGTTAAAACAAGAAGGTAATTAGGGCTCTGCTATAGTGCTAAAGCCTAAAGATGAAGCTAAGGAAGATCCAATGAGTGAAGTGCCTCAAGAAGTGCAAGGTTTACTAAAGCAATATGCAGAAGTTATAGGAGATGATATGCCTAATTATTTGCCTCCACTGAGGGATGTAAATCATCAAATAGACTTGATACTAGGGGCAAATCTGCCTAACAAAGCTTCTTATAAAATGACACCTAGCCAAAATGAGGAGATTGCCAAACAAGTGCAAGAACTCTTAGACAAAGCATTTATTAAAAAGAGTTTGAGCCCTTGTGTTGTTCCTAGTGTTCTAGTACCTAAAAAAGGAGGAAAATGGAGGATTTACACTGACTCAAGAGCAATTAATAAGATCACCATAAGATACTGGTTTCCAATGCCAAGGATAGAGGACCTATTGGACAATCTAGGTGGAGCATGCTACTTCACAAAGGTGGAATTGAAATCTGGTTATCATCAGATAAGAATCAGACCTAGTGATGAATGGAAGACAACATTTAGAACTAATGGAGGCCTATATGAGTGGTTGGTGATGCCTTTTGGCCTCACCAATGCACCTAGTACCTTTCAAAGGCTCATGAATGAAGTCTTAGTTGAGTTTAATGGAAAATGTTTTATTGTTTATCTTGATGACATTTTTATCTTCAGCAGGTCCAAGGAGAAACACCTTAAGTATGTGGAGATGGTCTTGAAGAAGTTGAAGGAGGGTCAAATCAAAATCAACCTTGAAAAATGTGAGTTCTTGAAAACAAAGTTAGTTTACCTTGGTTTTGTCATTTCACAAGGTTGTTTAAAGGTGGATCCAAGTAAATTAGAGGCCATACTTAATTGGCCTACACCTAGGAGCATAAGTGATGTTAGAATTTTTCATGGAATGGCATCTTTTTATAGGAAGTTTGTGAGAAAATTTAGCCATGTTTGTGCTCCTATCTTTAACACCATTAAAGGAGGGATTAAATGTCAATTTAAGGGTACAGAGGAAGCCAATAAGGGTTTGAATTGTTGAAAGCTAAGATAGTAGAGTTGCCAACCCTTAGATTGCCTGATTTCAATCAATTGTTTACAGTAGAGTGTGATGCTAGCCAAAGGGCAATAGGGGCCATTTTGAGTCAAGAAGGTCATCCTATAGCATTATTTTTAGAGAAATTGAAAGAAGATAAGCAAATATACTCCACATATGATTTGGAGTTGTATGCCATGGTGAAAACATTGAAGAAGTGGCATCATTACTTGCTACCCAAAGAGTTTGTAGTTTATACTAACAACCATGCCCTTATTTTCCTTAATGGGCAAGAAAAATTGAATCAAAGACACCTAAAGTGGGTTGAATACTTACAATCCTACACCTTCACTATCAAGCACAAAAAGGGCACTGCAAACAAGGTAGCTGATGCATTAAGTAGGAGAGTCATGACTATGCAAGAGATATAATTGCAAAGTGTGGGATTGACTGAGTTCTGATTAATATGTAAAAAAGGTTTTAAGGACCTAAAACCTTTAACATAGGAGCATAAAATAGTTAATCAAAAAGCATCCAAACTAGCTTGAAACACCTTACAAAAAAACTGGCAAAAAGGCCAGTAAACCGAATAGACAGCTAAAGAAAGGAACAACAAAGTAGGAAAACCCAGAGAAAAGACAAAAAGACAAACAATAACTATAAAGACTTAAGAAGATCAGTTGCCTTATTGACCAGCTGGTCATAGTTTTCCGAAGCAACTTTGAGTTCTTCCATATCCTTGTTTGGCTTCTTCTCCTTCTTTTTGCCTCTAGTCATTGTTCTAGGTCCTTGCACTTCTCCCATACCTTCAATGTCAGGTTCTAGCTCCAGGGAATCCTTCTCATTCTCCAGTTTGCTGATGAGAATTTTGGTATTGTCGATCGAGGCCTTTAGAATGCTATAGCTTTGTTCAGCAATACTTTTGAGGCATTTTTCAATTTTGTTGAATTTGTTGTCAGTTTCTGCCATTCTCTGGTCTATAGCATTGTCATTGTTTTTTATCTCTGTCAGGGCCTTCTCAATTTGCTTAAACCTAGGGTTGAAGGAATCTCTGATCTCTTTGGCTCTGGCAACAATTTTACTCAAATCCTCAACATATTCTACCATAGATTTTCCTCCACCAATACTGATTGTCTCTAGAATTTGGACCCTGTGGTTCAACTTCTTATTATCCTCCATAGCTTTCTTGTAAATGTTAATTAACCAATTGGTGGTGTCCACAAAACCATTCAATCCCTTAGTGAGAGGATTTGAAGGGCGGGTTTTCTCACCAAAATTGTCTTGTTCATTTTTAGGGACATCACCACTAGTGATCTTATCGACATTTTCATCAAACCTCAGATCAAAACCTTCCCCTGTGATCTCCTCCTCCAATTTCCGGTTGACGTCAGGATCCTTTCTCTACACTTGTTCCTCCAGCTCCATATCATTTTCTTCCTGCCTCTTTTATTTTTTCCTTATCTGAATAGAAGTTTTAGTTTTCTTTTTCCAAGGAGACTGGGGTTCACCCTTCTTAGAATCCTCAGAGACCTCCTCCTCCTCTGAGGAGCAAATCTGGAAAACCTTTTCTTTAGATTTTTTCTTACCCTTTGAGGAGGAGGGCCTGGTACTCACCTATTTTCTTTTCTTACCAATTTCAACTTCAGATTCATCCAGACTCTCCTCTGACTCACTCATCAAATCACTTTCAGACTCCTCACCCATAGGAAAACCAGAATCTGACCCTTCCTCCTCAAACTCGGAGTTAGAAGGCTGAGGATGGGAAATTTGGCTGGGTTTTAGATGGTCATAAATTAACACTATAAGACCTTGGTGCATGGTTGTATCACCCTTAGGGTTCTCTTTATGGTCTTTAATGGTAGTATTTATTGAGCCCAACAGGAAATATGGAATATTAACTTTTTCATCATACCTAAAATGATTAAGCAATACAAAATGATAGACATACACTTTTGTGAATCTTCCATCCAAGGTAATATAATGCATAATAGAAAACAAGACCTCCCTCCATGGCTTAACAAATGCCCTAGGTGAGTAGTAGGTTTTACTTAGCTTTACCAGGCGCTTCTTCTCCTTTGCCATTTCGGGGTATCGCTCAATAGCCTTCTTGCTCAATTTTCTTTCTTTGTAGTAATTGCTTCCTTCCCTATGAAAACCCGTGACCTGAGCGATGAGGTCTTCATCAATGGAGATCATTTGATCTCCCATCTTCAGGGTGCCCTTCCTCTAGTTTTTGTAGAAAAATTTAGTGATTGTGGCATCCCTCCCATGGAACCTCTCCATAAACTTCGTAAACCCGCCCTTCTACAAGATGTTCCAAACTACCTCCTTTTGTTTCCACTCCATATAGTTGCTAGGTTCATAGCGGCATCTATTTCCTCCCATTTTTTTGCTTTTCAACACAAAAGGCCAAGAGTTACAGAGAGCTATAGGCAAGAAATTTCTTGAAGCGACCACATATACCCTGAAAGCATGGGAAAAGGTGACTTTTGTCTCATAATAAATGGTACTGACATTATTATAATTACTCATAGCTCTCCTATTAATCCTTTCTCCATTTATGATCTTTGGGGTACTATTGTATCGATCCATGAATATAATCGATCTAACGTCATCGAGGAGGCCCTCTTCACCCTTCTAGGTAACCATATTGTTGTGATTGACCGCCATGTTGGCTGCCCAGTCAGCTAGACCATTAGCTTCACGATAAATGTGGGAAATAAAGCATTTCTCAAAATTTTTGATGAGATCTCTAGCAGCCTTTATTATGTTGTTGATAGTCCATGAAGGCTTAGAAGTTCCTTTTAGGCACTTGATGATGTTATTAGAATCCTCCTCAATCCATAGATAGGGACAATTCCATCTTTTAGCTAGGAGAATTCCTTGGAGAGAAGCCATAGCTTCCGTCGTGTGGTTAGTTTGGCAACCTATAGGAACAACAATCATTTCCTTACAACTATCATTTTCATCTCTGAGAATTTCACCACATCCCACTGGGCTAGGATTGCCTTTGACAACTCTGTCGAAGTTGATTTTGAGCCAACCATGAGGGGGAGTGTGCCATCTGGCTTCTAGTCTCTTGTTTTGTTTGGGATCATTACTACCAATACTCTTCAGATTCCAAGAGCTGAAAATGTGAGTTTCCAAGGGGTTGGCAGAATTGCAAAGATCCCCAATGATCACAATGTTCTCCATAATAGCCCTTTGAATTTTCTAGAAAACAACAACCTGGGTGAGAGAAGTGTCCTTGAAGATGCGGTTGTTCCTTTCTTTCCAGATCCCCCACAAAATGTGAGGGAGAGATAGCTGCCACAAAGATATCAAAGTGGGGTTAGACCAATGATAACTCCAAGAATAGAACAATTCATTGATAGTGTTAGGAAACACCCATTCCATGCAAAAATTCTAAAGAAATCTTTCTCGAATTGAAACAGTGAAGGAACAGTTGATAGCCAAATGTTCCATAGACTCTTCCTCCTCAAGACATAAAGCACATCTATTTGGGAAGGAAAAACCTCTAAGCTTAAGATTATCTAAGGTCAAAATTTTGTTTTGAAGGATTGTCCAATAGAAAAAATTGATCTTAGGGATAAGACCCTTTATCCAAGCTTTAGACCAAAAGGGATTCTCTGAGGGGGCAAGGGAAAGAACACCATACATTGAAGAGATAGTAATGTTGCCTTTAGGTTCATATTTCCAAATAAGAGAATCTTCCTCATTGTACAACTAGGCAAAAGATAGATGGTTCTTAAGATTAATAAGGTCAGGGTGAATACTTTCAATGTTCTACCATTTATCACCTATCCAATACCCCTCAACCAAGGAGCCAAAGACTCTAATACAGGGGGTAGAAAAAGGGGCCCAATTAGGGATTTCAATCAAAGGCTTATCAAAAAGCTATGGATCCTCACAAAATCTAACTTTCCTACCATTTCCAACTCTCCATTTCACCCCTTTAGCAATGATGTCTTTACACTTAGAGGCATGATTCCAAATATGGGACCCATTAATACTGAAATCAGAATTGATGAAAGAGAGAAGAGAGAAAGACAAAAGAGGATAGTAACTTCTCCAAATTTTACACCATTCACTATCAGAGTGGAACAATCTCCAAACCTGTTTAGAAAAAAGAGCTTCATTGAGGGTCCGGATTATTCTCAGGCCCAAACCACCTTTACTTTTTGATCTGCACACCTTTTCCCAAGCCACTAAAGCCATTCTTTTCTTTTCCTCAACCCCTGACCAAAGAACTTTTTTTTTAATTTTCTCAGTAGCATCAACATACTTAACTGGAATTCTAAAGAGGCTAAGGGCATAACTAGGTATGCTTTTAAGGGATGCTTTAAGAAGTTGAAGCTTGCCAGCCTGACTTAAAAGAGCACCTTTCCAACCAGCAAGCTTTCATTGAAATTTATCCACCAGAGAACTCCAAAAGGAATAAGGTGGAGCAATGCCCCGAGGGAGAAGAAGATAAGTAGCAAGAAGATCAGCAATTCGACATTCCAAAAGTTTGCTAATTCTATGTTGTCTTCTCTCAAGAGTGTTGATGAAAAACACTTCACTTTTAACCCAATTGATAAGCTGGCCAGAAGTAGAAGCAAACTTACAAAGGGTGTCCTTCAGGATTCTGGCTTCCAAAATGCTTGAGTCCCCCATGACAATGGTGTCATCCACAAACTATTGGTGGGAACAAATATGATCAGCCGAGGAAGGTTGGAGACCTTTAAAAATACCTCTAGTCACCATACTTTCCATGAACCTACCAAAACATTCAGCCATAATAATGAAGAGGATAGAGAAAATGGTATCCCCTTGCCTCAGTCTTGTGGAGGCTTAAAAGAAGGAGGAGGCAGATCCGTTAACAAGAACAACAAAGGAGGCAGAGGAGATGAGTTTCTTGAAGAGGTCAAAACATTTGTTAGAGAAGCCAAAAGCCAATAGGACCTTCATGAGGAAAGAACATTCAACCCAGTCATAGGCCTTAGAAAGGTCAAGCTTGAGGATCAAACCTTGTTTCTTAGCCATAACAAGGGAATGGATATTCTCATGGACAATTCTGATGGAATCAAGAATTTGTCTACCTGGCACAAAACCATTTTGTTGATGACTAATTAGAGAAGGAAGGACTTTTAGGAGTCTGGAAGTTAGGAACTTGGAAATTATCTTATAGAAAGAGTTGCATAAGATGATTGGCCTGAACTTATCCATGGAGTCAGCACCTTGAATTTTGGGGATTAAAGCGATGAAGGTGCCATTAATCTCTTTTAGAATTTTTCTAGCCCCAAAACATTATTTGACCCCACTGGAGACATCTTTCCCAACAATATCCCAAAATTATTGGAAGAAGAACATGGGGAAGCCATCAGGTCCAGGGGCTTTGTTACCATCAAAAGAAAAGACAACATTTTTCATCTCCAAGTTTGAAGGTATTGAAGTTAGGGAGGCATTCTTCTGCTCATCAATGAGGCAAGGAATACTCTGAAGTAAATAACTTTTAACATCAACATCTAGGCTTTGATCCACCAGAGAGTTCAACATACTACTTATGTTATGATCCAGAACCGAATCTGAGATAGAAATGGCAAACTTACCACCAGTAGGGTCCAATATATTCTTGACAGGAGGCAAGGAGTATTTTCTATATGGTCTAGTTCCAAAGAGGGATGACCACTTTCTATATTCTTTTCCATTCTCCAAAACCTTTTCACATTTGCTGGACCCCCCCACCATGTTTCCAGAACCCACATTCTTCTCTAGAAAAGTACCATCAGCCTACAAAATATCTGGAGGCTTGTCCTTCTCCCCCATAGGGCCAGCTCCATCGATCTGGCCACTCCCACCATTGGAACTAGAGTTCCCGCCTTGCAGAGAATTTGAATTTTTAATTCCTCCATTTTAACCTTCTCCACCTCCATGTGAGCTCTCCATTGTCTGGTTTCCTTTCAATTTTGACTGAGTTAAAAAACCTCTACAAGGATGATAAAGACTTTGCCGAGATATATGTTGCTTGTTTTGATTTTTATAACACCTCACATGTTTCTTATTCAGAGTATATGATACAAGTGGGTTTGTTGTTCAAGACACACCTTCTTTGCATTCCCTAATGTTCTATGAGACAAAACATTATTCAAGAAAAGCACCAAGGAGGTCTAGGAGGTCATTTTGGAATAGATAAAACTATGGAGTAGGTTAGTAGGTTTTGTCATTGGCCCAAGTTGCAATCAGAAGTGAGAAGGTTTGTATAACAATGTGCAATTTGCCAAAGAGAAAAAGGTTCATCAAGTAATGCATGTCTATACCAACCTTTGGTCATACCTTAGAGGCCTTGGGAATGTTTAAGAATGGATTTTGTGTTAGGCTTACCAAGAACTCCAAGGGGATTTGATAGTGTGTATGTAGTGGTTGATAGGTTCAACAAAATGGCACATTTTATACCTTGCAAAAGCACCAATGATGCCACCTATATTGTAGGACTCTTCTTCAAAGAGATAGTTAGAATTCATGGCCTTCCAATCAGCATAGTCAGTGATAGAGATGTAAAGTTCTCAAGCCACTTTTGGAGAACACTTTGGAGAAAGTTGGGAATAAAATTATTTTTTTCATCTGCCTATCATCCTCAATCAGATGGTCAGATAGAGGTATTAAATAGATCATTGGGTAATCTATTAAGATGCCTCACTAAACAACATGGGAAGACTTGAGATGTGGTAATCGGCTAGGTAGAATATGCATACAATGACTCAGTTAACGGAAGTACAAGTAAAATTCCCTTTGAAATAGTGTATGGTTTTCATCCTAGGGGCATACTAGAACTTGGGGATCTCAGCTCTATGACACCCAAGAGTGCACAAGGTGAAAATTTTTCAAAAGGAATCAAAGAAGTGCATGATAAGGTAATACATACCTTACAACAAAAGTGCGAGTAGTATAAGATGAATGTTGATAAAACAAGAAGGAATGTGCAATTTAAGGGTGGAGATTTGGTCCTAGCATACCTAAGGAAAGAAAGACTTCCAAAAGGGCAGCCTACTAAGCCATTGATGAAGAAGATTGGGCCTCTCAAGGTGGTGCATAAATATGGTCAAAATGCATATAAAGTTGAACTCCCTCCCACCTTGGGTATTTTTCCTATCTTTAATGTATGTGATCTCTATCCATACAAGGGAGAATCACAAACACATTAGTTGGACACCTCATCATAGGGTACTGAAGATTGGGTGAGTGATTTGCACCAAGCCAACCAGTCAAGTTGGAAAGTATCTTAGACACCAAGGTAATAAAGAATACAAGGAAAGGTGTATACAAGCATTATCTTGTAAAGTGGGCAGGGTTACCTGAATCAGATGCTATGTGCATGTTAGAATTAGATATACTTCAGCATGGTGTGGAAATTGCAGACTTTTTAACTCAAGGGACTTGAGTTATTTGTCACTGGGGAGTATGGTGCAGAGAACCTATCAGTCCATGCAAATTTTGGTGTGTTCTTAAATATTTTATGTGTCTTTTATGTTGTAATAAGTGGACCAACCATTTGGGACTTGATGAAGCCATGGTTGAGTTGTCCAAGCTTTTATTGTGTTCAGGATATCGATATCCTAGAAAGATGTAATGTTGATGTTGTTCATAGGTGCATTACTCTAAGAACAAAGTCATCTGCAAGGCATTGTTTTAGGTCTCCTAGAATGCATAGAGGGTCTTTGGAGCCTTGGAGTACACTTGACTACAAGTTTGCATCCTAAGAATTAAAAAAAAGATGTAAAAATTCTAAGCAACATTTGCAACATTGAAAAAGTTACACATTTTTTTGTTGGTGGTGAAGAAGTTGGTTCTAACCAATTGAATCATGATTTTATAATAAGAATAAAACATCATTGTATAGGTTTGAATATTTTGGAATGCAAAGAAAGTTTTTGTTGTAATAAAAAACCTTGTTTCACACTGTTTTCACTATTCTTTCTTTGTTTTTATTGTGTTGTACGGTCTAGTACGGACTTGTTAGAGGAAAATACTTGCAAGGCATGAAGGATTGGTGAATCTAGTTTCCAACAAGGTATATTTCAAGGTTTGATTGTATCTAGTTGCAGAGATTCAAACCATTCTCTATGACAAGGTGCAAAACCCTTGCAAGCTAGGGTTTAAGAAAGAAATGGCTCTAACTTGAGCATCCACTAATGGCATCGGTTGAAATACTATGGAATGCTAGGTTAGGGTCTATAAATATGTTTAGTGTGAGTTTTTTAATCTTTGTAGACCTGTTTAGTGGTTTTACAATGATACCCTAGGCTCATAGCTAGGAGTTGGTGAGACTAGGACAACAAAATATGTGCATTTTTAGAGCACACGTGGATTGGTAGAATAGAAGTGGATACATGTTTTAATACCTAATTTAATTACCTTTGAGAATACTTGATTAGTTTTTGTAGAGGTTTTTACTGGTGAAGCCTTCTAAGGCCAAGTTGGCAAGTCACCCGGGTAGGCCTAAAACCCTTGAAAATAGGACAATTCTAGAAACCCCATGTGTATAGACTACCCATATGCCATTTTGAAATATTTTATGTAACTAGGAAAAGGGTACTTGTAAATGTAATTTATTTGGGGCCTTGTTTGGGTAGATGTGAAACTAAGCCCTAAAAACCATAATAGGAGGGCTAATTGAATTAGGCCTGTTTGGAGCCTGGTATAGCCAAGGTGACCTTGGGAACTCTTGACAATGGGTTTAAAGGTGAAAAAACCATTATAAGACACCAAAGACATTGTGTGAATTCATTTTACACTCTTGGAACGTTTGTGAATTAAGATCCTTTGGAGAGGTTGTTGGAGCATTAGGAAGGTGTGATAGGGATTGAGGTGGAATCATCAATAGGAAGAGTTAAAATAGTGTTCTTACATCTTTAGATCCTCCTTATTCTCCTAAGACCTATCTTCAACATAAAATTCTATGTAGGGAGGATGATGTCATGAATTTTATTCATGATCTTGCCCCTCACATAGAAATAGCTAAAAATGAACTTCTAGATGATGAAGATTTTCATCCCCAATCCTCCACAAAGGATAAGCTTGATAAAGGAAAGGATATTATCATTTCACATTATACTCCTTCTTCATCTACACATCCTTTCCTTCCCTTTTATACATCACATTTCCAAGAAATTCATGATCCTATTCCTCCGTCTAGTCAATTGCAACATTCTTATAGTCATCGCTTTAATATAATCACAAAACAAGGTTTTAAAGGACAAGGAATTGGGAAATTTGAGCAAGGAATTTGTGTCCCTATAAACCCTCCTATACAAACTACTACAAAATTCCTAGGAAAGGATGCTCCTCTTTCTATGGATGAACTCCTTAGGCTCCAAAATTTTGAAAATTATCTTAAAAGACAACAAATCAAAAGAGCCCGCAACAATGTTTCTTCTTCAAAAAGTCTTTTTTATTCATTTCATCAAACACATGACCATCATGCTGATGATTGCCCTACTTTTCAAAAATATATTCAAGATGGTATCGATAGTGGCAAAATTATAATTGCATATGATTAGCCTTCTTCTTCTACTAATTCTTCTCCCTTATGTCAAGACGATATCTTTCATCCTGAAAGACTAGCTGGAAGAATCTATTGGAGATTAAAATGTGATAGGAACATTTCCTTTCCTCCTCAAAATAAAAACAAGAATCTTAAACCAGTGAAAGGTATTGATTATTGCATTTTTCATGATTCACATTCACATTCTCTTGGGAAATGTTATGCATTTAAGAAATTTGTTCAAAAGCAATATGATCTTGCACGAATTTCTCTTACAATAGATTTAGCTATCTTCCTTGACATCAAAATAGTGTCCTAGCACTTCTATTCTCTTCATTTTTCTCCTCACCTTTATCACCTAAATAGTAAACTTAGTTGGGGTATTTTTATCATTTGTGGTGGTGTTATTTCAACTTTACATACTTTGGGGCAGCAACATGAAATTCATTTCTCTTTATATTCATCTCTATCTTGGTGCATTATACATTATTAGATCTCTTTTATAGAAAAAGAATCATTCTTATGTGAGCATATAATTTTTCATGGGTTTTTATCTTTGTTGAAGAGAAGTTTCTTAAATGAGTAGTGCTCTTTTTCTCTTTCCTTCATTCTCTTGGAAACTTACCTCTTCTAAGGTCTCGATTATTTGCAAGTTGGATATGCCCCTTGGCATGGAAGGATCTCTTGCAAAGTATGTGTCCCTTACTTGAGAGGATTTGTTCCACTAGGAAGGCATATGATTTTCCAATACTCACCATTAGAAGATGTGTAATGTTTATCTTTGTCTTCCTCACTTGGGGGGCAAGGATTTTCACTCCTTTCTGTTTCTTTCTTTTTATCTCATGTATCACTGTTTCCTTTAGGGGCTGCATTTTTTATATGTGATTATCATTTCTTACAATGGTAGGTTTGTATGATTAATATCCCTTGGGGAATATGTGATTCTTCTTCTCTCTTCCTTTCAAAGATTACCACTTCTTGAGACATGTATTTTACATATACTAATGTATTTTCGTTCATGCGTTCATGTAAGTACATCATGTAGTTGCTTATGTTTAATCTCTCTCTAAAAGATTGTGTAAGATATTATCATTGTCCCTACACTTTGGGTGAAATGATTTCTCTATCTCTCTTTCTCTAAGGATCCATTCTTTCCTATGTTATGGACAGTGTGAGTTTTATTACTTGATGTCATTCCTTGTGTGAAAACATTGTTGTTTTCTCAAGGGTTCTCTCTTATACAAGAGGTGTAAGTCCTTGAATACAGCCTCTTTCACAGTTAGTAATGTACATCTATAATAAATTCACCTATCCCCATTGGGATAAAACCAAGTTATCCTTCATCAAGAATCCCTTTCATCTAGTAATAGGAGGAAGGATTTAATTCGTGTTCTCTTCTGCACTTCGTTCTAGAAGATGTTATATTTGTCTAAGATAATTCCTCTTGGGGGGTAAATTTCTTTTGAATAAATATCTCTTCTCCTCCAAGGATCTCCTTTACACTTACAACAAGATATCTCTTTTCAACTATCTTATCCTTGCTTGAAGAGTATTTCCCTCTCTTGCTTGGATTTATGACATTGTTGCATAATGGATATCTTCTTTGTGATGAAGGTAGGTATCCTTGTTCTACTTTCCTTAAGATATCAACATAAAAATATGTTGACATATTAAGGGGCGGTGACCCACACTGCTCCTTTGCACCATAATTCTCTTGTGCAGTGTATAATGGGACATTTTTGGATCCAGAGGGAAGCCTCTTAGAGAAAGATGTCATCACTTTTCTCTTGTACAGTGGGTCATTCATGAAACCAGAACACAGACTCTTAGAGAAAGATGATGCTACTTTTTCTTTGTATAGTGGGTCATTCTCGAGACCAGAGCACAAGCTCTTAGAGCGAGATGTCTTCAATTTTTCTTTGTACAGTGGGTCATTCTCAGAACCAAAGCACATACTCTTAGAGTGAGATATCATGCCTTTATTGACACTTGTACTATACATTTTATATAGGTTGTAGCGTACTCAGTCATAAACTCTATGAGGCACTTCAAACCTCACTTTCACACACACACGCTTGAGGTTGGGTGGAACTAATGGTGTTCTCACTCTCCTCCCTTACATGGATCACCCAGACAGACTCTAGGGGCTATATTTCCATGTCCTTCTCTCCATGGATCACCTAGTTGTAGGGGCAAGATGTCCATGGTTTCCCCCTTGTTTTGTTTTCTTTTCATAGATCACCAAAGTGTGTATTCATGTCCTCTCTCTCCTTCCTATCATGAACCCATAGTTTTTCTATTGATGGTTCATGGATGATGTTAGCTTTTCTCTTTTATGTGATTGCTCGTATTTATGTGATGGCATTGGTATTTGTCTCCTAATTAGTTGTTGAGACATATGAGTATCGAGGTCTCTTCAACTAGTTGGTTTGTCATTTTGTGTCTTGTTTTTGTCTTGTTTCTTTTGCACTTTATCTTTGTTTTCTATGTCTTGTTCCTTTTTTGTCTTGTGTGCTCTTGCATATGTTTGAGTGAGTTAAGATCCTAAGATTGGGGGCTTTGTTCCTCAAGATTAGTGATGTCTTATACTCCTTGTGGTATTTCTTTGCATCTCTCATCTTAATCTCTATTTATTCTACTTCACCAACAGTATTGGCGTAAGACGTACTCCCACTAAACTGGGGGCTAAATGTAGTGTCATAAAATTGCAACCCTAGTAATTTTAACCACATTTGAGGTCCTCACCTTGGCGATAGAATCTTCCTTCCCAACTAGGACTTCTCTCTTCATTTTCACCTTGAACCTCTCCTTGTTTAAGCCCTGAGATGGCCTTAGGACCTAGTCTGGACCCCAAGATAGGGCAGGACAGGGGCATGGAATCCTTGTCCCCCTAGGATAGGGGTGTGGTGCCCCTATCCCCCCATCTTAGGGTAGCCCCAAGATAGGTCCCTTTGGTCCTATCTACATTTTGGGATTCCAAATCTCCCCAATGTTGGTCTTTGGTGAGATGAATTAATTCTCTGAGGCATGTATAAAAGAGAGTTAGTCTTCTCATTTGCAGATATAGAATAGATAGAGGAGGAAATATACATGAAATACATGATAGGCAAAGTTCAAGCATTCAAGTCTTCAAGAATCCATCAAGTCTTCTTCTTCATTTCTATTCTTCATTAATCCATTGGAGAAACATTTACAATATTCATTTGTAAGCATATGTGTGTGTTCGGGTTTTGTCATGTTACATGTCATTTCATGCAACATTTGTGATTACATTCAAGTATTTGCAATTACTTTCTTTCAAGGTTGATTCCTCAACCAGAGTTTGACTGAGGCAAACCCCTATCCACAACCCCTCTTACCTTCTTTTCTGTGTGTAGGTTAAAGGTGCATAGTTGTATTTTCAGATCTGGACTTCACTTATAGAGGCGAAAGAACCCTTTTCGTTTTGCTGATTTTTCAGAGGATCATGGACACTTTCAGCACGGTCCTAACAAATTTTCCTCAAATTCTTAGGGTAGATCCATATCAGTCTAAATATCTCAGATCCAAAGTTACACCATGATCTTGAACTGGTAGCTCCTCATTTCACTCATTTTATCTCTCTTTTCTACATTGTCAACAAGTCAACTTTCTCATTTACAAAAGAGGGTAAATCATACTTCAACCCTTGCAATCCACTTGAAATTCACATCCTTGTTTCCCTTAGATTTGGATCTAGTGGATTCAAGCCCCTCTTTTGAATGTAAAGTTCCTCCAAGAGAAAATCATCCTAGTGGCTTCCTTTCTCTCTCCTAGGTGGGGAGTCACTAGGATCCAATTTTCTACTTTACAAACCCTTAACCCTAAGTGTGCCCCTATTTATTTTATCCTCTGTAATTTAATCCCGATAAAGTCATATTTCGACCTTCAAGGCTCAATTTCACATATCTAAACACCTTGGATTGATGCACCAACTTGGATTTGACTTTGTAATCATGATACCTTGCATCCCTGGAAATTTGGAAAAAAGTTAGTTAGACTAGAGCACATTCATCTAGATCTTGACTTTTTCTCCCCAAATTTTGGGATCTAAATTTTCCAGTATTATAATGTTTAAATCCCACTTTGTGAAATATTTTATCAATTCTAGGTCAACCTATGATCAAAATTAAAGTCAGGGTTTCATATATATAACCTTTTCTTTCCTCATTTGAAGGATCAATTCTCGAGCAATTGAAGGAGACCTCTTATGTAGTGAAACTGCAGGTTTTATGTGAAGTCCACAATTAGAAAATTCATCATTCATCAAGTCTTCATCAATATTTTTCATCATCCATGGAAGCTTAAGGGATATTAAAGAACAATAAGATCACTGCTTATTAATTGGCTTGTACCTCTTCTTTAGGGTTTGGTATGGTTTCATGTTATTTTCATATCTCTATGTGAGTCTTTTAGATCTATATATCATTCATTTTTAGATTTGCATTATTACTTCAGATTCATATTGTATTTATGATTTGAAGCATTTATATTATGTTCATTTAAGGATTTTACTCCAAACATAGGGTAGAACTCTAGTTTTGCATTCTAGCTCATTAGGATCATACAAAGACATGAGATTCTAGGGCACACACACTTTTCAATACTTTATTGGCTATTTGTGGAGGTGGAAATCATGAAAACAAGGGGTTTGACAAAGGAAAAACCCTATATAGCCACCCATACACTATTTTTTAAATTGCAAGTGCAGGTACAGGTTTCCGATGGAGCTGTGAACTTTTGAGAAGTCATAATCAACAGGAACAAATCCAAGTTCAGAAGCATGTCTCAAATCTTTGGGACCAGAGTGCCCAATGCTATAGTCTTAGACTAGACCACCCAACACCCCGGTCCTGTACATTTGGTGACAGGTTTTGGTAATTTAAGTTCTAAGGACTTCCATTTACAAATTTCTAATTTCCAAATCATTATAGTGACATGGACCAAAGCGCCCAACACCCTACTCCTGTTCAATCAATCCTAGTTTTCAGTATCAAGTGTACATTAGAATTTTATTCTCAGATCTATAATCTATGTCTCAATTCCATTTTTGTATATGTCTATTATTGTTATTACGTTAGTAGTTTTCATACATTTCATTAGCCTAGCTTGTCATTACTTTACATTTGACTCATTTCCCTTTCATAGCAGAAAAGGAATAGAAACCCCAAAAGTATTCCTTAACTCTTTTTCACAAGAGCAATTCAAAGTGAATCACTTCCTTAGGCTCTTTTGTATTCCAATATGTGAATGAGAGTGGGATAAGGTCTAAGTCTACCCGATTCCATTTTCACCCTACACATTTTGGTAAACTCAAATTGCTTACATTTTGGTTCATCTTTGGTGAACCTAACCTTCTTGCATTTGCATTTTCCAATTAGATCTAGTAATTACATGCTTTATTTTAATCAAAAACATTAAAAATCTCAAAAAAAAAATTATATGCATTGTATGTTTTTAAGCTTTATATTCACTTTTTGTTTCAAAAATGTTAGATCTTTATTTGCAATAATTTCATTCATATGATGATGCATTTACTTATGACAATTATACGAAGAACTTGATGAGGCTCTTGATGATTTTCTTTATCCCAAACCTTATAAACTAACATTTTTCCAAAAACTAATCAGCATAGTTACTATGCCATTTCGTATAGATGATGAAATAAGATGAATGACTCTTCTCATGAATTTATTCCTATTAAATCATCCTCTAAATCTAGTAACATGGTGGTTTATAATAATCCCCTTTTAGATGATTTGTCTCCTTTTGAATCCAGACATAAACCATTTAGTATTCATAACTATGCTATGTTGGATGGTTCTCTTAATGATTTCATGTCTACTACAACTTCTTTAAAAAAGGATTACACATCTATGAGATTGATTAATACGATAAATGTGAATGAACATAACTTTAAAACACCTCCTAATAAACCCATTTTTGTAGTTCAAGGTGTTATTCCTTCTCTAACTTCACAACCTATTAACAAGCCTATCTTTGTGGTTCAAGGTGGTTATAGTAAGTATGCCTTTTGTACTCCTAATAAACTAGTTATTACTATGCAAGGAGGATATCCCACTAAGGGTCCTTATGAGTATGCTAAATAGATTACTCGATAGAGTTATAATTTAGTTTCTCACACATATAATACAAGACACTGTAGGCAGCCTAATCCTCCTTCGGTTATCCCTTCTTTACTTCCTACTTCTAAACCTTTTCTTTGACAAGGACCTCACATCTCACAAACTCTTGGTAGGGAGTATGATCTTATTGAAAAACTTAAAGCTACTCCCGCCAAGGTTTTTCTTTGGTACTTAATTCAAATAGTCATGCTCTGTGATGTGCGTGATACATGCAGCTACAACACAAAACACTCAATAGATCATTACAAGCATGGATAGAAAATCATAAGAAAAAGAAAGATAAAACCATGACAAAGCGATCTATTGCCTCCTAAGAGATGCGAGTATGGATTTTCTCTCAGATCTTGATAAGCAATCCCAGTGACTTGACTACACCTAGACAAATGATTTGAAATGATAATGATATGCAAAGATGAGATTGATTGTGGTAGATTGATCCAAGAGACTAATTAAGCTAATGATATGCATGATTAAGCTATGATGATGATGCAATTAAGCTACATGATTCAACAATTATGCTAGAAAATGATCAAATTAAACTAGATCTAAGATTCAAATGCGTATAATAATAATGCTCAAATGATATGCTAGAATGGATATGCCTATAGTAACAATGCCTAAGATGAAAATGAGATGGGATCATTATTGCTCCAAATTTGGGGATATTTATAGGATTTCCAAGGCTAGAGGTGATAGGAATCAACATTCAAGATTGAGTCTGAAGATATCAAGGGTGAAATTGGAGGAGGTTGGAAAAGAGGTTGGAGGAAGAGACACTTGTCATCTCTATGGTGACAAGAGTCAAGGAGATTTTCTCATAAAATGGAAAGTGTCCAAGAGAGGAGACATGTGGCCAAAGTGCCATGTGTCTCAAGAAGAAAATATCCACACCATAGGAGGTTAGGATAAGGAGGTTAGAATGTGCAAGATAGGATAAGGTTAGTTAAAACCAAGGTTAGGTGGAATGGGTTAGGTTAGAAGGATGGTTAGGTTAGGTGGTTAGAAGTTAGGAGGCATGTGGGTAATTTGAATTTAAAAATTCAAATAATAGGAAAAGACTAATTAATTCTCAACCTCATAAATTGATTTGTTTTAATTAATTAGGGGATTAGAAGAACTGAATGGAGTGGGGGGAGGATTAATTAATTTAATTAATTAATCAAAGGGGATTATCAAAATGAACCTATTAAATAAATCCTTAGATTTATTAATAAGTAGATGAAAGGGAGAATTTAATCAAATTACTTAATGAATTCAATTAAATTAGGAAGGGGGATTAATTAAATAATTGCTTATTTAATTAATTATCTTCAGACCATTTTTAGGTGTATACATTTCACCCCTCTTTGAAATGAGGTGTGATGACACGTTGATTCAAAGAATAATCTCATTTTAATAATGATATTGGTTTGATAGGATGCCCCATATATTGATTGATAAATTCTGATACGATGATGGCCCCTCGGGAGATCAATTGAGATAATTGACCTTTGGAGTGTTTGGATTTTCGCGAAATTGATATCCCGATTAGAAATGATTTAATGTCTGCAATTGTGGTTGATGAAAATGTGAGTTCTACGATCACAGTGATGTGGTTTTTGATTATCAATAAAGCTTGTTTGATAAGATTGATAAGATTGAGATTTAGTTTGGTTTCAGGAATGACACCTCCTATATAAGACAAAGATGATCAAAGTGTCTAGTTTCAGGAACAATATATCCTGTATAAGACATGATCAAAACGTCTGGTTTCAGGAAAGATATATCCTATATAAGACATGATAGAATAAATGTGATGTGATCAATTGATAGAATTGATAAGATTGATTGGGTAAAGAACTGACAGTTTGTTGATATCAAGTTCCAGGAAGATTTAGATATGCTGATGTTGGTTCTATTGAGGGGAGAATAATATAAGATTTTCGCTGGGCCAATAAAATCTGGATAGAGATGAGTCATCAATTTGAATGTGTATACACTTATGATGAGACCTTGATGATTCCTATGATAGATTTAACCTTAGATAAAAGGAGCATGCAGGATCCCATGCAAGAATGAAATGCAAGATAAATGCAAAGCTAATGCAAATGAGATGCAAAGCTACAACCGGACTAGTCACTAGGTTATTGCATTTTGTCATCATTGAGATTTTTAAAATTTGGGAAGTGAGTGCAAACATCAATGGTATAATTAAACCATGATGACCTAAGAATGACTTTCTTGGATTTTGATATGGCAAGTTAGCACAAACATCGAGGTATAATTGAACCAAGATGACCTGAGTGTTGCTTGTGTAAAACAAGTAGTATTAACCATTTTAATACGCAAATCGAAAATGTCTTCGATGATACTCTAACGATCATGTCCCGAGACAAATTTGCACATATTAATGATTAATTTACAGACAATAGACATGCAAAATATCATGTTCCTTCCTTGTTCCTCTAGTCAGAGACATCTTGGAGTTACTCAGAAATCATGATAGCAAAGATCAAGATAGAAAAGTTGAACAATCATGTTAAAATCATTATCCAAAAGATATCATCTATTGAAATGTGTGTGAATGTGCTTAGACTAATATATGATAGTTTGATTGTTGATAATTTGATCTCGCATTCAAAGTTGGATATGTCTCAGTTTTTGCTTGATAAGAGTTATCTAACTGTTGTTCTACCTATTTGATTAAGCTCAAAATGATCAAAAATTTTGCCCCTAGCTAGGTGCAGGATTTTGCCCCAAACCTAGAAACAAATTCAGTATGATATACCCAATGATCCAAACCATGATGAGAAGCCACCCGGGATGCCTGCATATTTACAAAGGCTTTATTATGGATATGAAAAATGTTGAATGAATGCAAGAGGAAATGAACTAATAGATGGAAAAGCTAGGGGATAGATAGCACCTCTTTGCTAGGTTTTCACTATCTGTTTTTATTGCACTTTTTCTCATATTTGATTTTTTTTTTTGGATTTTCTGCTTTTTCACTTTTTATTTTTATTTTTCGCTTTTTCACTATTTTTGGATTTTTCTACTTTTTCACTATTTTTTTTTTTTTCGCTTTTTCACTGTTTTTGGATTTTTCTGCTTTTTCACTGTTTTTGGATTTTTTTGCTTTTTCAGACATAAAACTTCTTCAGATGCATGTTATTGATGGGTTCATCGAGCCAATCTTTATCATGTGTTGATAGCTAATATGCTCCTGATCTAAATATTGTTGTGATCATAAACAGACCTAACCAGTTTGGTTCAAACTTTCCTTTCTTTTCTTGATCTACCTAGTTGCGTGGATTTTCCTTTAGTACTAGTTCCCCAACTTGAAAGACTCGTGGTTTGACCTTGTGATTATAACTCCAACACATTCTTCATTGATATACCTTTAAATGATCAAAGGCATTTTGTCTTCATTCATGGATCAATTCTAACTCCTATAGTCTAGATACTCGATGTTCTTCATCTGGAATAAGACCTTTTAATGATACTCATAAAGAAGGTATCTCTACTTCTATTAGCAGTATTTCTTCTGATCCATAAACAAGAGAGAAAGGTGTGGCACCTTTTGGCATGTGGATACTATTACGGTAGGCCCATAGAGAAGGGTTCAATTGAATATGCCAATCTCTTCCAGCATCATTTACTGTCTTTTTGAGGATTTTTAGAGTTGTTTTGTTTGATGCTTCTGCTTGCCCATTCCCTTGTGGATAGTAGGGTGTGGAAAATCTATGTTGGATCTTGAATTTCTCACATAATTCTTGTACATCCTGATTCTTGAATGGTTGCCCATTATCAGTGATAATCGTCACCCATTATCAGTGATAATGGTCATTGGTATTCCATAGCGACAGATGATGTAATTCAAGATAAATATAGCAATTTGTTTTCCTATGATATTTGTGAGAGGTACTGCCTCAATACATTTCGTGAAATATTCTGTAGCTACAAGGATGAATTTGTGACCATTAGATGAAGAAGGATTTATCTTTCCTACTAGATGAAGACCCCATTGACAAAAAGGCCAAAATGTTGCCAAAGCATGAAGTTCTTGTGCTGGTGCATGAATCAAATTTCCATGGATCCGACATTGTTTGCATGTTCTAGCTATCTGAAAAAGAATGTCATTCCATAGTTGGCCAATAATAGCCCAAGCGTATGAGTTTTTTTGAAAGGGTAAGACCTCTTGAATGAGTGCCATGAAATGCCGTTATGGACTTCATGTAAGGCCTTCTCAGATTCTTCTTGTTTGAGACATCTTAAAAGAGTACCATCTAGACCTCATTTAAATAGGGTATCCTCGACAAGAGTAAAATGGGAGGATTGTCAAATAAAGTTTCTCTTTTGATTTTTCGATAAGTCAGGAGGGAGGATATTATCTTTCAGGTATGTGTAATTTTGGCCATAGCAGGAGGAATCATGCCCAACAAGGTAACATATAGTTTGGGAAGCAGGACAATTATGAGTAGGGTAAAACAACTCTTCCACTAGGAATTCATAACATTGTTGATTTTCCTATGTCTGAAGGAGAGAAGAAAGTGTAGCCATGGCGTCTGTTGCTTTGTTGTCATTCCTTGGAATCTACTGAAAAGTTATTTCTATAAAGTATTTCTTGATATCATCAACCATCTTTTTACAAGGCATCAAATTTTTGTCCTTTGTTTGATAATCATTATTGATTTGATTGATGACGAGCTGAGAGGTTCCAAAGACTTGAAGTTGTGTAGTATTCCATTCTATAGCTATTTTGATACATATAACCAAAGCTTCATACTTTTTTGTGTTGTTGGTACATGGAAAGCTTAATTTGTATGCTTTTGGAACTATATGACCTTGTGGTGTGATGAATAGAATACCTGCTCCTGATCCATGCTGTGTATATGAACCATCAAAGTATAATTGCCATTTTTTTGTTGTGACTGTTAGGATATCAGCATCAGAAAGGATGATTATCTTGAAGCGGTGCCTCGTCTAGTTGGTCTGCAATGACTTGTCCCTTGATATATTTTCTATCTACATATTCAATATCAAACTCACTCAGGATCATGATCCATTTTGCTAGTCATCCTATTAATGTTAACTTGCTGAGCAAATACTTTAATGGATTTATTTTAGCTATCAACTTGATGGAGACAGATAGTAGATAGTGTATTAACTTTTGAGAAGAAAAAACTACCGCCAAGCATGCTTTTTCTGTTGGGGAATAGTTGAGCTCATATCCCACTAGTATTTTGTTGATGTAGTAGATGGCTCATTCTTTTTCTTCATTATCATGTTGTGCAAGAAGAACTCCTAATGATACTTCGGTGGTCGATACATAGAGTAACAATGGCTTTCCTAGAATTGGTGACTTTAGGATAGGTGGTTGCATGAGATATGCCTTGATCTTGTTGAATGTGTCCTCACATTGATAGTCCCAATTGAAATGAACATTTTTATGCAATAGATGAGTAAATGGTTGACATTTATCTGCCATTTGAGCAACAAATCTTCTGATTGAGTGGAGTCTTCCTTGGAGTGATTTGAGTTGACTTATATTCTTGGAAGATGCCATCTCCATGATTGCTTTGACCTTAGCTGGATCTAATTTGATACCTCTAGCTGAAACAATGTATCCCAATATCTTGCCTAAAGTGACACCAAAGGCACATTTCTTAGGATTGAGTCGTAGCTTATATTTTTCTAACCTGTCAAAGATCTTTTCTAGTATTCCTATATGGTCTTCTTTGTTGTATGATTTGGCCAAGAAGTCATCCACATAGTCTTCCATAAATGTATGCATCATGTCATGGAATATTGTTGTCATAGCTCTTTGATATGTAGCACCCATATTCTTTAGTCCAAAAGGCATGACCTTCCAACAGAAAGTACCCCATGGGAATGTGAAAGCTTTCTTTTCTTGATCTTCAGGTGCTATTTTAATCCAATTGTATCCAGAGAAACCATCCATTAGAAAAAACATGGAGTGTCCAATAGTTAAATCTACAATGATGTCAATGTTAGGCAAAGGAAAGTCATCCTTTGGACATGCGTTATTAAGATCTCTCAAGTCTGTGCATATTCTGGTGCTTTTATCTATTTTGAAATAGGAATGATGTTGGATACCCATTGACGATATGCTACAGGTATGATGAATCCAACATCCAATAATTTCATTAATTCTGCTTTGAACAGGAGAGTGATATGTGGATACATTTTCCTTAACTTCTATTTGACTGGTTTGGCTCTTAGATTGACATTTAAGTGATGCAGAATAATCTCTATATCTAATCCCGACATGTTTGCATATGACCAGGCAAAATTGATTTGCCTTCGTTTGAAGAATTCCATATATTGTTTCCTTTCTTCTTCTAACAGAGAAGTTGTTGGATGTAGGATCTTTGGTTACTCTTTGATATGCATGATACCTATAGCTGCAACAAAAAACACTCAATAGATCATTACAAGCATGGCTAGAAAATCATAAGCAAAAGAAAGCTAAAACCATGACAAAGTGATCTATCGCCTCCTAAGAGATGCAAGTATGGATTTGCTCTCCGATCTGGATAAGCAATCCCAGTGACTTGACTACACCTAGACGAAGGATTTGAAATGATAATGATATGCAAAGATGAGATTGATTGTTCTAGATTGATTCAAGAGACTAATTAAGCTAATGATATTCATGATTAAGCTATGATGATGATGCAATTAAGATAGAAAAGAGATTAATTAAGCTACATCATTTAACAATTATGCTAGAAAATGATCAAATTAAACTAGATATAAGATGCAAATGCCTATAATAACAATGGTCAAATGATATGCTAGAATGGATATTCCTATAGTAACAATGCCTAAGATAAAAATGAGATGGGATCCTTATTGCTCCAAAATAGGGGATATTTATAGGATTTCCAAGGCCAGGGGTGAGGTGGCAGGAATCAATGGTCAAGATTGAGTCTGAAGATATCAAGGGTGAAATTGGAGGAGGTTGGAGAAGAGGTTGGAGGAAGAGACACTAGTCATCTTTGTGGTGACAAGTGTCAAGGAGCTTTGCTCATAATGGGAAAGTGTCCAAGATAGGAGACATTTGGCCAAAGTGCCATGTGTCTCAAGAAGAAAATATCTACACCATAGGAGGTTAGGATAAGGAGGTTAGAATGTACAAGATAGGATAGGGTTAGGTGGAATGGGTTAGGCTAGAGGGTGATAACTCAATGATGAATTAATAGTACCAAACCAGTACTGAGAGGGGGGGTGAATCAGTATAAGCAAAATATAGACCTAAACCGGTTCAACAACAATTACTCTAAATGACTAGCAAACAGTGACACTGGTTTGAAACAGAGTGCAACAGGTAAAACTCAGAACAACTAGAACAATCATAAACTGGTTACTCACTTAGCTTTCCACTCAACTCAAAACTACACTACCATTTCACCCTTATGCATGAATAGGTAATCTATCATCATATCTTTACAACAACTAGTTCAACATGTTTTATTGATAGGCATAAAACATAGAACCATCATATGCTTAATAGGCAATAACAAAGCATCACAAGATAAAAGCATCACACATGACACACATATTTTTCATGTGGAAACCCAACTGGGAAAAACCACTATGGGGATGAATACCCACAAGCTATTTTTGAACTCTTTGGAAGTCCACTTTGTTAGGAGCCTTGTCCGGTTAAAGACATTACAAAAGGTTTTGCTAGGAACCGATCTTGTTAGAGATCACCCGGTTGAGGGATGGCTACAATACCCAGTTAAGGGTTAAACCCTGTTAGGGATACCTTGTTAGAGGATTTCAAGAACTCAATAGCTAAAGGATTTCCAGAGCTCTCTAGCTTTCCAGATCTCAATAACTTCGAGTTACCCTGTTAAGGGATTTACAACAAGCCGGTTAAGGCTACCCTGTTAGGGGATTTTCCAACTATTGAGGTGGTTAGAGATCAATAGGTATTACAATGATCTGGTAATAGCACTCAATGCCAATGTAGATCTGCTTAAGCTCCTCTTCACCTTTTGCACTTACACTCTGTAGGTATCACTTCTGTCCTTTGGTCTGGCAAGGATCATGTATCCCTTCTCTTGGATACTTACACACAACTTTTTGCCAACAACCCTAGAAAGAGTCACAACATCAACCTTATAGAAAATAGTTAGGTCAGAAGTATAAACCCTAAACCCTAAACCTATTAGGTTAAGGAATTCAAATGGTTCAATCCTAACCGTTGATCATATTGTATTGAATGCAACAGTTTTGATCCAATCTCAAGACATTCTCCATCGTTCATTATCCATCGATTTCATGGCAGCTGATAACCCATCACATGTTATCACCATTTACAGACTTCACACATTCCCAAGGTAGATAGGAACAATCTCCTTTATGCAAGATCCTTCACGCGCACAAGGTTGACATGGCAACATGATTTGTTCTTCATTACAATGCTAACTTATCACACAATGTCACCGGTTGAGCCATACAGGCTTGAAGCACTTCAATCGGAAACCCTAAAGTTGAGACTACCAATTGGTAGTCATACAACACTTCCATGTGCCAATTCCCAAAACCATAAGCTGGTTCACCTTGAACAAGCACACCACTTCACTTTGGCACAAATGCCAGTTCACAGTGTTATACCGGTTTTGATGTATGTCGATAACTCATACCTCTTCAACATATTGACATCAATGACAACATACAATGTCATTATGTCCACATACCAGTTCACATAATGCCAACAATCTCCCCCTTTGGCATTGATGGCAATATACAAAGATATCTCTCTACTAATTCATCTTCTTCCCAATTTCTGCAGATATCTTCTCCGCTACACTTCTTCTCCCCCTTTGACAACAATGCCAAAGTGGAGGCACAAACATCCATGTTCCATTATGTTGCTCCCCCTGAGGAGTAGCATCCTTCAACACATCAATCCTGAAGAAATATTTGACTATGCAATACATGACTGATGTGGAGCATATACCTTTAGTTCACCTCCTGAAGGGGTAATACCCCTAATTCACCTCTTAAGTGTGTAAATTTAGTCTTTGGGAGAGGCTTGGTGAATATGTCTGCTAACTATTCCTTACTGGACACATGCTCTAGTGCAATCTCTTTGTTCTAAACCTTTTCCCTCAAGAAATGATACTTAAGCTCAAAGTGCTTGGTTCTAGAATATAAAATCGGATTCTTTGAAATATTGATAGCACTTGTGTTATCACAGAAAATACTTACCAGTTCAGATAAAGGGATTTTGAAGCCATCTAATACATGCTTCATCCAGATTGTCTATGTGCAGTTCATGAAAGCTGTAACATACTCCGCTTCCACTGTAGACTGAGAGATACAACTCTTCTTCTTACTCATCCATGAGACCAGTCTACCACTGAGAAAGAATGCACCACTGGTTGTGCTTTTCCAATCATCCACACTACCTTCCCAATCAGCATTTGTGAATACTTTCAGGTTGAAATCATTGTTGTATGGATACCACAATCCATAGTCAACAGTTCCCTTCAGATACCTAAGAATCCACTTGAATGCAACCAAGTGGGATTCTCTTGGACTTTTCTAGAACCTTGCAGTAATGCCAACTGCATGTGCAATATCCGGTCTGCAATGCACTATATAATACAATTTACCAATCATTGATCGATATTCCTTCTCATCAACCAATGCTGAGTCATCCTCTTTGGATAGTTTACAACTAGTCACCATTAGTGTACCAACCGGTTTGCTATCTTCCATGCCAAAGGTATTCAACACGTCTTTGACATACTTGGACTGAGTGATAAAGATTCTATCCTTCATCTGTTGGATCTGTAGTTCAATGAAGAACTTAATCTCCCCTATGAGTGACATCTCAAACTCTTTCTTCATCTCATCTGCAAACTCATGACTCATCTTGTCATCTCCACCAAAGATAATGTCATCAACAAATACCTCACAGATTAGGATTTGATCTCCTTCAGACTTCAAGTAGATATTGCTATCTTCACTTGTTCTCTCAAATCCAATCTTCTCAAGATGGGAATGTAGGTGCTCATACCATGCCCTAGGTGCTTGCTTTAGACCATATAAGGCTTTATGTAGCCTACATACCATGTCACTGTCTTCAGATAGGGCAAACCCATCTGGTTGCTCAATATACACCTCCTCTTCAAGTACACCATTTAGGAATGCAGATTTTACATCCATTTGATATACTTTGAAGCCTTTAAAAGCTGCATATGCAAGAAGCATATGAACTCCTTTGAATTTGGCTAAAGGAGCAAAGGTTTCTCCATAGTCTTCTCCTTCTTCTTGAGCATATCCTTTGCACACCAATCTAGCTTTGTTCCTGATCACTGTGCCATCCTCATTCAGCTTGTTTCTAAACACCCATTTGGTGCCAATGACATTTTTATGCTTTGGTTTGGGTACCAAGGACCATGTACCATTTTTCTCTATCTGGTCAAGTTCCTCTTCCATTGCCTTGATCCAGTCTTCATCTTTATGAGCCTCTTTGAATGATTTAGGCTCAAATTTAGAGATCATACATGAGTTTTCTCTGATCTTTCTTCTTGTAAGGATTCATGCATCCTTATCTCCTATGATCTGCTTAGGATCATGATTGAGCTTGACATATCGAGGAATGGTCTTGACTGGTTCTTCTTGCTTTTCCTCTTCATCCTCATCTTCATTAGTATCAGCATTCACCGGCTTAGGAACACTGTTACTGGTACTTGGTTGACTAACAACCTATTCCCAAAAGGTTGCAACCAGCTCATTTACAACTTGCTCACTGTCGGTTTCCTCTAGTTTCTCAGAGGTTTCATAAACTCTCACATTGATACTTTCCATAATTCTCTGAGTCCTATTGTTGAAACACTTGAGAGCTTTACTCTTGGTATAATATCTTAGGAATATTCCTTCATCACATTTAGCTTCAAATTTGCCCTGATGTTCACTTCTCTTGATGTAACATTTGCTACAAAATACCCTAAAGTAGCTAACCACAGGTGTCTTATTGGTCCAATACTCATAAGGAGTTTTGTCCTTACCTTTCTTGATGAGTACCCGGTTCATTGTGTAGACTGCAGTGCTTACTGCTTCTCTCCAAAAGGTGTGGGCTACCTTTCCTTGAATCAACATGGTTCTAGCTACTTCAACCACAGTCCGATTATTCCTCTCTGCTAGGCCATTCTGCTATGGAGTCCGAGGGGCAGACAATTGCCTCTTGATGCCAAATTCTTCACAATACTCATTGAATTCACTGGAAGTGAATTCCCCTCCTTGATCAGTTCTCAGGCACTTGATCCTTTTATCACTTTCCTTCTCAACTAATGCTCTGAAAGCTTTAAACTTTACAAAGGCTTCAGACTTGTCTTTCAAGAATGTGACCCACATCATACTTGAGTAGTCATCAGTGAGAATCATGAAGTACCTATCACCCTGCACACTCCTAGTTTTCATAGGACCACACAAATCAATATGCATAAGATCAAGCAAGTTGTCAATAGTGAAAGATTTACCTTTAAAGGTTGAGGAAGAAATTTTCCCTAATTGACATTCTCTACACAAGGTATTATCTAGTTTGCTTAGCACCGACAACCCTCTAACTGCCTTGATCTTACTAGCCTTTACAATGTTATCAAAGTTTACATGGCAGAGTCTCCTATGCCATATCCAGCTATCATCAAATTTAGCCATAAGACATATACTTATATTTGCATTTAGATGAAATAGGTTACCTTTGGTCTGCATGTCGGTGGCCACCAATTCACCATCTTTTCCTTTGATTCTACAAACTCCATTCTTTAATTCTAGAGTGAGGCCACTGTCATTCAGTTGGGCAACACTCAGAAGGTTGTGTCTAAGACCATCAACCCAGTACACATTGTTAGCACTAGTCTTTCCATTCAGAGAGATGGACCCTCTACCTTTGACCATGCATGGTGCATCATTGCCAAAGCGAACCACACCACCATCATACTCCTCCAAGGATAGAAACTTGCTCCGGTCACCAGTCATATGGTGAGAACAGCCACTGTCAATGATCCACTCATTAGAATTATCAAACCGGGAGACAAGAGCCTTCTTGTCTGACACATCTTCTTTGACAACAACAAACCCAATATCTTCATTTTCTCCATCCTCTGATTCTTCATTTGTGACACCTTCATCAACTGCCACAAAATAGTTTCTCTGGTTTCCTCCTTTGAATTTCCTGAACCTTTCTGGTTTGTCCTTGTTATCACCATTAGGACAGTTTATAGCAATATGTCCTATCCAGTTACAAGAAAAGCATTTCAAAGGTAGCTTACCTTTGTATTTACCGGTTCCTTTAGGAAGTATCCTAGCAAGGAGAGCTTCAAATGCCATTAGAATTTCCTCATCATCCATTTCTCTGCTCTGTCTAGGTTCACCACTAGTGCTAGCTTCTTTTCCTTTTCTGGATGGTATAGCAGAGGCTTTGAAAGTTGGTTCAGTCTTTTGAACACTGCCATCAAAACTATTTAGCTCATAGGCTATCAACTTGGCTATGATGGAGTCCAAGCATATCTTAGTCTTGTCTATTGATCTTAGCTCCTGAACAGCAGCAACCCTTATTGCATAGACCGGCAATAGGGATCTCAGGACTTTGCCTACCATAGTGGAATCTTCTATTTTACCACTTGCACTCTTGATTTCTCCAACAACTATTTTGATTCTTATTCCATACTGCTGAATGGTCTCACCTTCAACCATCCGCATATCTTCAAACTTCCCTCTCAAGCTTTCTTCCTTAGCCTGTTTTAAATTTTCATCACCACCATAGATATTTTCAAGAGCATCCCATACCTCTTTGGGGCTTACCTTGTCTTGAACATCAATAAACTCAATGTTAGATAGACTACTAATAAGGTCTTCCATGACTTGCCCATTTTCTTGTATCTCTCTCTTTTGGTCATCGGTGAGAGTACCAGTAGGGGCAACATAGACATTCTCAACATAGCTCTAGTGTTAAGCACCCATGCTTCTGATGAATATCTTCATCCTATCTTTCCATATACCAAAATTTCCCTTGTTAAACTTTGGACCTTCCCTCTTCATCATTTGACTGGGATCTTTACCTCCAGTGGTTAAGCTTATAACATAGAGGACCTAGAGGATGCTCTGATACCAATTGATAAATCAATGATGAATGAATAGTACCAAACCAATACTGAGAGGTGGGGAGGCCTGAATCAGTACAGGCAAAATATAGACCTAAACCGGTTCAACAACAATTACTCCAAATGTCTGGCAAATAGTGACACCAGTTTGAAACAAAGTGCAACCGGTAAAACTCAAAACAACTAAAACAATCATAATTTGGTTACTCACTTAGCTTTCCACTCAATTCAAAACTACACTACCATTTCACCCTTATGCATGAACAGGTAATCTATCATCATATCTTTACAACAGCTAGTTCAACATGTTTTATTGACAGGCATAAAACACAGAACTATCATATGCTTAACAGACAATAACAAAGCATCACAAGATAAAATCATCACACATGACACACATATTTTTCACGTGGAAAGCCAACTAGGAAAAACCATGATGGGGATGAATACCCACAAGTTATTTTTGAACTCTTTGGAAGTCTGCTCTATTAGGAGCCTTGTCCAGTTAAAGACATTATAAAAGGTTCTGCTAGGAACCGATCCTGTTAGAGATCACTGGGTTAAGGGATGGCTACAATACCCGGTTAAGGGTTAAACCCTATTAAGGGTATCTTGTTAGAGGATTTCAAGAACTCAATAGCTAAAGGATTTCCAAAGCTCTCTAGCTTTCTAGATCTCAATAACTTTGAGTTACCCTGTTAACGGATTTACAGCAAGTCGGTTAAGGCTACCCTGTTAGGGGATTTTCCAACTGTTGAGGTGGTTAGAGAACAACAAGTATTATAATGATCTGGTAACCACACTCAATGCTAATGCAGATCCACTTAAGCTCCTCTTCACCTTCTGCACTTACACTCTGCAGGTATCACTTCTCTCCTCTGGTCTGGCAAGGATCATGTATCCCTTCTCTTGGATACTCACACACAACTTTTTGCCAACAACCCTAGAAAGAGTCACAACATTGACCTTATAGAAAATAGTTATGTCAGAAGTATAAACCCTAAACCCTAAACCTATTAGGTTAAGGAATTCAAACGGTTCAATCCTGACCATTGATCATACTGTATTGAATGCAACAGTCTTGATCCAATCTCAAGACATTCTCCATCATTTGTTTTCCACCGATTTCATTGCAGTTGATAACCCATCACACGTTATCACTATTTACAGACTTTGCACATTCTCAAGGTAGATAGTAACAATCTCTTTTATGCAAGATACTTCACGAACACAAGGCTGACATGGCAACATGATCTGTTCTTCATTACAATGTTAACTCATCAAACAATGTCACTAGTTGAGCCATACAGGCTTGAAGCACTTCAACCAGAAACCCTAAAATTGAGACTACCAACTGGTAGTCATACAATGCTTCCATGTGTTGGTTCCCATAACCATATGCCAGTTCACCTTGAACAAGCACACCGCTTTACTTTGGCACAAATGCCAGTTCACAGTGTTATACCAGTTCTCACATATGCCGGTAACTCATACCTCTTCAACATATTGACATTAATGACAACATACAATGTCATTATGTCCACATACTGGTTCACATAATGCCAACAGAGGGATGGTTAGGTTAGGTGGTTAGAAGTTAGGAGGCATGTGGGTAATTTGAATTTAAAAATTCAAATAATAGGAAAAGACTAATTAATTCTCAACAACTCATAAATTGATTTGTTTTAATTAATTAGGGGATTAGAAGAATTGAATGAAGTGGGGGGAGGATCAATTAATTTGAATTAATTAATCAAAGGGGATTATCGAAATTAACCTATTAAATAAACCCTTAGATTTATTAATAAGTAGATGAAAGGGTGAATTTAAGCAAATTGCTTAATGAATTCAATTAAATTAGGAAGGGGGATTAATTAAATAATTGCTTATTTAATTAATTATCTTCAAATCATTTTTAGGTGTATACACAAACTTCATCCATGCATCATGGAATGTTACAAGATGCTTTAAATACTTTACATTTCCTATCCATAGTGACACCTAATAGTGTGACTTCTTTGATTGACTCCATGAATACCCCTAAAGCTCAAACTGAACTCACACAAGATGACTTACCCTCTCATGAGGTTCAAGACCAATACAATCCTCTCATGATTATTGTCCTTATTAATGGTAATTCTATAAGGTCAACTCTTGTTGATAATGGATCTACCCTTAATGTTCATATCATTAATCTATTACATAAGATCAAGGTGGATACTTCTCATTAAACTGGATTCTCTTACTATTCACGGCTTTGATAATGTGGCTAGATTTTATTTAGGTACTATAACATTTCCTACTAAGGTGGAACCTATTATTATACCTACACCTATCCATGTCATTCCCAATACTCTCACCTACAATATTTTGTTAGGATGACCGTGGATTCATTGTATGCAAGATGTTCCTTCAACTTGGAATAGGCAAATTAAGTTCATTTAAAACAATAAGTTGTATACTTTGTTTGTTGATACCAATTTACAAGCTTGTTTGAAAACTCCATCTTCTAAGACTTCTTCAACTACTTTCTATTCGTTTCCCAATACTCCTACATCCCCAAGTACTCCTATTTCTTCAAGTACTCCTGATTCTTCTTCAACTCAAATAGAACCACTAGTATCTCTTGAAGATACTTCTTTGCCAAAAGAGGTTCTCTTAGGTGATGATTGGGGGTCTTTAGAATTTACACCTTCTTTTGTAGGAGAATAGAAAGTCCATCTGAGAGAACCTAAGATTGAAAACAGGAAAGAAATAGTTGAATGTAAAAAGAAACCCACTTTTTCTAAACAACTTTGTGGTTGATTCTAAATCCAAACATTCCTCTACTCATTCTACTTCAACAAGTGATGACATTCAAACATATGAGGCCCCGCCTTCCCTTAAGAAAATGTCTTCTCTTTATGGTTTTGTTTTTCACATCTTAGCTAATAGTGGATATAATGACAATGGTTGTGGTGCACAAGAACATGGGATAAAGGTTCCTTTGTAAAATAACATGCATGAAACTTCTTTTGGACTTGGATATAATCCATTTAAACCATTCAAATACTATAAGAGACCATCCCTTAATGTCATTGTCATCTTCACCTCTAACTCACTTTCATTAATACATCTTGAATAAATTAATTTTGATTCTAATCAACCATCCCTAGATGTCTTCTCTACTAATGACTCCTTGGTTGAGTTTTAAGGAGCTTATTAGAATATTCCTCGATATCATCATAATCATATATTTACTTACTATTAAAATTTTGAGGCATACTTTGGGAAAGACACTAAATTAGCTATTGATAATGATGAGAAGATACATATATTTCCTCAACCAATGGATGTTCCCCAGCAAAGTAATCTTCTTGTGAGTGATACCATTGATGTTATGATGGATTGTCGTAATCAAGAAAAGATCATAAAGATTGGGAAGTGTTTAACTGATGAGGAATAGAAATAATATTATGTCTTATTACATGAATTCCTTGAAATCTTTTCTTAGATTTATTCAAATATGTCTAACATTGATCCTAAAAATGTCACTCATAACATTGTATTAATTCTCGATGCTAAACTCATGAAGCAAAAAAATAGCAAAAAGAATCCCAAAATAACTTTTCTTGTTAAAGATAAAATTGAAAAACATCTAGATGCTAGCTTCATCCACTCTATGGATTATTCTCCTTGGATTCGAAGATTAGAATGCACACTGATTTTTGAGATCTCAATAAAGATTCTTTGAAAGATGATGTTCCGCTTCTGAACATTGATATGATAGTAGATTTTATCGTTGGTTAGATTCTATTGTTGGTCATGCTTTGTTGTCCTTTATGGATGGTTTCTTGGGATACAATCAAATTATTTTTGTGAAGGGGAAAAATGATTCCCTAGGGTTTTCACCCAAGGAAGGAAAATTGCTAGGGATATTTTTCACGTAAGGCCTTTACATTCAAAAGTGGATGGGGAATTCACTAGATCTAGTTATGAATAATACCAAGACTAAATGCTAAGTGAATTTGGATTGAAGGGGGTTTCCTCTTTTGTGAGTTGAAGTGTTGAAATTAGGTAAAATTCTGAAAAATGAAGGTAAAATCATGAAATCAGTGAGCTACACTCGCAAGATTTTTGTGTGCACCTAGAATTAAGCAATGTAAGTTGAATTGGACCTGCTCCCAAAAAATGCTTAAAAAATTTCAGGATCATAGCTCATCATATCGGTCCTCCAAACTTTTTGCACACCAAAGGGAGATGATTTGTCACTATGAATGAATCTTAATATGAAGAGTACAACTCTGTACCCATTTCCTACACATAGAAAGAGAGGGAAATGTGTTGGGAATAGGGATTTTTCTTAGGTCAAACCCTAGTTTTGGAATTAGCCATGAAATTGAAATAAATGTAATTGAAATGACTAAAAGGAAAGTGTTGGAAATTAAGAGGAATTGATTATGTGTTGCATTGATGTTTGTCAAGATGGTATGATGAAAGAACAAAGATCCAATCAACTACTAAGAGGTGGGGGGTGAATCAGTAGATAGAAAAACTGATAAACTTCACCAATCTCAAAATCAATCTCTCAAAGTAAACTTAGAACCAATAATGCAATATCACTGTCAAAATAAAACTATCAAGTTAAACTGGTTGACTGTTACAACAGATTAATAATAAACAACTTGAAACTCACAAACATCCAAATACTTTTACTGACATAAGTAAAACTTCATTTCATATTGTTGTTGGTTATCATGACTTATCAAAGTGGATTAAGTAGTTAAGCAAATCAACCATAGAAAACATAACCACAAAAACATTCACCACTTGACACAATATTTTTGACGTGGAAAGCCAAATAGTAAAAACCACAGTGAGATGAGACTCACAAGATAAGTATCTGAACTCTTCTGAAGTTCACCCTATTAGGAGCCAATCGTGTTAAAGCTTTACAAAAAGTTTTGTTAAGAATAGATCCTATTAGGTACCACCCGGTTAAGGGATTGACTATAATGCCTTGTTAGAAGCAATACCCTATGAGGAGTAACCTTGATAGAGGATTTAGAATCCAAGCTAATGGATCATCTTGTTAGAGGATTTGAATAGAACCAAGCTTGTTAGAGCTTACCCGGTTAGAGGATTTAACAGTTGTAATTGTTAGAAAACAATAAGAGTTTGTTGATCTGTTTGAATAACACTTCACTTGCTTGTTTAGATCCTTTTCATGCTCCTATCTGCCTTTACTCAAACTACAATTACATCATCTGTTTTGGCAACCACACACTCAACTAAAACTTTGCCAACTCTGAAACTAAACAACTCATAGACCTTATAAACAAATCAACTAGGTCGGTAACACAACAAAAACCTAATTCACATAGATATTACAAACAAGTTGCTTCAAGTATGACCGTTGAATTACATAACAATATCTACACATCATTCAAGAAAGCCTCGACCGCTCCTTGATCACCGCTTCATCGAACTTAGTAAATCATCATGTGCTTTGTATTACATGCAATATACTTTCTCATTTCCAAGACAAAAATTGTTACCTCAACATTCCAAAAACACTTTGAAACTCTCTTCATACAATATGCATACGTGTTATAATCATTACCGCTCACCATCAGATCATAAACCAATATAACCAATTCAACAAACTTAATTGGTTAGGGTTTATCAAATCAATAGGTAGGGTACCAGTTCAACTCTCCAATACTTAGCAATACCAGTTCACTCCACAAACTTACCTACCGGTTATAGTACAACATTACAACAATATCATTACCGGTTAATTTACATCAATGACAACATAACATTTCATTAATGCAATCTTCATGCAAATGCCAACAATCTCCCGCTTTGGCATTGATGGCAATACAAATATCAATACCATTGATTGTTGTGATTGTGAATAGGAATCCTAGTTTACATTTTACCATGTACTCTCCTTATATTCAACTTGTCACTAGTTCTTCTCCCATAATCACATAGTTCTTCTCCGCCTTTGACAACAATGCCAAATTGAAAGTAAAAAATGAAATTTAAACTTCACTATTCAACATCAACAACTTGGAACTTGATGCTCCCCCTATGGAATAACTCCACTCCTACATCAATCCTTCTATAAAATTCTGCAAGTAGCTCCAGGACTAATGTACTCTACATCATTCTCAATTGACCTCATGAAGGAGTACAACCCCTAGTTGACTTCTAAGGTACTAAAAAGTAGTCTTAGGCAGAGGTTTGGTAAAGATATTTGTAAGTTGCTCCTTGGTAGAAACATGCTCCAAGATCACATCTTTACTCTGCACTTTCTCCCTCAAGAAATAATACTTCAATTCAATATGCTTGGTTCGTGCATGCAAGACAGGGTTCTTTGAAAAATTTATGGCACTGGTATTGTCACATAAGATCTTTACAGGTTCTGTAAACTTCATCTTGAAACCTTCTAAAATGTGTCTCATCTAGATAGCCTGGGTACAATTCATATCGGCTACAACATACTTAGCTTCAGTAGTAATATATGAAATACAACTCTACTTCTTGCTACTCCATGAAACAAGTCTTCCTCCTAGAAAGAATGCTCCACCAATTGTGTTTTTCCTATCATCAATATTACTTGCCCAATTTGCATCTATGTATACCTTCAAGTCAAAGTTTCCTTCATATGGATACCATAATCCATAGTCAACAATAACTTTCAAATATGTGAATATCCTCTTGGTTACTATCAAATGTGTTTCCTTCAGATTCTTCTAAAATATCGCAACTAGACCAACTGCATGAGCTATATTCGGTCTGCTATGAATAACATAGTGCAATTTTCCAATCATTGGCCTGTACTCCTTCTCATCAACAGATGTGGCCTTATCTTCCTTAGAAAACTTACAACCTGTAACCATTGGTGTCCCAACTAGTTTACAGTCACTAATACCAAATGTCTTTAATACCTCCTTCACATACTTAGACTTTGTAATGAAAATACCACTCTTCATTTTATTATATTTGCAAACCTTTGAAATTTTTTATCTCTCCAACTAGAGTGATTTCAAACTCACTTTTCATTTCATTTGCAAAGTCATTTCTCATGTCATCATTAACTCCAAATATGATATCATCTACAAACACTTCACTAACCAATATCTTATCTCCTTCAGATTTGAGATATATGTTGTTGTCTTCACTGGTTCTCTGAAAACCTATCTTCATCAGGTGTGAATGAATCCTTTCATACCATGCTCTCGGTGCTTCCTTTAATCCATATAATACTTTTTGCAACTTACATACCATATCTTTCTCATCAGTTAGAGCATAACCATTTGGCTGCTCAATGTATACTTCTTCTTCTACTATTCCATTTAAAAATATTGACTTTACATCCATCTGATATACTTTGAATCCCTTGTGTGCTGCAAATGGAAGTAAAGTTATGACACCTTCCAGTCTAGCCACTGTTGCAAAAGTCTCACCATAATATTCTCCTTCTTGTGCATAACCTTTGCAGACCAATCTAGCTTTGTTGCAAACTACAACACCATCTTCATTCAACTTGTTCCTAAAAACCCATTTAGTGCCTATCACATTTTTATTTATTGGCTGGGGTACTAGGGTCCATGTGTTATTCTTCTCAATTTGTTCAAGCTCCTCCTCAATAGATTTAACCCAATGATCATCTCCAAATGCTTCCGTAGTAGTTCTAGGCTCAATAGTGGAGATCATGCAAGAATTCTCTCTAATTCTTCTTCTGGTTAATACTCCGGCATCCTTATCTCCAATAATTTGTTCAGGATTGTGATTGAGTCTCACATACCTCAGAATAACATGATCATTATCTTCAGGTTCTTCTTCATTATTATCAGCATCTTCTTCTGAATCTACCTGTTCCATTTGAATTAGTACAACAACATTCTCTTTACCAGTTTTAGGTTTCACAGGTTCTGGTTCCAAAAACAAAATGCAAGGATCTTCATCCTTTTTTTCCATACTGGTTTACTCTAAGACTTCAGGATACTCATCCACTTGAACATCAACACTCTCAATGATTCTCTATGTCCGGTTGTTGTAACATTTGTAGGCCTTACTCTTGGTGGAATAACAAAGAAATATACCTTCATCACTTTTAGCCTCAAACTTGCTAACATAGTCACCTCTCTTAATAAGAAATTTGCTGCCAAATATCTTGAAATAACTAACCTTAGGTGATCTACCATACCAGTATTCATAAGGAGTCTTATCCTTACCTCTTTTTACCAAAATCATGTTCATAGTGTAGACATTGTCCTAGCAACTTCAACAACTGACTAATTGTTTCTCTCTACAATACCATTCTGTTGTGGTGTCCTCAGTGCAGAAAGTTGTAGTTTGATACCATTTTCTTCACAATATCTAGTAAAATCCTCATAAGTAAATTCTCTGCCTTGATCAGTCCTTAGACACTTTATCTTCCTTCCACTCTCCTTTTCAGCTAAAGCCCTAAATGCCTTGAACTTACTAAATGCCTTTGTTTTATCCTTCAAGAATGTGACCCACATGATCCTTGAGCAATCATCAGTGAAGATCATGAAATATCTGTCACCTTGAATACTTTTAGTCCTTATTGGTCCACAGAGGTCTGTATGAACTAAATCTAACAGTTGTTCCACTAAAAAAATATTTTCTCTTGAAAGTTGAGGATGTCATCTTTCCCAACTGACATTCCTTACATAGAGCATTAACTGGTTTGTCCAACTGAGGAAAACCTCTCACTGTCTTTGACTTACTCACTTTAACAATGTTATCAAAATTTATATGACAAAATCTCCTATGCCAAAGCCAACTATCATCTACTTTAGCAATTAAACAGTTGCTAACTTTAGGATTCAGGTGAAACAAGTTACCTTTAGTCTGCTTGCCAGTTGCAATCAGTTCACCTTTGTTCCCATAGATTTTGCACATACCATTCTTAAACTCTAATGGATATTCTCTATCATTGAGTTGAGAAACACTCAAAAGATTGTGCTTTAGACCTTCAACCTCGTAGACATCATCTACACTTTTCTTTCCATTAAGAGAAATAGTTCCCTTACCTTTAACCATACAGGGTGATTCATTACCAAATCTTACAGCTCCACCATCAAATTCCTTCAAGGAAAGAAATTTTCTCCGGTCACTGGTCATGTGATGTGAACAACCAATATCAATGATCCAATCATCAGAATTATCCATTCGTGAAACTAAAGCCTTCTAATCATATGTTTCTTCTTTAAGGGCTACAAACACAATGTCTTCATTAGCATCACCATCAAATTTCTCATCAGTGATACCACCATCAACTGCAATAAGATCATCTCTTTTGTCTTTTCCCTTGTACTTCTTGAATTTCTCTCGCTTGTGCTCATTATCACCATTAGGACAGTTAACAGCTATGTGTCCAATCTTGTTGCATGCAAAACATTTCAAAGGCAATTTACCTCTATATTTATTGGTACCTCTTGGCAACTGCTTGGCCAACAATTCTTCAAGCTCAACCAAACTGTCTTCATCATCAACTTCTCTGTGGGATCTAGATTCATAACTATGACTAACATCTCTACTTTTCCTCATAGATGGGTTAGAAATAAAAGCTCTAAATGTTGATTCAGATTTCTGAATACTACCATCATAACCATTTAGTTTAGAAGCAGTAAGCTTACCAATGATGGAGTCAAGGGTTACCTTAGTTTTGTCAATAGATTTCAACTCTTGAATGGCTACAACTTGGATAGTGTAGACCAATAGAAGGGTCCTCAATACCTTATTAACCATTGTTGCATCTTCCACTTTACCACCAACACTCTTGATCTCACCAACTATCTCTTTTATCCTCTGACCATACTATTGGATATTCTCACCTTCAGCCATCTGCATGTCATCAAACATTCCTCTTAGACTCTTTTCCTTGGAAATCTTCACATGTTCATCACCACTATAAATCTCTTCAAGTTTCTTCCATACCTCATATGCAGTCTCTAGACCATGGACATCTACATACTTTGCATCAGACAGATAATTGATAATAGCCTCCAGTGCTTGATTGTTTTATTGTTTCTCTTTCTTCTAATCATCAGTCATAATCCCACTAGGTGCAACATATTGACTACCAACATGTTCCCAGTATTGATTTCCAAGACTCTTGATATAAATTGCAAGAAGTATGGTCATAGGTCAATCAAAATAATAATTCAGGTATTAGTCAGTGTTTCAATTGGAAGAAGTGTGGTCATAGGACAACAAATTGTAGAATTAATGTAAAATGTCATGCATGTGGAAAGTTTGGGCATATGGCTAATCAATGTAGGTCGAGAAATGATCAAGGTTACAACAAGGAAATTAAAAAGAACAATGTCACTTGTTATGGATGCAACAAAGTAGGATACATTGCTAAATTTTTCATAAGCAAGAACCTACCGATAGGAAATGACAAATCCAATGAGAAGGGAAAGCAAAAACTTGATGATATCTAGAAGGAACATGAGAAGAAGTGGATTATGAAGTATAAGGATCAACCGACTGAAGCACATACCCTAGTTAATCAACTGGCAAAACAAAATGTTTTTGCATCTGCAGGAAACTCATCTTGTAACTATAATACCCTAAAAATGGTCATCTAAACCATGAGCCCCTAATCTCGACAACATCACCAAGCTCCTAACCAAATGCAATTAAATAAATCTTGAGCAAACAATTAATTCTAAAATCATCAAATGTCACATGGCAAAATTAATCACTCAATATTAATTAAATATTTATTTAATTAATTAAATCATTCCAAGTAAACCATTTTAAACAATTATCTTATTTATTTTATTAAATATCCTAGCATATTTAATTAAATAAATCAATTTGCCATTAAATCATCAAAAAGAGGAATTAATTTGAAAAATAAATCAATTTGTCATAAATCTTCAAAAAAGGAAAGAAATCAAGAAAGAGGAATTGGAAATTATGAGCACAAATCTTCAAAAAAAGGAAATAAATCAAAAAAGAAATTAATTGACAAAAAAAGAATTAAAATTTGAGAAAAGAAATCAATTGGAGATAATCTTGAAAAAACAAATTAAAAATTGATAAATAATCTCAAAGAAAGCAATTAAAACAATTAAATATTAGAATTGAATGAAATAGACAATAAATTAGTTTTTTCTTGATTTTATCTTAATTTTAGTTCAATTTCCTTTAAAACTGAGAAAAGCATCCAATCACATCAATTCACCTGGATTGTGCTTCCTCTTGGAAAATCTTGACCGCTCATCATCATTTGATCTCAGCCTTTGGTTTCTTTCTGAATTTTCTATAAATTCAGGCCTTCATCTCTGATTCAAAAATCCTAGAGAATATATTGTTATTATGTTGTTTTTTCTCTAGGTTCATTGAGAATTTGCATTAAGATATTGCATATTAGTTATTTCATTTATTGCTTAAATCATGTTAGATTAATCTTGCATAACTAGCTTAAATCTTGCATCCATTTAGCTCATATCATGCTCATAGAAAAATCCTTCGTTTAGGTGTTGTCTAGTCACTAGATAGCTTAGCAATCTGAGAGAAATCTAAACTCACATCTACTAGAAGGAAATGGGTCTATTTGTTATGGTTTTATTATTCATTGATTATATTTGTCTAGCCATGTATGTAATGACTTAATTGAAGTGTTGTTTATTCCAGATATAGATACAGGTCCACTTTTCACACACATAGTAACTAGGGCATTAGCCTTGGGGGAGGCAAATTAATGACAGATCTTGCATTTCCCCTAGTAGTGGTTTGAATGCCTATTTCAGATTTTGGAGAAGTCAGTTTGAAGGTTAACCAGTAAAGATTTGATTGGATCTTGGATCTAGTTTTGTTTACCAGTAAGTCACTTTATGAGTTATGGTTTGGTCATACATCTATTGTTAAGTTTTTTAGAATCTTTGGTAGTGAATTAGAAAGTTTGATCCTAGATATGATGAAGGGATATTTCTTGGTTATTCAAATAAAGACAAGGCACATTTCAATCAAATATAACTTTTTGAAGGAATAGGTGGAAGCAAATGAAGTTAGATTGGTTTGTATGAACACTGAAGAGGAGATTGTAAACATCTTCACTAAACATTTCCTCAAGGAATCATTCGAGTACTTTAGAGACAAATTGGGGGTCTCTGGCCCTCTGGTTGAGATTTAAGGGATGATGATTGGCATGTCTGGTATTCATTATTAGAATTATCATTCATTCTGGATTGATGAGTTGGTGCTACTACTTAGGGGGAGTAGTCAATTGTGTGGTTCAAAGGATCTATGGTTTTTCTTTGATGTTTATGTCAGATTTATGGCATTGATGTCAAATGGGGAGAGATATATATGTAAAAAATAGAACTTAACAGTGATATCAGTCAAAGGGGGAGGAACACAATTTCAGATTGGTTGTATCCCACTGGCAGAGTTTGGTTCAAGTCTATGGATGGTTAATTGGTACAGAAATAATTGGTTCAGAACTTCATTGATATATCATTTGTGGGAGATTGTTGGATGTCTTCCATTGGGGGAGACTTGTTTGGCATTTCTTGGCACTTGGATAATTTTCACATCTAGTGTTGTCATCAATGCCAAAGGGGGATATTGCTGGCAATTCAGAGGAATTGATTATTTGTTGCATTTATGTTTGTCATTGATGTCAACACTAGCTTTTTTGGTTGTCTATTGAGTTCTGGTAGAGTGGTTGGATTGTGATGTTGAGACTATCTCTGATATTCTCTGGTATGTTTGGTTTGGTTCAATCATTCATATGGTTTAGATGCGTGACACATTTAGTTGGTTCAGGATTTGGTGATCTGGAAGCTATCATATGCTCCAGTAAGCCTTTTTGTTACTGGTAAGGGTTCTACCGGTAGAGCTTTGTTGAAGATATTTTGATGGATTCAATAAGTGGTGTTGATGTGGCTTCTAGAAGGTTCTCGGGATGCTGATGGTTATCGTGTTCATGTTCTAGTTGATCGGTGGTGTTGCATTTAGCACCAGACCTATCCTATGCTATTATGTTAGGTTATGGACCAGTTTATGTAACGTGTTGGTGGATGCTCCCTATTCATTACCGGTTGGATTTATTGTTTAGTTACTATTGTTTGGGTCTTAGGCCGACTTGTGTTGTCATTGGTTTACGGGTTTATATAATTCATTTATTGTATTATCTTTCAGGTGGCCAACCTAATTGTTTAGGTTCTAGGTTGGTATAAATATGATGTAAGATCTCTTTTGTAGATCGTGGTCATGGGTTATGGGATTATCTGTGTGCCAATAAGGTTGTAATCATATAAAGAGGATTTGGTTGATCATAGGTGATCAAATTGGTTTTGTGTAAGAGGTTTAAGACCTCTGACATTGAGCTTAACTGAAACTATACTCAGGCATAGGAGATGCTATACTTGCAGTTCATTCTTATTCCTTGATTGTAGTCCAAAGATCTTTTGTAGTCAGTGAGGCTACTTTTGTGATGAGAAGTGCAATTTAGGTTGTTTGCCTTCTAGCATGTGTAGGCCCCTTATATGTAATATTTATTCATCTGATCAATGGATAGATATTGTGGGTCTCCAATCCCACCATGGTTTTCCCTAATTAAGGTTTTCCATGTATAAATCTGTAGTCTTATGGTTTTCATCTTTGTGGTTGCATTATTACTTGTTGTTATCTTCATTTATGTTTACCGGTCATTAAGTTGTTGTGTTAATAAGGTTAAAATTTATCATTCTGGGAGAACACTGATTCATGCCCCCTCTCAATGTTCTTGGATTCCAATAGAAAGGAACTCCTTTTGAAGGAGATGTTGAAATATGACTGAAAATTGAATTATGATACCTCCTTGTGAAGTTTTTCTTGCCTCCACATACAATTAGAGTTGTGGAAGTCTTCAACAAAATAGGATGAATAATGTCTCCTTGAATGCTTGAAACTTGACTCTACTGCTGCTCCTAAGTTGAAAGGAGATTGATTGCTACTCAAATGCTCTTGAATGCTTGAATAATTGATAGATTATGTTATTATGTCAAATGAGAGGGGAAATCCTCTTTATATACTTGCCCGTTAGTGAAATTGTCTAATTTTCCAACATGAGATGACACGGAGAGGGAAATCCCACTCAATTTTGAAATAGGACCAAGGGGTCAAATTGGGCTCAATTTAGGGAGGACCATAGCATGGAGCGATGGTATTACCCTATTTTGGGGTAGAAACAAGGTTCTAGATGGGGTGCAATTTGAGTTAGATGCCATTTGTGATGTGCAATAGCATAATCAAGTCTTTAATCGAGCTGAGGGGCACAAACACTAAGGTGAAGACCCAAATGTAGTTGAAATTGTAGAGGGTACAATTTTAGGATGCTACATTTAGCCCCCACTTTAGCAAGAGTATTAATTCAATCATACTCTCGGTAAAGTACAAAGGGTTCAGATTGAAAACTTTCACCAAGTCATCAAGGAGGCAAAATACACCAAGCCCCCAGTGGACTTTAGGATCTTACAATTTTGATACCAAGATAAAAGGGACATTATGAAAGAGAGAGAAAGAGAGAGAACCATTACTACAAACTAGTAAGGTTCTCTTACTATGAGCCATGAAGAAAAATACCAAAAATTACAAAGCAAAAGACAAACTTTTATAAGTAAATTAAATGTCAAGAGAGACATCCATTGAGAAAAGTGTATTCCACTACATTATAGTGATTGTGCATACCTTATCAAGGGAAATTTCTTGAAGGTAGGATACACCCTAAGAAGATAAGCACATTATCACAATGATTTAGCCTCTGAGAAGATACAAATCAAATGATAATGATCAAAACACACAAAATACAAGGTGGATTTACGTAACCCTAGGGTTAGTATGCTTTTTATGATAGCTCATGTATATCATGTATATATATGCACATATAATTGTCCTCATTCCCCAAAGAAAGGAAACCACCTCAGAAGAAGGGCACATGTCTCTTTTGAGTCAATATGGAAGAGACCAAAAGAGATCTCAACATTTTGCATCATCCTCAAGTAGACAACACTAGGGACAACAAATAGAAGAAATGAGAGATGAATAGAAGAATGTCAGAAATAAGAAAGAGAGGAGAGGGAGACATTATCTATGATGATAATGAAGTTGATCAAGCACCTTATCCAATCCTTGATCTTTCTCATCATTGTTTTGGGAAGGTGGACAATATGCAAGAGGAACCACATTAAGCACAATAGATGGAGCTATCACAAGTTCCAAACAAGGACCATTCTCTAATGATGGATCACTTTGTTAGTTACTAGGACCTAGGATTAATACGTTTGAAAATTTCTCAGATAAATTATTGTCAACATCAACATATTCATATTCATCATCAGAAATATTAGGATCAACATTTTCATCATTAACCACATTCTCACCTATTTCTTTATCAAGATTAATTAAAATAAGAGCTCTAATAGGAATAGAACTTGAACCATCATTTTTCTTAAGCATTTTGCATCTTGGAGAATTAAGTTGAACCTCTTATTTTGGAGAAGTTTGATCAATTGGAATTATATCAAGAGTTGGTGTCTTGGGAGAAGAAATTTCACGAGCTCTCGCACAACATCTTCGTCGACGTTCTCTCACACAATACTTTTTTTTAGTTTTAGTAGAAGGTTGTGAAGGTGTAGGTTCAACTTGTGTAGGATATTTTTAGTCTTTTAAGGAAGGATGAATGGGTTGAGGTCTTTTAGGTTTAACAATAGGAGGTGGTGGATGCTTTTGTTTATAAGTTGTAGGAGGTGGAACTTCACCATATAGAGGAGGAATAGGAGGTGTAGGAACGAGACCAGGTCCATCATGATGAGGAGGAATATGTCTACCCTTAGGAGGACTTATATGTTTATCCTTAGGTTAATGCTTAAGAGGAAGAAATTTTCTTGCTTTGGGAGGAAGAATAGACTCATTATTAGGAGAAGGAATGGATTGTTCCTTGGGAAAAATATTATCACTTTCCTTAGGAGGAAATGTAGTCTCATGAGAAAGGATTGATTCCTCTTTGGGAAGAAGATTATTTCTCTCCTTAAGAGGAAGAACAATATTATCCTTGAGAAGAGGTATATGGTGATTAGTTGAGGGAAGACTAAGTGTTAGATTTCTAGGTTTACTCAAGCATAAAATCATCTCTTCCAATTTTGATAAGATTTAAAAAGAGCATCACTTATAGGTTGAAGAGGTTGGAATTGTTTGGACAAAAAAAATCAAGACAAACATCTCCATGCCTCATTGTAGGTTGACACATGCTAAAAAAAAAGGGTTATGATTTTACCATCATGAGGAAATTTCAAGCACTTATGAATAGTAGAAGTGACTGCTTTCATGGAAAAGAGCCAAGGATGTCCCAACTTCAAACAAAATTGATCGGATGTAGGAATGGTAGAAAATACCACATCTAAGCATTTAGTTCTAACCTCAATAAGAAGTGTAATAGAACCAATAGTGGGACAAGATAAACCATCAAAGACTTTAACTATCACATCAGATTTATCATATGTTACTTGATACAATTATGAAGTATAGAGAAATTATTCAGTTATAACATTAACCCTACAAGAAAGATCAATAAGAATCCCTTGTGACGGCATGCCCTTGATCTTTGCGGTAATATATAAAGGTCCTGATAGCCCTAAAAAATTGACTGCATAAAAAATTCAAATTTTAGACCAAAACATTTATTTTCAAGTTGTTACTTTTATCCTCTGAGAACATTTCAAGGATTAGGGTTTAGGAGTTATCAAAATTTCTTATATTTTGTGAGGAAAACCCTAGAAATGATATATTTCACTGTTACTTTTTCTCACTTAAACCAAGGGTACCCTTTCCATAAACGAGGCCATTTTTTTTTCTTAAGGCAAAAGTTGGTAAACCGGTTCATGAGATATTATTTCCTAAGTCAAGTTCATAACTTCCTTATTACCAGTCCCCTTTTATTTAAGCTCGCGCTTATTTTTCCTAAGTCCTGCAAGTGCTAAATACCCCAACCACCTGTTAAATAATGGATATATCTAACGACAAGTGCTTCCCCATGATTAAAGATGTGAGGATCTTAATGATCGTGGTATCGCGATATGATGTCGCATGTTATCAGCAAAACCGGCAGGGTTAGTAGCGTAACCGGTTGAATGCTTTGTAATACCAGTTCACAGGCGGTAAAGTCTGGTCTACTAATAGTTTCATCAATTTGCACATGTTGAAAATGAATGAGGATTTTTTATCTTAAGGAAAAAGGTACATGACTTTTAAGTCCTGAAGGAGTTGGAAGGTAGTATGCATAGTGATAAAGATTGAACAAATCGGATGACCCTCGTGTTCCTTCAATGGAATTTGTGAGGTGGTTACGAACCATGGTATCATGAGATGATACCATGTGTCCTTGTCAAATCAAGAGGACTTGTAGGGAGGTTGCTAACAGAGTTTGAATGAAGGATGATATGGTGTTGCCTAGTCAGAATTTTGCGGGTCCATAGATATAGTTCAAAGGTCAAACTGCTAAGTTGGCAGAGAATGACCATTAGATTTGCCAGGTTAGATGAGATCTGCGGTTGGGTTTCAAAATGAGAATTTTGGAGGGATTTCTGAAGGCACCGGTTATAGCTCATGGGAAAGGGTAAAATGAATGGGATTAAGACTAGTCGATTCGGGATTGATTTGACAGTCAAAGATGATATCTCAAAGATGTGAAAGGATTTGGATAAGTTTCCAGTTTGGGAGTGATGAATCACAAGTTCTCTGATGAATTTAGAGATTTTTTTGTCTACAAAAATCATGAAGCATGAGATTGTACATTGAAAAGAGGAATAAGATCAGGATAAAATTATTCACATAAGGTGAACACATGCCAATAGAAAAAGAGTGATGGCGTAGGAAATGGTGGTGACTTGATTTATAGGCATAATTGCTAAAATCTGTAGCTGACAGGTTGAGTAGAAGAAATCAAAGTGATGATTCTTCATATGGATTAGCACCACCATTTTGAAAGGAATTTATGGTTATAAATTTACTAGGTAGATAAAAGAATGGGTAGAAACAAATATATGTTTTTTCTTTCTGAGAACAATTTTTCATCTGTAGGAGGATGGTGTTCAAACAAAACTATGGATGGAGTCGTTGTGTATTTTAGGACACTGGATGGATGATCTTCCTCTGGTTTGATGTTGTTCATTTCCAGAGGGGATGTGCAAGCTCAGGGGATTTCTAGAGGGGGTGTGAAATTCTTTTCTTTTCAAAAAAGTCACCTAAGACCTATTCCCTGCTCTTACTCTACATTTCATTGGCAGAGTGTTCCAAGAGGGAGCTCATGGGGAGTCAAAAGAAGGATTTGTTCGGGTGAGGACCGGAAGCCAGTCTTCTCTACAACCTCAGGGAAGCTGCAATGCTTCCTCAAAAAATCCTATTTGTCCCTAAGCTCCTCTTTCCATTTTCTCTAATCCGGGACATAAAGCCTGGAGATTTTCCTTTAATTTGAAGGGAAAGTCTTTTTTCAGGCTGGGATCTGTTTTCCTTTTTAGAAAGAGAAATTCTATGGAATAGAATGAGCATCCCAGAGTCCATCCAGGAGTCTCTAGGTGATATCGACATGACTCAAGTATTTTTGTTTCTACCAATAATCAGTTGGAAATTTTGGTTCCACCTCATCACGGGCGCCAGCATGTAGACAAGGAATGATAAGTAACAAGAATTATGTACAACCTTGAAAGGCTTGCTTTTGTTGACAAATTTCTAATGGTCTGAAGCTTGTCACTCCCTTATTTTCTATAAAAGGGAATTCAAGGACATTAGTTCAGGTCTGAAAATTTTATAAGAAAGGTCTCTATAAAATAGATCTTTTTTGTAGGGTTAGGTCCAAAAGAGTTCTAGAGAGTCATAGGAAATAACTAGGACTGTAATATTTTTTGTAGAGCAAAAATTGTAATAAAATGGTTGCAGTTTCCCCCTTCTCAAATGGGTCACTCTGTATTTGAAATTGTTGGCTATCATTTGATAAAAGATAACTCATAAATACTAATACAAATATAGTTTCCGAATCTTTACTCTCTTGTGTGTGATTTTATCTTCTTTTAAGCAAATGAGATCAAGGGTTTCTTTTGTTTATTGCATTGTTATGATGTGTGTACTCTTTTATTCAATGCTTTAATCCAAGGGGTTAATTAAAAATGCTTGAATAATATTACAGATAAAATAAGACTCACCATGGGATTTGCTAAGTAGTTCAGATATAGGATCATAAGCAAAATAATACTATAAGGCAATATTATTTGAAGGCAAGACTAGCTATTAGATAAATTTTTATTAGATTTCGAGCAACATCTTTCATTGACTTTGTAGCCCAAATGAATAAGGCACTACTATTTTCTAGAAAATCTCATTAGGTTATCAATTTTCTGGTTTTATTTCTTCATGCTCTCTTAGAACTAATCTTATAAATAATCAGAACAATCATTTGCTAAGATTCATGTATTTTCTGAAAAATAGTTTCATCATCTCTCATACTCCAGGTTAAGGTTGAGGATCATTGAAGGATTTGCCATCCTTGATCATACTCCCTTTCTATTGAGTTTTATTAATGAGATAAATATGCTTTGTTTTCAGTAAGTTCCCTGAATTTCCTTATGGAGAGCAAGAAGGTTCTTACTGAAGGGATCACCCTCCTTGATTTTGTAGAGCCTAAAGTGTAGAAGGATCTAGCATCCTTGTTATTGTTGGTCCAAGCCTGATAGATATTGATAGTTGGAGGTGGCTCTCCATAGATATTTGGAGGAAATTAGCTTGGTCTCTGCCCCGCTAGCAGCGTAAACCCATCGTCTATTTTCTGGAACCAACAAAAATTGGCGACTCTACTGGGGAAGGATGAACTGTTGAGAATCTCTGGTTATTAAAAAAAAATGTATAGTTGAGATTACCCCACAAAGTGAAGAAGTTTCTTAATCTGTCCCTTGTTGGTTTGAGTCAATTCTCATAAATGTTGTCAAGAATCTACTGTAAGTCCTCATTCTATAAAGAGTTCAGTCCAGATCTATCCATTTTTTAAGATTATGTGTAATACCTCACGATTGTGAGTGGCAATTTTGAGACTTTGAGATCTACGCACTAGTGTGTGTCTGCTGAAAATAGAACCAATAAATTTGCAGCAAGGATGAAGCAGATTTATGCTCTTATGATGAGGTACCTCGACAAGTTGAGGATAAAATCAGTAATGTCATTTGAATATTAAGGAAATGTGGTAGTGTTGTGTTAGAACAAATCTAACCTTTGAAGAAATTTTAGCTATTCGAGTATTGGTCCTCTGCAAGGAGGTGACGACTTTGTCAAAGATCAGTGTTAAAGATTTGAAGGAATGAAGGTGATTTTGCAAATGCCAAGTTGAAGAAGGCAACAACATTTCCAACATTTCTAGGTATTTATATTTTCATGAAGTTTGTAAAAAAATGTGTTCCCTAAGTAGTGAAAAAAGCACTAAGGAAGGGAATGGTAGTGATTATTTTACATACTCCCATGATTCGATTTTCATCTTTGTTGTATAAGATTAAATGGAGTATGTTTTGAGCCTCATAATGAAATAGTGTAAGAGAAGGAGAAGGAGATAAGAAAATGAATGAAAATATGTATCATGTGTCTGCATTTCCTTATGTAATATCAAGAACAGATGTGCAATCTATGTCAAGTCATCATAGACATTTCTTTAAGGAAAGATATAAACCATTAATTTTTTATGGTATCAAAGGTTTCCCAAACCCTTTTCCTATAGGGGTTAGGGAACAATTACTAGGATTTAATGGAAAGAAGTCAGAATCAGCAAGACAACATTTCCAAGAGTTTTCTGAATTAAAGGAAGATTTTGAAATAAATCGGTAAGATGTTTTCATGAAGTTATTTGTTCAGACTTTGAGGGAAAATGCCAGAGACTGGTTCTCTTAGATGTGAGTATGTTCTATTTCATCATGGGATGTGTTGAAGGAGGCATTCATTAAACAGTTTGGTGAAATAATTGACCCGAGCTCAGTTATGAAAACATTCATGGACATTCAGAAAGAAGAGGATGAGTTCGTACCTTCTTTTAATCTCAAGTTTGCTAAGACATTGGATAACATTCCTAGAAGTTACAAACCAAATGATGCAGTATGCCTAGTTGTTTATTTGGTTGCCTTTGAAGAGGAAGAGAGTTATTTGTTAAGAGATAAGGATCCTAAACCTTGCATCAGGCTTATAGGATAGCAATGGAGATTGAAAACAATTTGAAATATGGGATCCCTAGGGGATATTTATCTACAAAGGTATATTATCCTAAGATGATAGGGTTTGAAGAAAAGTATGAATCTAAAACAAAAGGACCATGTCAAGACTTGTACATTCCTATTGACTACATTAGCCCAGATATTGATTATGATATGAGGAAAAATGTGAGTGAAGAGGACTTGTCCCAAACATTGGTCATTCCTCATATTGATGAAGAAGAGGCTAATGAGATAATGTCTGACATATTAAATGAAGAGATAGATATGGTGTCCATTACTTTATTGAGGGACAAAAACAATGATTTTTCCAAGGAGAATGCCTCATAGGAGATTTGTTTGTAGTTTTGTATTTCAGATAGATATGACAATGAATGTGAAGAATTGGAAAGTTTTATGTCTGAAGCAGTTGTGGATTTGCAGGACTGTGATAATAAGCATTCAGATGACGAGATATCATCAATTTTTACCAAAACAATTTGTGAGGATTGTATTATTGGGTGTTGTTCCAGTTCAAATTTTGAATCCTGATTTCCTGATAAACCTGAAGATGAGATCAGAAATAATTTTAGTGAAAATATCAATGCATTATTTGATGAAGATTTAGATGAAGATCAATTGGTTCTCTGTTACAATATTTTTTAGAAGGGTCTTCATGTTATTCTTAACCCTTTATATGAAGAAGCAAATGAGAATCTGGAGATTATTGCTTCAACTTCTGAAATAGACCATTGTGAAGATGAAGGTGCAATATCTAATTCAGAGGTGAGTAACTTTGAACAGTCTTCCCTTGTTGCTGATATTGTTGACATTGGATTGGAAACATAGCAAGAAAATGAAACATATGAAGAGATCATTTATGATCTTTTCCTTCCCCTTGATAATAGCTTGCTGGACATGATCAGTAAGAAGGGGGATTCTTTGGAGAATCCTCATTTTAGTAGGCAAGTTGACAATAAAAAAGAGGCATGTATTTTCAGTTATGTGCCAGAATATGAGATTTTCCTTTTCCAACAAGATGATGCATTTGCAAAAAAAGATATTGGTTGTAGTCAAGGTGTGTGCTATATCGAATACATAACATATATGTCACAAGATTGCAAATGTACTATGTCATTGCATAGTTTTCGGATTTTCAATAGTAATTGCAGTGATAAAGTTAAGCATAGTGGACAGACAGGACTAGCCAGCAAATTTGGAAAATGGTTTTCCATTTATGTTACTAGATTATATTTGATGCTTTCACAAGAAAATCATGTTTATGATAGAGGAAAGAAAAAGTTGATATTGGTAGATGGCTTTGGTCCATCACACTTGGTCTGATCCTATAGGCCACAAGTGAATTGGGATAGAGTGGTTTCTTTGACTCTATGTCCAATGCAGTTATGAATAATTTCCTTCTTAATTGCCTGTTCATGGACAATTTTGAGGTTCTACTTTTCTTAAAGTAGTTGTTATCCATGATCATTAGTTAGGTTTTATTTGTTAGTTTAATTCCTTTTCAATTGAAGTTACCCTATCTAGGTGATTTCTTCTTGGTTTACCCTACAGTTGGTATACTTTACCCAAAGATTTTGGTTTCTCGTTTCATTCCTAGAAAATGAGTGTCTACAACTAGAGCCATTGATAGACCTAAAAAATTGATTGCATAAAAAATTCAAATTCTAGACCAAAACATTGGTTTTCAAGTTGTTACTTTTATCCTCTGAGAACATTTCAAGGCTTAGGGTTTAGGAGTTATCAAAATTTCTTATATTTTGTGAGGAAAACCCTAGAAATGATATATTTTGCTGTTACTTTTTCCCACTTAAACCAAGGGTACCCTTTCCATAAACAGGGCCATTTTTTTCCTAAGGCAAAAGTTGGTAAACCAGTTCATGAGATAATATTTCCTAAGTCAAGTTCATAACTTCCTTATTACCGATCCCCTTTTATTTAAGCTCGCGCTTAGTTTTCCTAAGTCTGGCAAGTGCTATATACTCCGACCACCTATTAAAGAATGGATAGATCTAATGGCAAGCGCTTCCCCATGATTAAAGATGTGAGGATTTTAATGACCATAGTATTGTGAGATGATGTCGCGTGTTATCAGCAAAACCGATAGGGTTAGCAACATAACCGATTGAAAGATTTGTAATACCGATTCACAAGCGGTAAAGTCTGGTCTACTAATAGTTTCATCAATTTGCACATGTTCAAAATGAATGAGGATGTTTTTTCCTAAGGAAAAAGGTGCATGACTTTTAAGTCTTGAAGGAGTTGGCGAGCAGTATGTACAATGGTAAAGATCGAATAGATCAGATGACCCTCGTGTTCCCGCAATGGAATTTGTGAGGTAGTTACGAACCGTGGTGTCACGATATGATGCCATGTGTCCTTGTCAAATCAGAAGGACTTGCAGGGAGGTTGCTGACAGAGTTTGAACGAAGGATGATATGGTGCTGCCCAGTCAGAATTTTGCTGGTCCATTGATACAGTTGGAAGGTCAAACTACTAAGTTAATAGAGAATGACCATTAGATTTGCTAGGTTAGATGAGATTTGTGGTTGAGTTTCAAATGAGAAGTTTGGAGGGATTTCTGAAGGCATCGATTATAGCTCATAGGAAAGGGCAAAATGAATGGGATTCAGACTTCTCAATTTAGGATTGATTTGATAGTTAAAGATGATAGCTCAGAGATGTGAAAGTATTTGGATAAGTTTTGTAGTTCATGTCTGACAAATCACGAGTTCTTTGATGAATTCAAAGATCTATTTGTCGATAGAAATCCTAAAGAAGGAGATTGTACACTGAAAAGAGGAATAACATCAAGATAAAATCATTCACATAAGCTGAATGCTTGCCAATAGAAAAGGAGTGATGGCGGAGGAAATGGTGGTGACTTGAGTTATAGGCATAGTTGCTAAAATCTGTTGCTGACAGGTTGAGTAGAAGAAATCAAAGTGATGACTCTTCACATGGATTAGCACCACCATTTTGAAAGGAACTTATGGTTATAAATTCACTAGGTAGATAATAGAATGGGTAGAAACAAGTATAAGTTTTTTCATCTTTCTGACAATAGTTTTTTCATCTTTCTGACAATAGTTTTTCATCTATAGGAGGATGGTGTTCAAACATAACTATGGATGGAGTCATTGTGTATTTTATGACACTGGATGGGTGATCTTTCTCTGGTTTGACATTGTTTATTTCCAAAGGGGATGTGAAAGCTCAGGGGATTGCCAGAGGGGGTGTGAAATCCTTTTCTTTTCAAGAAAAGTCACCTCAGGTCTATTCCCCGCTCTTACTCAACATTTTGTTTGCAGAGTGTTCCAAGAGGGAGCTCGTGGGGAGGTGAAAGAAGGATTTTTTTGGGTGAGGACCGGCGAACAGTCATCTCTACAGCATCAAGGAAGTTGCAATGCCTCCTCAGCAAATCATATTTGTCCCCAAGCTCCTCTTTCTATTTTCTTTGATTCGGGGCATAAAGCATAAAGATTTTCCTTTAATTTGAAGGGAAAGTCTTTTTTCATGCTAGGATCTATTTTCCTTTTCAGGAAGAGAAATGATATGGAACAAAATGAGCATCTGAGAGTCCATCCAGGAGTGTTTGGGTGATATCAGCATGACTCAAGTATTTTTGTCTCTATGAATGATATGTTGGAATATTTGGTTCCACCTCATCACGGGGGCCAACATGAGGACAAAGAGTGATTTGTAACAAGAATTGTGTACAACCTTCAAAGGCTCGATTCTGTTGACAAGTGTCTAATGGTCTGAAGCTTGTCGCTCCCTTGTTTTCTATAAAAGGGAATTCAAGGCCATTAGTTTAGGTCTGAAATTTTTTTGAGAAAGATCTCTGTAAAATAGATCTTTTCTGCAGGGTTAGGTCCAAAAGAGTTCTAGAGAGTCATAGGAAATAACTAGGACTGTAATGCTTTTTGCAAAGCAAAAATTGTAATTAAATGGTTGTAGTTTCCCCCTTTTCAAATGGGTCACTCTGTATTTGAAATTGTTGGCTATCATTTGATAAAATATAGCTCATAATACTAATGCAAATATAGTTTTTGAATATTTACTCTCCAGTGTGTGATTTTATCTTTTTTAAGCAAATGGGATCAAGGGTTTCTTTTGTTTATTGAATTTTTATGATGTATGTAATCTTTTATTCAATGCTTTAATCCAAGGGGTTAATTAAAAATGCTTGAATAAGATTATAGAGAAAATAAGGCTCACCATGATATTTTCTAAGTAGTTCAGATATAGGACCATAAGCAAAATAATACTGTAAGGTAGTATTATTTCAAGGCAAGACTAGCTATTAGGTAAATTTTTATTAGATTTCCAGCAACATCTTTCATCGACTCTGTAGCCCAAATGAATAAGGCACTGGTATTAGCTAGCAAATCTCATTAGGTTATCATTTTTCTAGTTTTATCTTCTTCATTCTCTCTCAAAATGAATCTTATAAATAATCAGAACAATCATTTGCTAAGATTTATGTATTTTCTGAAAAATAGTCTCGCCATCTCTCATACTCTAGGTTAAGGTTGAGGATCACTAAAGGATTTGCCATCCTTGAGCATTATCCCTTTCTGTTGAGTTTTATTAATGAGATAAATCTACTTTGTTTTTAGTAAGTTCCTTGAATATCCTTACAGAGAGCAGGAAGGTTCTTACTGAAGGGATCACCCTCCCTGCTTTTGCAGAGCCTAAAGTGTAGAAGGATCTAGCATCCTTGTTATTGTTGGTCCAATCATGATAGATATTGATAGTTGGAGGTGGCTCTCCATAGATATTTGGAGGAAATTAGCTTGGTCTCTATCTTGCTAGCAATGTAAAGCCGTCATCCGTTTTTGGGAACCAACAGGTCCATCAGGTGCTTTAATGGTCTCACTAGGATCAAACATAATGTAAAAGTCCTTAGCTGGTTCATTTTTTATCAATAAGATTCACCACATTGTTAGATTCAAGGCCAACATCATTAGGAGAATAGGCACATTGTTCAATTTCAATCACATTAGCAAAATGAGAAGGTAAAGGATTATTGAAGATATGAATATTTTGTTTAGGAGGAGTGACATATTTTTTTCCTTTATCAGTCACACCAACCACAAAAATATTATTATTATCAATCAAGTCTTAATATTACTTCTCAAGGAATAACACTTTTCAGTGTCATGACTAGGTTGATGATGGTATTGGAAAAAGGCTTTGGCATGATAGCAAGATAGCAAAGACTTAGTTGTGTCAATTGGTTTAATAGGGAGAAGATTCAACACATTCTTTTTTAACAATTTTGTCATAATACTATGAAAAGATTCATTAAGAGGAGTGAATTATTTTCTAAAATATTTGGATAAAGGAGGCACACTTATTGTGGCTACTACTTGACTGTTGTTGTTGTCATTGAATTTGACAAATCTCTTATTCAGTTTGAAATTCACAAAAGGTTGTTGATCACTTTCACCTTTATCACTCGGAGCCATTGAAGAAGATGATTGTTCCAATTGACTCATGCTAAGATGATAATTGTGAGGTACTGTGCACAGTTGTGTAAAGGAAGTAAACTTAAAAAAGAGAAGTTTATCCATAATATCATTTTGCAAATTAGAAATAAAAATATTTGAATATCTTGATTAGGCACATGAGAAAAAAATTGAGAATACAAATGCTTATATCTGCCAATAAAATCAATCACTTTTTCTTTAACACCTTGCTTACAATGCATCAAATCAATCAAAGTGTTCTTGGGACCAATATTATTGTGAAATTTTTGAATAAAAGCATTAGTCTATTGTTGAAAAGAAGTAATAGAATAAGGAAGAAATGAACAATACCATTTCAAAATTTTATCCCTTAATGTTCTAGTAAACAATTTAGCCAACAATATTTGGTCATGAGCAAAGTCACTACACAAAGTTTGAAATGTTTTAACATGATTCAAGGGATCACCTTTCCCATTATAAAGTTCCAATTGAGGGACTTCAACATGTTTAATAGGGATGGCTCAGATAATATCATTGGATAATGGGCTCGCTACATCAAATGTGGGAACACCATACTTAGATTTATTCATGAAAGCTATTTGTTATTGTAAGGAAGACAATGTTTGGGATAGAGTATTGATTGTAGCTTTGGTAGAAGGATTGAAATTGGACATGTTAGATTTAGAAGGAGGAGTAAAATTGTTGGAAGAGGGAGGGATGATGTTGTTGTATGAAGGTGGGGGTAGAGAATAAGAAGGAATATTATTGTATGAAGGCAGGGGTTCAGAATAAGGAGGTGGAACACTATGATAAGTAGGTATTGGAGAGGATTGGGTAACAAATGGAAGACTCACTTGAGGAGGTATGAAATAATTATGATTAGATGAATTTCCCCCTTGACTAAAACTTTTAGGTATGACATTTTGAGTAGAGGTGACCATGATGTTGGATGTAAATGTAGGAACATTAGCCATAGGTGCAGTCAAGGGAATGGAGTGATTAACTTAACTAGGAGGTTATGTATATCCAAGAAATTCAACACAACTCTTCATAGGCATAATATTAGAATCAATGATAAATACCACACAAGATATCAACATCAAGGTTATCACTTTGAACCATTATTTTTAATCCTTCAATCAACGAGAGAGATTCACTTTCTAGATATTGTTGACTCATCCATTGTTGAAGATTTTCAAATTGATTGTCAATCTTCCCCAATTGGTCAATGGAGACCCTAGTTAGTGATTCATCAACATCATGGGAATTATCTAAAGAATGAGGATAAATGGGTAAATTTGTAGGATTGCTAGAACCACCAACATCCTCATGAAATAAGTTATCCAAATTTGGATCCATTACCTCAGTAATTAAACCTTGGGAAGCCTTAATTCTACAACTTCTTCTCAAGGGGATACTATAGGTTTGACTAATAGTAGTAAAAATCATTCACTAAGGGAGGTAAATTGGAATTTTAAAATTTTAAATTTGAATCTAATCTTGAAACTTGCAACAATAATTTAATAATGCAAAGCTTTAGAAAATATGACTACTCAATTAAATAAGCAAATGTATTAAAAAGATGAAATAATTGTGAAAAACTATGCAACACACAAATAAATTTAAATTTAAAATTAGGGCTTTGTGAAAATAACATCTTGATTTAAAAACATTAAATTTAAAATTGTGCACAAGAGATTCAAATTTAAAATTAGGGTCTTGTAAAAGGAATCACTTAATTCTAAAAAATTAAAATCAGATGTAATGTTGAAATTTTAAAAATTGGAATAATTAATGGAAAATTGGCAAATGCACAAGATAATTGAAATTTTAAAAATAGGATAATTTTAATTAACCACTTAATTTAAAAAATTAAATTTGAAATAACATCCAAGATTTCTATTTGAAATTCAAAACTTAAACAACTCACAAGCTCAATTTTTAATTTTTTTTTAAATTAAGGTTTTAAGATTTAACCACTGAAGTTTAAAATTTGAATTTGAAATTTGACTTGCAAGGAAATTTTGAATTTGGAAATTGAAGAAACTCAAATTTGAAATAATATATCCAAATTAAATAAATCACAAGTTCAATTTTGAAATTAAAAATTAGGGTTTTAATGAAATTAACCTCTAAATATTCAAAATTTACATGGAAATCAAACTTGTAAATGAAAATTTGAAGCGGAAATTGCGTAACACTCAAATCTGAAAAAAAAATTAGAAGCTAGTATAGGAAATGTTGGGTTAACCAAAACTGTGAAAGGGAACAATGATTCCTGTTGTCGCAAAATTTTGCACCCTGTAATGATAAACCTTGATCATCAACCTTATGAAACATGAAATCAACCTCTCAAGTGTGGGACCTTGTATTGTTGTGAGGTTGAATCTCCAAAGAAGGCCGACTTCTTTTCAATCTAATGCAAAGTGTTGGACCAACCCAACACATGAAAATCTAATCTATGGATCTGACAAGGAAAATGGAGAAAGAGGAGGGTTATTGAAAGAAGGGAAAAGGGGTTTGCACCTAGATTGGAACTATGATCTCCCTACCTATAACTGCACAAGGTATTGATGAAAATCAACCAATAATTTGCACAACTTCCTATCCTAGTTAGCTTCCCAAAGCATGAATGGAGGTTGGAATTCTTATGAAAATCAAAAGGACTTACACTTACCTCACAGATGAAGTTCTAAGAGGGATCAACATAGTCGCACATACTCAGAAAATACAAAAGAATGCATCTCAATAAAGTGGTAAAAGATATTACACATATTTTCAAGACTAAAAGTAGGCAAGATAGTTAATTTTATTAATGAGAAGGCAAGACATTTTTTTACAGTTGTAGAACAAAACATGCTATTCTGCAAAAGAAAAAGAAAGAAGATGATGAAGATCATTTGGAAATTTACAAAAAATGCCTTTATAGTTGAGGCATAGCTCAAAATTGAACTATACTTAGAAAACCTAATCATGGGAAAGGTTAGGTTATAAAATATCAACAAGAGGAAAGATGAAGTCAACACGAAAGATTTGATGCAATGCAAAATATCCTCTGTGAGTCTCCCTTATCTCTGAAACGGGAAAGTAGTTTATAGGAGAAGACTTCTTTGCAACAGATGCATCATGGAGGTAGGACATAGGCAAGAAAGTCTTCAAAATTCATTGAAGAGGCATGGGATGGCATCTAAGATTGGCCTCAAGGTCACTACAGGAGTGAATGGCTAAAAATTTAGAAACTTGAAGCAAAAATGATTTGATATCGAGTGTCGACCGAGCACAAAAAATGTCTCGACTACCGAGTTGACAACCACCCCTAATAAAGAGAATTCAAATTTCAATGCCCACCATAGTTTAAATTTCCATCGTCAATCGAGAGATCTCACATGCAGATGGACATGCTATATCTCACCATGTAAGTTCTCAAAAGACCCAACACACTGTTAAGTTGCAGTCATTCGATCGAGATTAAGTGATCATGTGCGGTCGAGATCATGCCAAGAAGAGAAGGGGCCCACCATGTCCCTCATTTTGGCAAGACCAAGCATTTCAGCAAGATCCAAAAGAGAATTCAACAGCATGGAAAGAGGCCAAAAAGGCCCATTTGCTTGAGAGTTGGGCACACTGGCCCCACAAAGCTAGTAGGACCTGATGTGGCATCCAAGTTAGTGCTCGACGTGGTAGGCCAGGTCCATATCCATTGCCATTGTTTCCCCACAAGCTCCTTGTGGACCCTAAAAAATTCACTACGGGATGGTGGGAAGTTCCTTTTTATTCTTTTTGTTTACCTTGCAAGGCCCCTTGAAGTGTTGCTTTTACCTCGTGAGGTAGAAAGAACACTACCCACACCCTTATTTTGCTATTTCTATTCGGTGAGGCCCCCTTGAAAGCTTGAAACTATCTGGGGGATGGTGGGGAAGCCACCCACCTAACCTTTTTCTTACCTTGCAAGGTGTCTTTCTTATGTTGATTTCCATCGTAGGGTGGTGGGGAGAGACCAAGTCTCATCTTCCACTATCCCATGCCATTCTTTTCTTTTCCTCCCTATGACCAAACTACCTCCTTGAAAACTCCCTATGAGATGACAGGGAAAGACCATCGTGCCTTGTTGCACTTTCTCCACAAGCTGCCCTTAGACATAATGAAATGCCTACAGGGTAGCGGGGGAGACTTTATTTTCACTAAGAGAATGTCTTTTGACAAGACCTAAAAGGACTATGTCTCTAAGAGAATCTAGGCCAAAAAAGAAACCTCCAGTTGGTGGAAAGAAAAGGGGAAACCAGCCTACCACAATAGAAGACCCTCCAGTCAGTAGAACTTGAGTGAGTTGACTAACTGACCTAATCAACTCAAAAATAGAATTGGATCCAAAAAATAAAAAGGATCCTCTTCTACTACTAATATAGAGTGCATAACATGAAGGTTATGCAGGTGTGCATAACACATAGGTTATGCAAAAAACTTGGATTTCTCAGATTGGATCTGTAGCTTTTTTGACAGAAAAAGGTCAACATTTTGTTGACTCAAATGGGGGCCCCCTAATATTTCTTAGGGAAAGACAAGATGTCTGAAGAGTATCCATTGGGCATAGAGTCACAAAAGGATAACAGAAAAAGGGACCTTCCCTGGATCCTACAAAATTTTCAAAAGTTGCCATTCTGGGGGAATTGCTTGTGCATGTCCACTTGTTGAAAAGAACATAAATTACAGAAGGCTACAATTTTGAAACTCAGAGACAAATAAATCCTTTGCCTCTATCAAAAGTGAATTTTCATGAAGGATTTGATCTCCCTTAGTTCATGGTTGGAATCATCAGCCAATTGCAACAATTGAAGTATCCAACATGCATACATCAGAATATACATGTTGGTGATGTGGTGAAAAGAAAAATCACAATTAACCTTACTACTACATGGGATCCACACTAAATAGGTCTTTGAATCACATGTAAGTGTCTCAAATACATGATCACCAACAATGCGAAGATGCATAAAGGGTGAGTTAGTATACCGAGCAAAGTAAGCAGAGTATCCAAGAGCAATGAACCGAGCAGTATACAAAACAGTAAGCAAAGCACACAGAAAAGATCACCAAGCATGCAAAATTAGAGTTATGTATAGTATATTGACAAGCGGAGTATATCTGATATATTATTTTATTGACAATTGTATATACTGTCAATATAGTCATTTTGCAAAGTATATAGATTTTTGAGTTATAAATTTGAAAGTCTCAACTAATGTCAAAAGGGGAGATTGTTACTACTTATCAGATTGCCATTAGTTTTATGTCAAAGTTAAACTATATACTCTATTCGGTTATCTATTACCGAAATATTCAGTTGGTATGCACAGTCTAGTCGATTACAAAAGAAAATAGTCACAAAACACAGTATACACCGAGCTGTCTACCGAGTATCTTTTCACATCTACCGAGAAGCAAAGATGACACATCGACTTGATTTACATCGAGTGAAATGTGTTACCAGATTCATTGAACCTGGACATGCATATGAAAACGTGTTACAAGATCGAGGCACATCTAACCGCTATCACATTGGAAATTGCACTAGAAGATTGTGTATGATTTCGAGGTCATCTAACCAATGAAATAATTTGCATGATTATTTATTCAATAAATCGTGTTTGTAAGATCGAAGCAATGAATTGGATCACCGTCATAAGAGAACTATTTATATAGCATGAGTTAAGAGTTAAACAGAGTGTGTGTGTGCATAAATGTAAGAAGACTATTATAGAGACACAAAGGTCACCGTGAAGGTTTTTAGAGAACAGTCAAAGAACAGAGTAAACAAAAGGGTTTACCGAGTTACTATATGGGTTATCGAGGTATGCTATAAGCAAGGTAATCTATTTTGAGCACATAGAATCTACTATAACATTTTAGATGTAAAGTTGCAGATATTTGTAATGATTTTATTGTAATATTGTGAAGTTGAAAGAGAACCTTTAACAGGGTAAAAGACTCTAATCAAGTCTATAAATTGTAAAGCCTCTAACCAGGTGCAACATTTAGATGAAGTGTTGTAAAATCCTTTAGCCAGGTAGATCTAACAGATCTTGTTACTCCTAATAGGGTATGCTATCAGAAATAGCTAAACACGTAGCTCTAACTGAGCACCCTTTATTATTACAGTAGTGAAGTTGTGGGTGTCATCCCCAAAGCAGTTTTTCTCTCTAACCAAGAGTTTCTGCGTAACCAAAATATATTTGTTATGGAGTGAATCATGTATGATTGTTATCTATTTGTTTTAGTTTTATTTTATGTTACTACACTATTCGGTTTATGCATAATAGTAAAGACATTGTTGAAGAAATGTTTTGAAGTATTGATTCACCCCTCCCCTCTTAGTACATTAGCTTTCCATATTGGGCCTAACAATTGGTATCAGAGCTTGAATCTTGGAAAAGGGTTTAACTGCCTAAAGAGAAAGATCTTATCAATGGCGGGATATAAACAATCTTAGAGGATTGTGTATCTACAAGAAGAGCTGGATCATGCTAATCAAGTGATTGCAGACATGCAAAGGCAAATGCAAAAATCTCTGAAAGTGAGAAGAAGATTATCTAATGATTTGCTGGATTCTCAAGAGTTAGAGGAACAAATTGAGACATCATCTGAGAACAGTATATATGAAGAGATTGAAGAAATGATTGGAGCATTAAAAGAAAAGAACAAAGCAATGGCTAATCAACTAAAAGAAATGAAAAGAGAACATGAACATTTCAGCACACATATGACTGAAAATCTAGATGCATTGAGGACAACTGAAGATAAAGAAAGAGATCTACAAAGAGAGAGACAACAACTTGAAGTCTTAGTATCTCATAAGAATGATGAAATCATAAGGTTAACTGGAATTCAACAAAACCTATCAGATCAACTAGGTTATGCAAATCATTAAGCAATTCTGAAGAATGATGAGAATCAAGCATTGAGACTTGAAATATCAGAGTTGATCGATGAACTTGAAATAGAGAAGAAATCCAAATAAACATTGAAGAAGAGTTATGAAGCATCAAAGATGTTGGATGAGCAACTGAATTCAAGAAGAACCAACAGAGATGCAAGACTCGGTTACAAAGGAAAAGACTCTACCGAGAAAGGAATTCATACTACCGAGAGAGGAGAATCATCAAAGCAAGCTGGAAACAGGAATAACATCAAAAGAAAGAAGCCTATTTGCAACTACTGTGGAAATCAAGGTCACACTGCCAACATATGCTAGATCAGAAAAGGTAAGCAACTGAATGTCACTAAGTCCAATGGTTATTGTTACAATTGCAATAAATATGGTCACACATCTAATCAATGTAGGACAAAGTCTGTTAACAATTATCAGAAGGCAAAATTCAAAGGGTTTTGTAGAAACTGCAATAGATATGGGCATAGTACCGAGAAGTGCTGGTTTAAGCAAAAGAATTTTATGTGGTATGCACACCAAGCAAATACTAGAGGTTACCAAACTTACACAGATCCTTACCAGCAATATGCAACAGTACCATGCATTACAATACAAGGATATGGTGTGAATGTTGTGGGAGATATGGACATATAAGTGCCAACTGTTTTATAAGATTTGGGATGTACAATTGAAGATCATGGAGAAATACTGGTATGGCATGTTTTCATTGTCACAAAGTTGGACACTTGGCTGGAGATTGCAGAGATCAACCTAGAAAAGACACTGAGAAAATAAAAGAAAAATTAAAGATGATTTGGAAAAAGAAGGAAATTGTGTCAAATGAATAAATCACCTTACCTACCGAGTTAGGTGCACCTATTCCAAATTAATCGATAAAGGTATGAAGAGACTACATTCTCTGAAGGTTAAAATCATAACAGTTCCTATTCTATTATGTACTAAATTCAAAATCTGCATAATTAAGATGTATTATTAAGTTTGAAATTCTATCAAAGTCTTTTGAAGCAATTTACAGGAAACCTGTCAAGTCAGTGTATATAGGAAGCTTGTTAAGTCGGTAAATGAAGGAAGCTTGGTTACTCGATTAAAACAAAAAGGAGAGTAAATCGGTTAAAGAGGAACCGAGTGCATTTAATGTTTTTGACCTAACCCACACAGAGCCCGATAAGGTATTTTGTGTACTTAAAAGCATTTTTACAGTCATTTACACTTACTAAGTTTTTGAGAGAGCAGAGCAAGCGATTCCAAGGCGATCAAAACCTCATTTAAAGAAAATTCAAGGTATTTACATCAAATCTCAACACATTGTTAAGCTGGTTTATCGATCTTATCTAATTGCCATTATCTGCTAAAACTAAAGCGTTTGTCATTTGAAATCCTAAAACCCTAAGGACTCTTTATTAGTTTTTTATCTGAAATCTTCAAATGGCGCCCAAGATCCAAGATCCCATAGTTGTCAAGAATGTAGAGAAGCCCACACTGAAATACTCTTTGACCCCCAAAGTCGCTTCTAAACTGGATGACAAAACAACCTTTTCACTCATCCCGAACAGAGTATTGTTAGTCGAAGATGTGAGATTCTTCACCAAATGTCGTGTTGAAGAACTTGATCATGTTGAAATCAGAGACACCTATGATGAGCTATGTACCAATGGTAAACTGAACAGCAAGTATGAACACATCAAAGTCAAAGGATTAACTAAAGCCCTAACCTATCCTCATGTGTTCAAACCCCAGTGGGTCAAGTTTGTTCTGAGCAAAGTTCATGATGATTTCATGTGGCTAGAAGAGCAACCATTCAAGATAACCAAGGAAATCATTCATCTGATTACTGGTTACCCTATCTATGATCATGCTCGAGCCCAGAAGATGATATAACAGAAGGAATTGATCAGTTTAACTAGAGTAGAATCTGATTATAGAGGACTAAAACTGAACAATGTCACTGATGCAGAACTTAAGTTTGCTATTAGAGTAATTGGTTACTGTTTCTTCCAATCGGCAAGGGAAAATAGTGTACCCTGTGCACCAACTGGCTTAGCTTATGAAATTGTGAAAAAGGGAATGAAAATTGACTTATGTGAGGTATTATTGAAGAACTTGTTTCAGAATCTGAGCACAATCAGGAAGCTGAAGAAGAACAACTCGGCTAATACTCTAAAGTTTGGATCACTATTGGTATGCATGTTTTTCTACTTTGAAAAATTCTTTCCATCAGTCGGTAAAGTTGTTTGGGAGCTACACCGACCAATCACCCATCAGATTAATGACTTCATCAAGAAGTTAGTTGATAATTTCAATGATATCATGGATGATTACTTTAGGAAATTTCAAGAGAAAATGCATAACAGATATAGGATACCACCCCAGTTAGTAGAGAAATACAAAAATGATATATGTTTTGAAGTTGACACCGATTACTATTATGTGAATGCTGTGGAACCAAGCAGTCAATCTTTGTCACCAATGGGTTACGAGGTTGACTTTGGCATCATGAAACAACAAATTGATGCATTTCTTAAATTACCAAGGCATGCTACCGAGCTAAGGTATGGTACCTATGAGTAAGTTAAGGAAAAGGTAAAGATGAATATTGTAGTACCCAAAGCTACAAGAAAGGCATCAAAGATGATTAAGGCATTGTCAGAGAAATTCAGAGAAGACTCTTCCTCTACACCTATCAAAGGCACCATTGCCATTACCGAAGAGGAATTTGAAGCCCAAGAAGCAGCTATAACACTAAGCACTAAATTGCCTAAGGGAAAAGTGTTGAAGAGAAAGAAACAAGACACATCAAAAGTCTCACCGACTCCACCTCCAGTAAAACAACCTAACACTAGAGCATCTGCAGCCTCACCGAGTAAGAAGACAAAAAGTGTTACTATTCCCAAGGTAACAAAGACATACAAGAAATCTACTCAGAGACTCATTTTGGCAAAAGAGTCTAGTGATACCGAATCAGAGGATGCAATCAAATTCCAGATTATCAAGAGCAAGAAGGTAAATATCCATAGTGTTGAAAACTTCTGTGCTAATCTGAAAGAATATGGAGGATTTGGTTCATTTAGATATGTCAAGTATGAAACCGGGAACAATGATGAAAAGAGACAAATTGAAGAAGCTATCATCTGCACACTTCTAAAGTTCTAGTTAGCTCCATTGGAACTAGCAAAGTCACTTCCAAATGAACTGTATCTGCATATTGATAATAGGTGGAAGTATGCAATGGACTCAAAGAAACAAATTAGAGAAAGAAGTCTAGTCCATCTATTTCCTAATATGTCAGTAGCTGAAATTAAGGAACATCTAACAACCTACAATTCAAAGTTTCTTGTCAAACAAAGAACCTTAAAACTGATGAATGGGCTATATATTGATGTAGAAAATGAGACAAAAGCAAAGTGGCAGGAAATCTTCAAAATCAAGGATGCCGGTGAACAAACTACAGTTGAAATCATTGTTGTCACCGAGCACGATCCTAATGTCACCGAGCACGATCTTGATGTCACCGAGCAAGGTCCTGATGCTACTGAATAAGACCCTACTGACACCATTCAAATAGATGAAGATGTCATGGATACAAAAGCACCAGAGCAAGAAATGATAGAAGGCACTACATATGCAAAACTTGTATCTAGTGAATCCATTTTGGAATAAGTTCAGCCTTATCCACCGGTCAAGCAACCTATCTCAACCGAAACTCCTCAGGATATAGATCAAGGCAATGAAGGTCACAAGTCTGCAATAGGAGAAGGTACAACTCAAGCACCTTCAAGCACTAAAAATGTTGCAACTGAGACACCAAGTACTAAAACACTGAAGGATTCTACAGAGGCTAAAGGAACCGATCAAAGTGTTGCCTCTACTGAGCAACCTACAGAGGGTAATCAAGCCTCACAAGCAATTGTCTTAGTTCCACCGGTGAGAGGTAAAGAAAAGAAAGTGAAGAAGCATAGTTTTAAAGTTGATTTGTCTAAACCAATAGTGCTGCCCAATGTTGATATATCAAAATTGAAAGGGCAAACACTCATTGATTTCAGTGAACTGTGCAAAGCAAAGGCTGAACAAGAGAAGAAAATGGCCATTCAAAAGAAAAATAAAGTACTTTAGAAGGTAAAAGCACTCCTAATAGATATGCTACCTGAAGCTACAGTATCAACTGATGCAGCCATCCACATTCAACTGGATGAACTCCTAACAAAGATAGAAACATCTGGAGTAGATGCATCTGAGTATTTGAGCAAGCTAAAAGACAAGGAGCTCACTGCAAAAATGATAGAAGAGGTACAAAAAGCTATAGCTATTGGCAAAGTCAAACTTGTCAAATTTATTGCTGAGTTGACTCCTCAACTCAAGCACATTTTCTTTATTCATTAAAGACATTAAGAATAAAAAAGAGACAATTGAGAAAGAGATCACCGATCTCTCAAGCAAGTTGACCATAGAGCCAAATTCAATTCAGAATTTTTATACAAGGTTACAACAGCTCATGGCTCAACAATTGGACTTAAGAAATGAAGAACACAAGATCTGGATGGACATGATGACACTTCAGACATTATTCCTTCCTCATCTTTCATCTATCCAAGAACAGATAAACTGAGCCACATACTTGTCTACTACACAAGAGGGAAGCACTCTTGATGGCTTAATATCACTATTGGCTGATATTCAAGCACATAATTCTTTAATGGATAGTGTAAAGGATGCACTCTCTGTCGCTCTCACTGATGCCCAGACCAAGTACAAATCTATTTTTGATCAGTTACCACCCCTGGATGGAAATTAAGTTTTTGATGTTTGTGAAAAAAGGGGAGTGATACTATATTTGTGGAGTAATATGATAGTCTTGGGGAAGCAATACAATATATTTGGGGAGTGATACAGTTTTGATATAGTATTCAGAGTATAGTATACAGGGGGAGTATACTGAGCAAAGTAAGCAGAGTATCCAAGAGCAATGAACCGAGCAGTATACAAAATAGTAAGCAAAGCACATAGAAAAGATCACCAAGCATGCAAAATCAGAGTTATGTACAGTATATTGACAAGGGGAGTATATCTGATATATTATTTTATTGACTATTGTATATACTATCAGTATAGTCATTTTGCAAAGTATATAGATTTTTGAGTTATAAATTTGAAAGTAGTTTTTGTCAAACATCTCAACTAATGTCAAAAGGGGAGATTGTTACTACTTATCAGATTGCCATTAGTTTTATGTCAAAGTTAAACTATATACTCTAGTCAGTTATCTATTACCAAAATATTCAGTCGGTATGCACAATCTAGTCAGTTATAGAAGAAAACAGTCACAGAACGCAGTATACACCGAGTTGTCTACTGAGTATCTTTTCATGTCTACTGAGCAGCAAAGATGACACACTGAGTTGATTTACACTGAGTGAAACATGTTACCAGATTCATTGAACCTGGACATGCATATGAAAACATGTTACAAGATCGAGGCACATCTAACCGCTATCACATTGGAAATTGCACTAGAAGATTGTGTATGATTTCAAGGTCATCTAACCAATGAAATAATTTGTATGATTATTCATTCAATAAATCATGTTTGTAAGATCGAAGCAATGGATTGGATCACCGTCATAAGAGATCTATTTATACAACAAGAGTTAAGAGTTAAATAGAGTGTGTGTGTGCATGAATGTAAGAAGACTGTTATAGAGACACAGAGGTCACTAAGAAGGTTTTTAGAGAATAGTCAAAGAACAGAGTAAACAGAAGGGTTTACCGAGTTACTATATGGGTTACCGAGGTATGCTATAAGCAAGGTAATCTATTCTGAGCACATAGAATCTGCTATAACATTTTAGATGTAAAGTTGCAGATATTTGTAATGATTTTATTGTAATATCATGAAGTTGAAAGAGAAACCTTTAATAGGGTAAAAGACTCTAATCAAGTCTATAAATTGTAAAGCATCTAACCAGGTGCAGCATTTAGATGAAGTGTTGTAAAATCCTTTAGCAAGGTAGATCTAACAGATCTTGTTACTCCTAACAGGGTATGCTATCAAAAATAGATAAACATGTAGCTCTAACCAAGCACCCTTTATTATTGTAGTAGTGAAGTTGTGGGTGCCATCCCCACCGTAGTTTTTCTCTCTAACCAAGAGTTTCTGCATAACCAAAATATATGTGTTATGGAGTGAATCATGTATGATTGTTATCTATTTGTTTTAGTTTTATTTTATGTTACTACACTATTTGGTTTATGCATAATAGTAAAGACATTGTTGAAGAAATGTTTTGAAGTACTAATTCACCCCTCCCCTCTCAGCACATTAGCTTTCCATATTGGGCATAACAAGGGGGAGGCTTACTAATTTTTTCTAAAATCTCTGCCTCCATAGGTTTCACTAAGCTTGTAGGCATTGAAGAACTGCAACCCTGATTGGCATCTATTGCAACATTGACATCCATCAAGGCCTTTTGAAGCAGGTTTCTCTGAGATGTAATAGTGATAGAATCCCACATAGATACATTGAAGCTAGCCCTCTTCATATGTTCAACAATATTAAATGGAGCAGTGGCCTTAGTAAAGACCTTAGTAGACACAATATCAAGATTTGATATTATAGGAGCCTTAGGTAGCTCCCCCGTCTTGATATTTTGTATCAAGTCTTTCTCTTTGTTTGGGGTAGTCGCCCTATCCGATATATTCGGCATTGAAGACTATATGATAGCCTATGAGGTTTGGGTTGTTGTGGTAGAAATTTCATCAGTACCCAAAGCCTTCCCTTTTAACCTTGTGTTGTTGGTCACACATTCACTAGTTGTCTGATTTACTCCACAAAATCCATCTTCCTACCAATTTATGAAGGTATAATATGACTGTGAATGGTTTGGACAACCACCATATTGTTTTTTGTCCTAATATTGTTGGCTCATTTTTTACAACCAAGGCCTAAGAGAACTCACCATTCTGGCATGCGAGCTAATTATGTGGTTGATTGCATTGATTGCACCTTTCTTTCTCTTGAGCAATATTGTTTTGTATCGACACTAAAGATTTTGAGGTGCTTACAGTAGTAGGGTTCAAGCCATTTAAGGGCCTCACACTACTACATTAGTTTTTCCCTTGAAATTTAGGCTCTACTACTAGTAGTTATGATTTGATGCTTGGTAAGGCATGTTGGCCTAAGATTGTTATCTTTTTAATGTAACCAATTCATTACTTAATCCATGAATCATGGTCTTGATTTCTAACCTGATCTCCTCAATCTCTGATGATGGTAGTATGGGCACAGGTTTGAGCAATTGACTTGTAGATGCTGCTAGAAGTGGTCCCATTGTAGGCTGTTGTGTAGAAGTATCTGGGGAAAGAGGCATTGGAGGCCTAGGAGCTAACTTCCCTGCCTATATTAAGCAGTTTTCTACCTTTATGGCAATATCATATGCCCCTGGAAGATTATCTCCTCCCATTGACTGGATCATAGTGGTATTGTCACTCTTTAGAGCCCTTAGGAAAGATAAAAGGATACCATTGTAGGAGGATTGACCAACACTAGGATCCTATCCCAGGTCTTTTGAAATTTGTAATGAAAGTCACCCATGAACTCATAGGGTGTTCTCCTAATGGTTGACAACTACTACATAAGTGATATATTATCACTCCTATCTTCAAAGTGTTTGTACAACCTCTCTCCTAACTCATCCCAATTATGGATTGTAATAGTATTCAACGCTCTATGTCACTGAAGGGCTTTCCCTTTGAAAGAAGAGGCAAGAAGCTTCACTGCCACATTGTCTTCTATAACATCAAAAATGGTGTCAATGTTAGACACATCTTGAATGTGTTCTTCAAGAGTGAAAAAGGTTTCTCCTATGAAATATGGAATAGCCTTCAAGGTTTCTACAAGAATATCATTCCTTTTGGTTAGTACCAAGGGATTGCTACCATTAAAGGTGACAAAGGTGTGTTCTCTTGGAACTACCATATAAAATAGGGCTCTGTTGATATCACTAGCAAGGCCAATAGACTAAAAAAACCTTGTAATAGGAGGGGTAGAGATAGACCTTAGGGGTGTAGATGCTTCTACTTGGTTCCCCTTGTTGGAATCCAAGAACACTGAGATGGGGGGGGAGGGGTGAATCAATTTTCTACTGGTAAATGAATTTCTCAACTTATTTATTATGAACCAGTTAACATAAAATAAAATTAAAGTGTATAAACCAAACAACACATAAATCAGCAATACCATAACACCAATATTTATATGTGGAAAACCCTGTAAAGGGAAAAACTAGAGTGGGGCTGATACCCACAATATCTATATACTTGATCAAGGTATATAAATATTACATAGAGGGGATTGCACATGCAATTAGGCTCACCACCTAAAGCTCACTACTCAAACAAAAGTCTCAGTGACTTACACAACATTACACAATGATTACAAACATAAATGAACTTATAGGAGGCATCTGACCATGCTAGATAAGTTTTGGTTAAAGCTCTGTCAACCTCCTCTGAATCGGTTTACTGATACTCTATTCTGCTTTGTTCTGCTACCATTTGGGGTTGTGCACATGAAACTATGCACAAAAGCTTCCAATCATTGACCAAATCACATACCATCAATCTATGAATGATTCACATAACCACTCATATAGCCACTTAGATGAAATCCCTCGCTAAATGATCTCCCTTTAATACCCTTGTAACTTGTTTATCATGTCATCCTCATAATGAAAAATAAACTTGTTGGCTTTCAAATCACGACGTATGATATGCATTATCCCAATGATCATATATGATCTTGGCCCACACGCTACCATAAATTCCATAAGTGATTTTACCAGGGTCCCAAAATACCTTAACCGGGTCCCAAATATATGTTATCAATACCAAGACTAACCAGTTAACAAGAATAAAGCAAAGTGTGTGTATACCAGTTATCCCAATCTATGCAAAATGATAAGACAATGAATTCAGATGAGAAATACCAACACCTAAAGATGAGTTGCCATCAATGACAACCCTGATTTTAATTCACCTTACCGGATGAGTGTCAATTGCCAACACCCCTAACAGGTGACAATGAACGTCTACCCCTTCTTCTAGAACTAGAACTTGAAAGCTCAAAGAATTTAAAATTACCCCTATAAGATGCTCTAGTTTGTATTCTTGGCATGTAAGTGGTAGCTGGTCCTCACCAAAAGTTTGAATGTGTCCTCAAAGTCACCAAGTGCTTGATTTGATTGCCTCCAAAGGTAGGAATGCTAAAAGTAGCAGTGAATCCTCAACATGAATGTTTGAATGGTGTTCCATGAGGTGTGCAAAAACTATTGTCACAAAAGTTTGCACCCTATGATGATCAACCTTGATCATCAGCCTTGTGAAACATGGAATCAACCTCTCAAGTGTGGGACCTAGCACTATTGTGAGGCTGAATCTTTGGAGAAGTCTGAATTCCTTTCAATCTGATGCAAAGTATTGAACCAACCCAACACATGAAAGTCTAATCTACCGATCTGATAAGGAAAACGGGAGAAAGAGGAGGGTTGTTGAAAGAAGGAAAAAGTGGTTCACACCTAGATTGAAACTGTGATCTATTGGCATTTTGGCACTTAGTTGTCATTGATGTCAACTGGTGGAGATTGAGCATGGTAGATGGCTGCCTGGATAATGATGAAGAGGCAAAATTTTAAGATGTACAACTGGTATAGGATGCTATCCTGATCAACAAGTGAAGAACACTCTACTAGCAAAGGGTTTTACCGATATGTGTTTGTCAGACCAACTGAACATTGGAAAGTCATGTCCTGATTAGAGTAATGTCGTAAGAAGCTGAGGTGGCAAGTAGGGTGTAGTTGGTGAAGTTTCACTCACTGGGTTGATGAAATTGATATTCATCATTAATGAAGGAACTGCATATCTAGGAATCGTATCATTGCAGCTCGAGGAAGATGGAATGTAAGAGGAAGATCAAGGGATTAGTTGACATCTGGATTGAAAAATAGAAGATCGGATTGAAAGATCACCTTGAGAAGGAAATAGCAGGAGCATTAATGGCAATCTATAAAATGCAAATCTAAAATGAAGGATCACGTTTCCCATATTTAAAAAAAGAATGAAAATGACAGTGAAGAATAGATGGACATCAAGGAGATCAGATCTTGCATATCTGATTGGATTTAATTTGCCTCAAGGATGGTGTAGAAACCCTAACCGACCAGATTTTGAATCAGCCTTTTGGTGGGAACCTATTGAAGAAGAAAAGGGGAGAATGGACTCTAAAAAAAAAGATGATGCTGCAGTGAAGAAAGAAGTGAGGAGAGGAGTTGGAAGAAGAAAACTTGAGAAGGGATTTTGATCAAGTTACAGTGTGAGCAAGTAGACAGACCGGTCAGAGGATCCTACTGATAGTTTCATAGTCGAGTAGTTGAGCCTTATCGGTAAGGCGTGGCAGAGTAGGCAACATCCCACTGTGACATAGTGAACTGAGAGACTGTGTGAGAGAAGGAGAGAAAGATAATAGAAAGTTAATTGATTCAAGAGCTATAGAGTTCATTTGCAGTAAGAAGCCTAAACTGTACTCAAATAGTATTTCAATATACATTGCCAAGTTGGAGTTTGGTGCAGGGGTTGGTGCTCCTTGGGTTGGTGCCCTAAAAGTGCAGGGGTTGGTGCTCCTTGAGTTGGTACCCTAAACTTTGTAACTGTGTTTTGTTGTGAGGCTGGATTGGAGCAGTAGACTTTAGCAACTTTTCTCACCGGGGTTTTTCCCATATTGGGTTTTCCTTGTAAATCTGGTGTTGTGAGTTGGTTGTGTATGCATGATCACTTTACCCTTCTTTCTTATATTACCGATTGGACTATCTATGTGATTAAGTAAATAATTGATATTCTCAAGTTAGATCAGAAAAGGAATAGACCTAGGAACCACTGATTCACCCCCCTCTCAGTGGTACTCTATGTTCAACAATTGGTATCAGAGCCTAAGTTCTTGGTTATTTTTAAACCTTGGGTAGATTCTAGACATTGAGCATAATGGCAATTGGTATCAACAATTGGTATCAGAGCCTAAGTTCTTGGTTATGTTCAACAATTGGTATCAGAGCCTAAGTTCTTGGTTATTTTTAAACCTTGGGTAGATTCTAGACATTGAGCATAATGGCAAGAAGTGAGTCTGCTTCCTCAAAAGCCCCTCTGTTTGATGGATCTAACTATGCTTTCTAGAGTAGAAGAATGGAGACATATATTTCATCTCTTGGCTTTGATGTATGGATGTCAGTCAAGAATGGGTATGATGTTCCTAATATTCCTCCCACTAATCCGGGTGCAAAGGAGTATGAAAATAATGCAAAGGCTAAACATGCCATATTGAGTGGACTGTTTGATAAAGAATTTTTCAAGGTTATGCATTGTGTTTCAGCAAAGGAAACATGGGACAAGTTGCAGAGATTATTTGAGGGAGATGCAAAGGTCAAGGAGGCCAAACTACATACTCTAAGGAGCCAAATTGAAAGCATCAAAATGAAAGATGATGAAAAAATTGTAGAATACCTTCACAGATTCAATGAAACTATGAGTTCTATTAGAGGACTTGGTGAAGAGATTGCAGATGAAATTCTTGTCAAAAAGATACTTAGATCTCTCACTCCAAAATATGATACCAAAATGTCAGCCATAGAAGAAGCCAAGGATTTGAAGATTTTTACTATGGATGAACTATTTGGTTCCTTGACAACCTCTGAGATGAGAACAACTGGTGAGTCTTCTTCAAGAAAAGATGATGCTTTTAATACCACCAAAAAGGGGAAGGAAGCTATTACCCTTAAAGAATCTAGTGAAGACTCTAATGTTGAAGTAGAAAACTTTGTCAAGAAGCTCAAAAGAGGAGCATGCCAATACAAAGGAAAGCTGCCACTTAAGTGTTTCAACTGTGGGAAGGTAGGATAGTTCACTGCAAGTTGTCCTCACAAAGAAACTGGTGGAGATGAGTCAAGAGAGTTCAAAAGATCTATCGGCAAGGATAGAGAAAGAAATGACCACTGACAGGGAAGAAGAGACTACCAGAACCAAAACAATTTATATACCATTGAGGATGACACAATAGATGACGGGGATGCATCAGAAGATGATGACCATGAGAACCACATAAGAGTAAATCTTTTTATGGCACTTGATAGACCTACTACTGAAGATGAGGAAGAAGAGGATGTTGAGGCTGAAGTGGATTTGGAAAGTGAACTTATCAGTGCACTTGAAGAACTAAGTAAAACAGGAAGAGAACTCAAGAGAGTTAAGCTTATTGTAGTAGATGAACAAGATCTCTTGAAGCAGTCTCTGGAAGAATCTGATCAAATCATATCTGACCTAAAGTTGCAGCTAGAAGAAACTAAGAGGTTTTGTGAAGCTACAACCCTTGACTTAACAAAGAAAGAAAAGGAGCATCAAGAGCTAGAAGCATAAATAATAAAGCTTAGAAAGGAGCTTGAGGAAAGCAAGGAAGAAATAAAAATAAGAAGCAAGTATGAAAGCAACACTGAAGCTTTGGATAAGATGTTGAGCAAACAAAAGCAATCCAAAGACACTGGTGGCTTAGGCTTTGAAGTTGGTCAAGGATCAGCCCACAAAGGAAAATCCGACAAAGAGATAATGTTCACTTCTTCAATTGAAGGAGAAGAAAAGAAGACAATCACTATAGGCAAGGAAACTGGTAAAAATACATATGCTGATATTGTTAGAAATCGACATCCAAACTGGCATACAGAAATGAACCGAAGGTCACATTTCATGCACAAATTTGTAGATCAGAGAAGGAATGTTGAGATTGACCGAGAAGGATTCACCAGATTTAACAACATGAATGGAAGACCCCCAATGAGGCAGTTCCATTCTGGACCAAGACATCATGACCGATATGTATCAAATTTTCATGGTTACTATTACTGGTGTAATAAATTTGGGCACAAAATAGTTGACTCTAGGTAAAACAATCAACCTTCTATGAATTTTGAAAGTAGAAATTCATTTAATACACTCTAAGATATGAATGTTATTTTCTATTAGTGCAATGAATATGGACATAAGAGCTTTGATTGTAGGAAGAACCAACCCATATCCTACAATAGTAATAAAAATGCTTCTTACATTGAAAACATAAAATGCTATAACTATAAAAAATTTGGACAAATAGCCAAATTATGCCAATACAAGAAGATCAAGCAAGTGAAGGAAAACCCTGATCAAAGACCGGTATCTGAACCTGAGTAGAATCTAAGAGCTGACAATAAGAAGGAAATCAAACCGGTTTGGGTTGAGAAAGAAAGGAAAAGGCAGAATCAAGTCTCATAGTGCAGATTGCCTTGCATGTTGAGAGAAAAAATCTATGGGTAGTAGATAGTGGTTGCTCAAACCATATGGCTAGTGACAAAAAAAAAAAATTTAATCTTGAAGATTGGAATGGTGGATCGGTAAGGTTTGGAGACAATTCCTCCATCAAAATAAAGGGAAAAGGAACACTAAACATTGATGGAAAGTTGAAGGTACATGATGTATATTATGTAGAGGGCCTCAAACATAATCTGCTAAGTGTGAGTTAAATGTGCGACAAAGGTTACAAATTCACCTTTAACTCAATAGATTGTCAGATAAAGAAAGACAGTACCAGTAAAGTGGTGGCAGAAGGAAAGAGAACTAATGGAAATGTTTATACTCTAAAGGAATGCTATGAGTCCCAATGTTTGTTAGGACAAGTAGATGAAAGTTGGTTGTGGCACAAAAGATTAGGCCACATAAATTTTGAAAACTTAGTTGTAGTAAGAAAAAAGGGGTGTGTGAGGAATATTCTACACATCATCAAACCAGTAAACATATTTTGTGATGAATGTGTGAAAGGAAAGAAAACAAGAGTAAGTTTTAGTACAAAGGAGCACAACACCTCCAAGCCACTTGAAATTGTGCATACAGATCTATGTGGTCCAACTAGAACAAGAGCCCTTGTTGATAAAAGATACTTCATGCTTTTCATTGATAACTACTCAAGGATGACATGGGTCACCTTTCTGCAAGATAAATCACAAGCATTTGAAAGATTCAAGATCCTTCAGAAGATGGTGGAAAAGGAAAGTGGGTACAAATTAAAATGTCTGAGATCAGACAAGGGTGGAGAGTTCACATCAAATGAATTTGAAGATTACTGTGAAAAACATGGAATTAGAAGATAATACTCATCTCCTATAACACCACAACAAATTGGTGTGGTAGAAAGAAAGAACAAAACAATCAAGGAGATGGCCAGAACTATGTTGAATGAGGCCAGTCTATCAGATACTTATTGGAAAGAAGCGGTGCATATTGCTGCATACACCTTGAACAAATGCCACCTTATGAATTATGGTATGACCGAAAGCCATCAATCAAATATTTCAAAGTTTTTGGAAGCAAATGCTTCAGTACGAAAGATATGGATAGATTGGGAAGCTTTGACTCTAGGAGTGATGATGGGATCTTCCTTGGTTACTCATCAAACAACAAGACCTACAAATGCTACAATAAAAGACTAAGAATAATTGTTTAAAGCGTGCATATAAGAGTTGATGAGGATATGCACAAAGGATGTCAACCACACATTAACTGGCATGATGACTCTGATGATGAAAATATTGATGTTCAATCTGACACTGAACTAGAGGTAGCACCTCAGAAGGCTCCCAATCGGTATGTACAGTTGAATCATCCGGAAGAGAAAATTCAAGGAAATAAGAGTGATGGTGTGTAGACTAGAAGAAGACTTGCTTGAAATGATGAACAAGTCAACCTATATCTCATGACTGAAGTTGAACCCAAAACCTTCATTGAGGCTAGCAAGAGACAAGAATGGATGGATGCCATGGAAGAAGAAATGCACCAAATTGAGAAGAACAAGATTTGGGAATTAGTCCCTAGACAGAAAGATAAGAACATCATTGGCACAAAGTGGGTCTACTAGAACAAAATGAATGAAGAAGGTAAGGTTGTAAGGCACAAAGATAGACTAGTATGAAAAGGATACTCTTAGGTAGAAGGGATTGACTTTGAAGAAACATTTGCACCGATGGCTAGATTAGAAGCAATTAGGATGTTTCTAGCTTACTCTGCCTACAATGGTTACAAAGTGTATCAAATGGATGTAAAATCTGCTTTTCTAAATGGAAACTTGGAAGAAGAAGTATACATGGAGCAACCAGAAGGATTTTTGCTGCATGATGATGAGACATTTGTATGTCGGTTAAAGAAACCTTTGTATGATCTAAAGCAAGCCCCCAGGGTATGGTACTCAAGGTTAGATTTGTATCTAAAGGAGTGGGGATTCAAAAAGGAAAGTGCTGACAACAATTTGTACATAAGAAAAGATGGGACTTACATGATTATTGTGGTTGTGTATGTAGATGACATCATCTTTGGTGGCAACAAGGATACTCTCTACAAAGAGTTTGCTGATCAGATGCAGCCAGAATTTGAGATGTCAATGCTTGGTGAATTGACTTACTTCCTTGGCTTATAGATACTATAGAAAGATGAAGGAATATTTATCTCACAGGTCAAGTATGCAAAGGAGATATTGAAGAAATTCCAACTGGAAGATTGCAAACTAGTAAGTACTCCCATGGTGACTAGTAGCAAATTAAGTAAGAATGATGAATCACCGGTAGTGGATCAGACTTTGTATAGATCCATGATAGGAAGTCTACTATATCTAACATCTTCAAGACCGGATATTGTTCAAGAAATATGTATGGTGGCCAGATTTCAAGCTGCACCAAAGCAAACTAACTTGAATGTTGTTGCCAGAATCTTTAGGTATCTACAAGGAACACTCAATTATGGACTGTGGTATCCTAAGCAGGGAAATTTGATTTTAGAAGCATACACTAATGTCAATTGGGCAGGATGCATAGATGATAGGAAGAGCACAAGCGGTGGTGCATTCTTTCTGGGTGACCGGTTGGTCTCTTGGCATAGCAAGAAGCAGGACTCGGTCTCTCTATCCATGACTGAAGCTGAACACATTGTTGCTACTACATGCTTCTCTCAAGTGCTCTAGATGAAGCAGACTCTTAAATATATCCAAGTGGAATTTACTGATCCCATTCTCATCTGGTGTGACAATTCAAGTGCCATCAACATAGCAAAGAATCTGGTCATGCATTCTAGAACAAAGCACATTGTAATCAAATATCACTTCCTTAGAGAGAAGGTTGAAGGACAAGAGATAAGAATGTATTATGTTCCTACTAGTGAACAAGTAGCAGACATTTTCACCAAACCACTACTAGTCAGCACGTCTGAGTACCTCTGACACAAGTTGGGAGTTGTATCATTTACCTAAGAAGTTTTGTGGGGTTCAGGGGGAGCATTGTGTGGTTCAAAGGGGGAGTGCGCAAGTACCCTGTGTCATTGTGTCAAAGGGGGAGAAATGTACCGGTATGGAGTGGACTGTGAGAAGTTGACATCAATGCCAAAGGGGGAGATTGTTGGCATTTTGGCACTTAGTTGTCATTGATGTCAACCAATGGAGATTGAGCATGGTAGATGGCTGCTTGGATAATGATGAAGAGGCAAAATGTTAAGATGTACAACTGGTACAGGATGCTATACCGATCAACAGGTGAAGAACACTCTACTAGAAAAGGGTTGTACCGGTATGTGTTTGTTGGACTGACTGAACATTGGAAAGTCATGTCCTAATTGGAATAATGTCGTGTGAAGGTGAGGTGGCAACTAGGGTGTAGTTGGCAAAGTTTCACTCGCTAGGTTGATGAAACTGATATTCATCATTAATGAAGGAACCGCATATCTAGGAATCGTATTAGACTGATTGCAGCTTGAGGAAGAAGGAATGTAAGAGGAAGATTGGGGGAGTAGTTGACGTCTGGAGCAAAAAATAGAAGATCAGATTGAAAGATCACCTCGAAAAGGAAACAACAGGAGCATTAATGGCAATTTGTAAAATGCAAATCTAAAATGAAGGATCGCATTTCCCATATTTGAAAAAAGCATGAAAATGACAGTGAAGAATAGATGGACATCAAGGAGATTAGCTCTTGCATATCTGATTGGATTTAATTTTCCTTGAGGATGGTGTAGAAACCCTAACTGCCTAGATTTTGAATCAGCCTTTTGGCGGGAACCTATTGAAGAAGAAAAGGGGAGAATGGACTAAAAAAAAAAGATGATGCTGCAGTGAAGAAAGAAGTGAGGAGAGGAGTAGGAAGAAGAAAACTTGAGAAGGGATTTCGATCAAGTTATAGTGTGAGAAAGCAGGCAGACCGGTTAGAGGATCCTACCGGTAGTTTCATAGTCGAGCAGTTGAGCCTTATCAGTAAGGCGTGGCAGAGCAGGAAACATCCCACTATGACACAGTGAACTGAGAGATTGTGTGAGAGAAGGAGAGAAAGATAACAGAAAGTTAATTGATTCAAGAGTTACAGAATTCATCTGCAGTAAGAAGCCTAAACTATACTCAAAAAATATTTCAATATACATTGCCGAGTTGGAACTTGGTGCAAGGGTTAGTGCTCCTTGGGTTGGTGCCCTAAAAGTGTAGGGGTTGGTGCTCCCTGGGTTGGTGCCCTAAACTTTGTAACTATGTTTTACTGTGAGGCTAGATTGGAGTAGTAGACTTTAGCATCTTTTCTCACCAGGGTTTTTCCCATATTGGGTTTTCCTCGTAAATTTGGTGTTATGAGTTGGTTGTGTATGCATGATCTCTTTGCCCTTCTTTCTTATATTACCTGTTGGACTGTCTATGTGATTAAGTAAATAATTGATATTCTCAAGTTATATCAGAAAAGGAATAGACCTAGGAACCACTGATTCACCCCCCTCTCAATGGTACTATGTGTTCAACATGATCTCCCTGCATATAACTGCACAAGGCATCAATGAATATCAACCAAGGATATGCACAACTTCCTATCCTAGTTACTGTCCCAAAGCATGAATGGAGTTTAGAATTCTTAAAAAAATCAAAAGGACCTACACTTAGCTCACATATGAAGTTCTAAGAGGGATCAACATAGTCGTACATACTCAAAAAATAGACAAGAATGCATCTCAATAAAGAGTTAAATGATTTTACACAAATTATGAAGGCTGAAAGTAGGCAAGATAGTAAATTTCATTAATGAAAAGGCAAGGAAATTTTTTACAATTCCAGAGAAAAACATGTTATTCTGTAAAAGAAAAGAAAGAAGATGATGAATATCCTTTGGAAATTTATAGAAATTTCCTTTATAGATGAGGCATAACTCAAAGTTGTACTATAGATGGAAACCCTAACCCTGGGCAGGGTTAGGTTACAAAATATCCACAAGAGGAAAGATCAGCTCGATAGGAAAGTGCTAATGGCATGCAAAATTTCTTCTATGAGTGTCCCTTATCTTTGAAAGAGGCAAAATGTCTATAGGAGAAGACATCTCTTATAGGTGCATCATGGCGGCACAATAGATGCAAGAAAGTCTTTAAAAAGAATTGAAGAGGCATGTGGTGGTGTCTGAGATTGACCTCAAGGTCACTTATGGAGTGAAGGGCATCTGACAACTGGAAGCAAAAAGGATTCAATAATAGGCATCAACTAAACACAAAAAAAGTCTTGACTATTGGGTGAACAACCACCCTTGATAGAGAGATTCAAATTTAAATTTCCATCGTCAATCAAGAGATCTCACACACAGATGGACATGCGAGATCTCACCATGTAAGCGCTCAAAAGGCCCAACACACCACTAAGTCATAGTCATTAAATTAGGATTAAGTGATCATGGGAGGTCAAGATCATGTCAAGAAGATAAGAAGCCCACCACATCCCTCGTTTCATCAAGACTAGGCATTTTGGCAGGACTGAAAAGAGCATTCAATGGCATGGAAAGTTAGGCCAAAAAGGCTCATTTTTCTGAGAGCCATGCCCACTAGCCCCACAAAAATGACACGATCTGACATGGAATATGAGTCAGTGTCCAACATGGCAAGCCAGGTCTACATCTGTTGCCATTTTTTACCTGTAAGTTCCTTAGGGACCCAAAAAATTCACCGCAGGATGGAAAGAAGCACCTTTGTCTTCTTATTTTTTACCCAAAAAGGCCCCCTAAACTATTGCTTTCACCTCGCAGGGTAGCGGGAACACTACCCACACCCCTATTTTCTTACCCCACAAGTCATCACTGCATCCACAAAAATCCTTGAGAAATAGCAAGGGACAACTTTCTCTTCATTGGATTTATCCTGCGAGGCCCCCTTGAAACCTTGAAAATGCCTGCGGGATGGCAAGGAAGCCACTCACCTAACTTTTTTCTTACCCCGCAAGGCATCTTTCTTTTGTTATTTTTCATCACGAGGTAGAAAGGAGAGATCAACTCTCATCTCCCACTATTTTGCGCCATTCTTTGCCTTTCCTCCCTATGACCAAACTGCTTCCTTGAAAACTCCCTACGGGATGACGGGAAAAGACAATTCCACCTTGTTGCTTCTTCCCCACAAGCCACCCTTAGGAATAATAAAATGCCTATGGGGTGGTGGGGGAGACTTTATTTTCTCTTAAAAAAATTTCTTTTGGCAAAACCTAAAAGGACTGTGTTGTTGAGAGAAGCTAGGCCGAAAAAGAAACCTCCAACTAGTGAAAGAAAAGGGGAAACCAACCCGCCATAACAAAAGACCCTCTTGTTATGCTGGGCTTGGGGTCAATTTCTTGCTAGCCTCTTGCTATCCTTTTCTCTATTGCTCATTTTTTTGCTGGTCTTTTGTAGCTATTGTGTTTTATTTCTTTCATGAATATCTTTCGAATGTAAATGGGTTTCGGGTCCCTTAAAACCTATTTTTACTTAATCAAAACAAAAGACCCTCTAGTTGGTATAACTTAAGCGAGTTGACCGATCAACCCGGTCAACTCAAAAATAGAATTAGAGACCGAAAAGAAAAAGGCTCCTCTCCTACTTCCAATACATTATGTATAACATGAAGGTTATGCAAGTGCACATACCACGTAGGTTGTGCAAAAAACATCGATTTCTTAAATTAGATCTATTTATGTAGCTTTGTTGACAAAAAATGGTCAACAATTCCCTAGGGTTTTCATCCAAGGAATGAAGACCACTAGGGATATTTTTTTCTTAGGGCCTTTACATTCAAAAGAGGATGGGGAATTCACCAGATCTAGTCATGAATCAGGCCAAGATTAAATGCTAAGTGAATTTGGATTGAAGGGGGTTTCTTATTTTGTGAGTTGAAGTGCTAAAATTAGTGAAAATGTTGAAAAATGAAGGTAAAAGCATGAAAACAATGAGCTATAGTTGCAGGATTTCCATGTGAACCTGGAATTAAGCAATGCAAGTTGAATCAAACCAACTCCTTGAAAATACTCAAAAATTCTTGAGACTATGCCACATCACATCGGTCCTCTGAATGTTTCACACACCAAAGGGAGATGATTCATTGTTGTGAATCAAGCTTAATTTGAAGAGTAGAGCTCTATACCTATTTCCTAGACATAGAAAGAGAGGGAAATGTGTTGGGAATAGAGGTTTACCTTAGGTAAAACCCCGGTTTTAGAATTAAACATGAAAATGAAATAAATGTAATTTAAATGATTGAAAGGAGAGGATTTCCTTTTGAGGGAGATGTTGAATTATGATTGAAAATTGAATTATGATACCTCCTTGTGAATTTTTTCTTGCATCCACATAGAATTAGGGTTTAGGAAGTCTTCAATAAAATAGGATGAATAATGTCTCTTTCAATGCTTGAAACTTGACTTTATTGCTTCTCCTAAGATGAGGAAAGACTGATTTATTCTCTAATGCTTGATCTCATGTGCTTGATAGATTGTGTTATTATGTCAGATGAGAGGGGAAATCCTCTTCATATACTTGCCCGTCGGTGAAATTGGCTAATTTTTCGACATGAGCCGACACAAAGAGGGAAATCCCACTCAATTTTGAAAGTAGACCAAGGGGTCAAGTTGGGCCCAATTTAGGGAGGACAATGGCATGGTGGCACGGTCTCAGTGGGGACCATGGTGTGGTACCATGGTCCTACCCTATTTTGGGGTAGGCACAAGGTGCTAAATGGGGTGAAATTTGACTTAGAAGCCATTTTTTATGTGCAAGAGAATAATCAGGTCTTCAATCAGACTGAGGGGCACAAACACTAAGGTGCAGAGCCAAATGCAGTCAAAATTACAAAGGGTACAATTTTAGGATGCTACATTTATTAATCCTCAAGATCAATTAAAAACTACCTTCACTACTCTTAGGGTTAATTTTGTTGGAATCAAGGAACACTGAGGAGGGGGTGAATCAATGTTCTAAATTTTTAAACTTTCTTAATCTGACCTTTAAACTAGTTAATCCAAGTAAAGAGAAGTAAAGTGTAAAAACAAAAAGTCAAGAATAACAACACCATAACACTAGGATTTTTATGTGGAAACATGGTTAAGGGAAAAACCATGATGGGATTGAGACAAATGATATTAATACACCTTGTTAGAAGTATAGTAATATTACATGAGGGGAATGCACATGCATTCAGGCACACTACCTAGAGCTCACTGCTTATATTATAGATAAGGGCTACAACCTAAAAGGCTCACTACCTAATAAATTATTATAGATAATAATTGGAATGTCTAAATTGATAAACAACATCTACAAATGCCAAAAAAACCTTTGATTAAGTACAAAATGCTTTGATCTGCAATACTGCTCTGTACTAATAGTCTATTGAAATCCGAAGCATAAATCTCTCAACCGTGCATGTGAAACTATGCACAATAACTCATATACACTTCACACATTACGATCAAATAAACTTTTCTTATATATCCACATCACCAATTTTGGTCACCACCTTGTTGGCCAAAAAACCGTATAACATGCAAATAAAATGTGTACACAAATCAACTCAATTTGATAAAAAATAACCAAGCGAACCAAAACAAAACATCCACATGATTACCACATCTTGGCTCATCAACCTTGACAACACAAACACTCACCAAAATTTAGCCAAAATATTCACATAAGCATTTCCACTCGTTACCACTAATAACCACTTTCTTTACCAAAAGCCAATCTACCAGACCTTACTAACCAAAACAAAACTTAACACCAGAGTCCACAAAAAATGGAATACAATAAATTACATATCCACAATACATCTTCTAGATCTGCAAATCAAGTGCTTAACCGAAATAATCCACCAACTAGAATACTGTACACTATATTGGATACTATGTTCTTCTCACCGGACCTCACATCTTCAATCAATCTTCTAGAATGATGAGAACATGAACTACGGATGCCAAACCTGATATGAGTTTCCATCAATGACAACATCTCAACATACATGCAGTGTCTCTTTCCAACAATCTCCCCATTTGGCATTGATGGAAACACTTAGTGAAAAAATGACTAAGTGTCAGACCAAAACCAAAATTTAATATAGTGCAACCTAAAATCTTATCACCGGATCCTGAAGAATCAAAGAATCAAATATCTCCCCCCTAAGATCAACATTTTTCACTCACCTATTCTCCCCCTTTGATAGAAATGCCAAAGATAAAGTCTCGGAAATAAAAAATTGAAGCCTTAAAAAACATTCTGTAAACATGAATGTGCACACAGACTCAGAAAAACTTGAAAATACCTAAATAGAGATTCTTCAAAGATTCTAGGTGACTATCCCAATGCTTTTGCAGAGTCTCAAAAACTTTAATAAACCCACTAAGAAGATAAGACTGTGTCTTTGTTGTCTTGAGATCTCCTAGATCATCTGCCTTGAGATCATCCTAAGCATCTTGAAATTTGTTTATCATTATATCCAACTTAAGGACAATATGGATCCTAAGTTCTCTAACTCTACGAATTAATCTTTCCCAGCCATAGCTCAGATTGTCAAATTTTCTCAAGAAAAGGGATCACTTGATTTTCATGATGGCTCAATGAATTGGACAAAGGATTGACTGACTGATATAAATTTTCTAATTGATCCTTGTACTCCTGAGACTTCTTCTCAATACCCGCAATGAACTTGTTTGAAAGGATAGGCATGATTTATACATGTTTCCACCTACGGTAATTGCATCTTGCATGTTTTTCACATAGTTACTCAATGTGGCTTTGTCTTTTGTGATCATTTTCTTCAAGGTGTGGAGCCTTTTAGCATCAAATTCATTTCTGACCTTTTCCTCTATATACTTTTCAAAAGATTCAAAGTGGTAATCAACATAATCAATTAGGCTTTTCAATTGCTCGGATGGAGTATCAGATGTACTCTTTTGGAATGAGGGTATTAACTTCTCCAAAGTACTGATTGCCATGTTCATCAACAAATTGTCTTCAATGTGATATTTTATAAGTTCTTCGATGGCTTTGGCTTGAACAAAATATGCCAAATAAAGTTTTTGTATGGGAGACAAGGAAGTAAGGTTGACTAGTCCGTGTATAAATTTTGTGTCATCAATGACCTGCTTGCCTTTTAGAGGCTCTATAGTATCTCTTACTTTAATTCTAGCTACAAATTTTAATTCAGTCTTCTCCACATTGTTTCCTTCAACTCCTTCCTTTTTAGGTGCCACAGGGATATCAACCTTATCTATTTTGACAGCTTCACCCACACTTGCATCATTCTCTACTTTACCTTATTCTTGAATATTAACTTCTTCATGCTTTGCTAATTAAACTTCCAGAATAGAAGTATCAACCAGTGTTTGCTCAACTGATTGCATTTCCAAAATGGAAGGTATATTCACCTCGGTCTTCGTAATTTTTGGATGAGTGTCATCTTGTTCCTTTGGCAGATTAAATTCATATTGATTTTCTTGCAAAATATTTATCCAAATTTTCTCTATTTCCTTAGCAACTTCATCAATTTTACCTTGTTCTTACTTCTAAACTTATCCTTTGCTAGATGGAGTAGTCTGTCTATTCCCTCTCTATAAATAACTTAACATAAATTGACCAATATATACTCCTTTAATCCCTCATCTTCCCTATTTATTGTTAGTCTCTGAGCATCCAAAATGTCATACAAACTCTTGGGTATGACTCTCATTAATTCAATGAGAGCTTTATTGTACATATTTAAATATTGTACAATTGTTTCCTCTAAAGTTCTCTTTCCAGATTCATCAAAATTTTCATACCATTCAGATAGTGGTTTCATATTATCATCCTTAATAGCTTCTTTCACAATTTTATCTAATGTGATAGGAGGTATGATTGTATAATTACCTTGTTACAATGCCTCATAAATTTCAGATTTAGGTTTCTTGTTGGATCTGGTTCTACTAGATGGCTTAACTATGGATTTGGTTGCAAGATTAGCGGTACCAGATTAAGGAGCAACACTTATATTTGCTTTGCCTTTGGCTTAGGAGCTTCCAGTTTGGCTTCTTTCTTCACATTTTTCTCCTTAGAAAGGATATTCTCTTCTCTAGATTATCTGATAGCTTCCTTGGTTATTCCAATGCTTTCTGCAAAAGCTTCAACTTTTATCCAGACCTTCTTTTTAATGACTGATTTCTTCAATTGTTGATGAAGTTTTAGGCTCTTCTCCTTGCAGGTTTTGAACCTTTCTTCATTGGGGTCCACTAGTTGAGTCCATAAATGTTGAGCATATAATTACGAAATCTATTCATGGACCTCATAGCCCATCAACATGATCCATGAAGTTCGGGGCTCCACCACTTCCATCAAGAACTGGTCGGTGTTCACCATGAAATAGATGGTATCTGTATATTTCTCTACTATGGACTTCAGGATCCTCTCCCTCTCATGCATCTCTTCCTAAAAGGTCTTTCTTTAGAGTCATCGGAGCTGTAGAGATACTCTCAGATCTGCACTCCCACTTATCTACTAATTGCCCATTATATTGAACCAACTCCTAGAATTTCATTCTTCACATGGAAGAAAATGCACAAAACTAGAGTACCATACTTGAAGGGATACTTCTTACTCTCTTTAATTTTCTTCATGTTCTTGATGAGCTCACTCTAGAGGAACTCACAAAGATCATATTTCTTATTCTCCCTTAAAATTTCATATGCAACATATACTACAATACCGGAAACAAAGTTCCTTATGTTGGGGTAGTAGATCTTATACCCTATCACCATGGATGTAGATCGGGTGTCATCTTTCAAAATATCATAAATAGTCATCGCCTTTCTATCAAATTTTGACCCAGTTGCATTGGTTACGATGTCATTCTTCACCATTTTCAGAGATGGCAATGGACTAGTTGCACACAACCCTGTTAATGCCTGAATCACACCTTTAGTGATCTTATGTGGCTTATCCAACCACATGAATTCATCATAACCTTGGATCGGGATGTATTGAATCCACTTCTATTCATATGTCATCAAAAACTTCACAAATTGAGCAAAACCCTTTCTTTCCAATCCTTGAAATTCAAGTTTTAACATGGAGCTTTGATCAGATAACCTATTATTATAAAGATTCAACATTTGAGAGCTTCCCAATTCTTCAATCGTACAATGTGTATAAACCCTTATATCTTTGATTTGCAAAGTTCGTAGGGCATAGACAAAAATGCACCCTTAGGGTCATCCTCCATTGAAATGAATGGATGATCTTTGAAGTTGGGGCAAGCACACTCAGTGATATTTACAATTGGAGTGGTGGCAGTAGCAGATCTAGCTACTCTTACAAATTCAAATTTCAAACTTCAACTGAAAGAGGGTTTTTACTTATAAATACCTTTGATACCGAATTAGTTCTTCTCACCAAATCGCTTTAGAAATCAGTAGCACTTAAGATCGCCTGATCACCTTCTTTGTTGAGCTCTCTAAACTTATTCTCTTTGATCGCAAAGTGAGAAATGAAGAGGAGAATTTACCTATTATTCACCATAAACCTAACTTTTCACTGCAATAAATGCATTTTTCCCTAATTCTTCTAGATGCTCTATATTTGTCAGAAATTCTTCTCTGGACCTTCAGATTGGCTCAATTATTCCAGAGGTACCACAAATATCTACAATCATCATAAACACTTCTGCAACATGCTACAAATAGGCAGAGATAACAAATAGTTGAAAGATTTGCATTATAACTCCCCCAAGGCTGACTACCTAGGTTCAGTTACCGGATTTAGTTCCAACACTAGAATTAGGTGTGGATCCACTTCCTACCTTTGAATTAGTCTTCTTAACCCATGTCTTCTTCATTTGATCTCTGATTTCTTCATTTTTTTCTTTACCCTTCTCATCAGACTTCACATTATTGTTCTTGTCTTCCTGACCTATCATATTCTTTTTATTGCTTCTCCAATCCTTAGAAATGTGACCAGATTTGTTGCATTCATAGAAAACAATAATTCCTTGCATAGGCCTAAAGTTCATTTTATTTCTTCTTGATCTACATTGATTAGTAACATTTCCAAACATACCACATGCATAGCATCTAATATTTCACCTATTCTGAAAGTTGTTCATCACAATTCTACATACATTTGCCTTATGACCATTTTTGTTACATTTGAAACATTGGTCAGTAAAGGATGGACCATTATTAATCACCCTATTTTTGCACTGACTAGCCATATGACCAAATGTATTGTAAACAAAATAATTTCCATTGAATTTATGAGCATTAGGTTGTCTTACCAGAGGTATTCTTGAGTTGTTCTTTTGCTATTGAGTCTTAGGATTTCTTTGACCAGACCCATAGCTTTCTCCTTTCTCATATTTGAGACCTTGACTGTCATTAGGATTCTTCTAACTTACAAGAATTTCATCAAGCTTAGCTGAACTGATCCTAAAATTCTTCGTGTATTCATTTATAGCATCAAGATCATCTCTAATAAAAATGATCTACCTTTCAATATCTTCCTCATGTTGTCTAACATCTTGTAGTTCAAGCTTTAGTTGTCCATTCTCACTCTCAAGTCTACAACCACCTTCTGATTTGTCTTTCAGGGATCGAGCAAGCTTTTCTTCATTCTTCTCCCTTTCTTCAATCTCTTTTTTCAATCACATCACAATGTTTCCATCCCATTCTTCTGGACTAAATTACCTCTAGAAAGTCTCTCACATTCTTCCGTCTTTTCTTTCAGGGCTTCTTCATCAATGATTTGACTTTATTTCTCCTTCAGCTTCTCAACTAGTTCCTTTCTCTTATCCCTTGATTTGTTCAACTGGTCTTTTAATATCTCAATATATTCCTCAGCATCTTTAATATTTTCCTTTACTTGTAGGTTTTCATCCTTTGAATGATCAATATCCTCAAGAGAAACAACCATCTGCTATCTAAGACTACCAAAATCCATTGATTCACCTTCCCAAATCAACCTCAAGCTACTAAGCTTCTTTCAAGGAACTAGGCTCTAATACCAATTGTTGGAACCAAGGAACACTTAGAGGGGGGGTTGAATCAATGTTCTACAATTTTTTAACTTTCTTAATATGATCTTTAAACCAGTTAATGCAAGTAAAGAGAAGTAAAGTGAAGAAACACAAAGTCAAGAATAACAACACCATAACACCATTATTTTTACGTGGAAACCCGATTAAGGGAAAAAATATTCTGGGATTGAGACCCACAATATTAATATACCTTGTTATAAGTATGGTAATATTACATGAGGGGAATGCACATGCATTCAGGCACACTACCTAGAGCTCACTACTCAGATTACAGATAAGGGATACAACCTAGAAGGCTCACTTTCTAACAAATTATTATAGATAATAATTGGAATGTCTGAACTGATAAACAACATCTACAAATACCCAAAATAGTTCCAATTAAGTACAAAATAATATGAATTGCAATACTGCTTTGTATTGATAGTCTACTAAAATCTAGAGCATAAATCCTTCAATCACGCTCATGAAACTATGCACAATCACTCATACACAATTCGCACATTACCATCGATATCCAAAATGATCAAATAAACTTGTCTTATATATCCACATCACCAATTTTGGTCACCACCATGTCTTCCCAAAACTCCATCACACGCAAATAAAACGTGTACACAAGTCGGCTCAATTCGATACAAAATAACCAAGAGGATCGAAACAAAATGTCCACATGCTTACCACATATTGTCTCATCAACCTTGAAAACACAAACACTCGCCAAAATTTAGTCACAAGATATGTATAAGAATTTCCACACATTACCATTGATAACCACTTTCTTTACCAAAAACCAATATATCGGACCTTACTAACCAACACAAAACTTAACACTAGAGGCCACAAACATGGAATAAGGTAAATTAAATATCCACAATACATCCTCTAGATCCACAAAGAAAAATGCTTAACCAAAATAATCCACCAACTAGAATACTATACACTATATCAGATACTATGTTATTCTCACTAGACATCACATCTTCAATCAATCTTCTAGAATGATGAGAATATGAACTGTGGATAGCAAAACTGATATGAGTTTCCATCAATGACAACATCTCAACATACATGCATTGTCTCTTTCCAAGATGTTTCGCTATGTAATGATGCCTTTTGGGTTGAAAAATGTTGGTGTTGCCTATCAACATGCTATGACTCTCATCTTTCATGACTACACGCATAAGATCTTAGAAGATTATGTTGATAACATCTTAGCTAAGTCTATATCTCATCAAGACTATTTTAAGATCCTTCAGAAAATATTTTAAAGAATCCATAAATACAACATGTGCTTGAACCCCTGAAAATGTATTTTTGATGTAGATAGTGGAAAACTATTAGGGTTCATAGTATTGCATAGTGGTATTGAGATGGATACGAAGAAAATAGATGTTATAGTCAATATGCCACCTCCTTAAAACATCTCTTAATTGAGAAGTTTGCAAGGAAAAATTCAAGCTAATCGTAGGTTTATTTCACAACTTGCAGATTGCACTTTCCATTTACTCAATTGCTTAAGAAATATACAACATTTTGATGGAGTACTAATTGCCAACAAGCTTTTGAGGATCTCAAAACTTATTTAGCTAATCCTCCTATCTTGCAACCTTTTGTTTCTACTTACACTTTCCTTCTATACATTGCTTATTTTTCTCATGCTCTTGCAACTTTATCAACACAACATAATAGTGAAGGTAAAGAATGTCTGGTTTATTACGTAAGTCACACTTTACTCAAACATGAAGTCCGATATACTACAATAGAAAGACAATCTCTTTCTCTCTTTTTTGCAACTTAAAAGTTGAGACATTATCTTTTGAACACCGAGACTCATGTTATCATCAAATTCGATCCTCTAAAGCATATATTTTCTAAAACCGATATTTCAAGACATTTAGCAAAATGGTATGTTGTTAATAGAATTTGACCTTAAATTCATTTCTCAAAAAGTGATTAAGGGACAAGCTTTAAAAAACCATTTAGCTGATGTGCCTTCTCCTCTCACCTTACCTAATCAAGAGTCCTTTCCTGATGATTTTTTCCTCACTATTGATGTTGATAAGACTTGGGAATTGTAATTTGATATTGGATCTAAGTGTTGAACTAGTTTGGAAGGAGGTTTAATTTTAATACTTCCTTTAGGAAAACCTATCCCTTTATCCTGTCACCTCAATTTCCTTTGTACTAACAATATTGTTGAGTATGAAGTTCTTATTGTTGGTTTAAAAGAGGCTTTATCTCTGAATCTCTGACACTTACATACCTATGGTGACTCACAATTAATTATAAGGAAATTTATAGGAACATATCAAGCTAAACAAGATAAATTATCACAATATTGTGACTTGGCCCTATCAATGTTAGAAAATTTCACTTCTTATGTACCATGAAGCCCATTCATCAAAAGGATAATCAACACATGGATGTGATGACAAGCACAACTTCCCTCATATCTCTTGAGGATATTTCGATAGATTATTAGTTCATGATTCATGATATTTCCTCACCATTCATTACTAATAATTCTAGTTATGTAGCCTATTATTATGCTTTAGATTATGATGAAACGTACTCTCATATCTCATGATATTTGATTGATAGTACTTTTATGGATTCTACAATAAAGAATGCCAGAGCTATAATTCATAATATTTCTAAAAGATACATTATCCTTTCTAATGTTAATTATTGAAGAGGTTATACTGGTCATCTCCTTCGTTGTCTCAATAAAACTAAGATCTTGATTTCTCTTGATGAGGCAGATTTAGAAGCTTGTGAGGGGCATTTTGGTGGTAAATATTTGGTTCAAATATTACTCTGAATAGGATAATATTGGTAAACCATGGAGAAGGATTCCTTTACCTTTATTAAAATGTGTCATTAGTGTCAACCACATAACAATTTGATTCACACTCCTCCACACGAACTAAGGTTGCAAGTGGCTTCTTGACCCTTTTCCTTGTGGGGTTTGGATCTCATTGGAAAAATCTCTCCTCACTTTTTCCAAGGGCATAATTTCATTCTCATTGCTTCAAATTATTTTACAAAGTGGGTAGAAGTTGTCCATCTTCGATCCACTACCACTGATTTAATCTATCAATTTCTTCTAGAAAATATTATTTCTTAATTTGGTATACCTTCCACTTTGATTTTTGATAACGGTACCTCAATTTAGAACAAAGATGTGAAGAAATTCTTTGAGAAATATCACATTCTATTCATAACAACAATGTAGGCAACCTGAGAGGGGGGGTGAATCAGTTTTCAACATACTTAAACAAATTAACCTCAACTTAAGATCATATCAAGAATAACAATAACAAAGATAAACACCACATAAGCAACACACATAACACACAATTTTTTTACATGGAAAACTCAATTAAGAGAAAAACCACGGTGGGAACCTACCCACAATATGATGATTACTCTGCACTAGTATGTGTAAATATTACAATGAGGAATGCACATGCATTTAGGCACACTACCTAGAGATCATTGTCCAAAAATAACAAAGGGCTATAATCCTAGGAAGGCTCACTACCTTACAAATATTGGACAACAATCTGGATTACATGAACTGAAAGAATAACATCTCCAAATGCCTGATCACAATTTCGGTTAAGAAAATATACTCAAACTCTACTCTTCACACTTCTACACACTCTTTTGCACTCCTTAGCTTTTATCTTTGGCTACTTAAGGATCAAAACAATATTTGCACACATAGATGCCTCTCTCAAATGAATATTACATGTATTTATACAATTTGTCTATATTTCAAGGCCGAGTCAACACATAAGATGTAATTAGAAAATTGCATCACACGATACATAAATAAATATGCAGACCAATACAATATCGGCAAGGACATATCATGGTCCCAAATCAATACCATGCAACGCCTCCAAGTATATCACCAAGATCATCAACAACACGCAAGGACCATCGAGTCGGCCAAAAAGTTGTATAACACGAATAATACCATTAAACCAATAAAATCTTCAATAGCATGCTTAAAAAAACAATGTGGACCACCATAATGCATAGAACACAATTGAAGAACATCAACAAGCAATGTGAATTCCTCCATAACAACTCAGATAACTAGAATCATCATAATTTCCTTTCCAGAGCTCAAAAACACCAACAACAAACTGAAAGATACACTTGTGAAGTTCCAAATCATGAACCACCCAAACAAAGGACACACATGAGTGTCCTAAACACTCTCCAAAATTTGCACAACATAATGAATCAATTTAGAAGCAATACAAACCATAAATCACAACTCAACAATACATAACCAACAGAAAAACCAATCATCCACTGGATCACATAACTCAATCAAATCACCTTCCAGAGCACTAAAATTCATATTGAATCACCTAGAGATAAGCATCTCAAAACCCATTAATCCGCATCAACATATCTACAACCAACCCAACTCAATGCAACACAGAAACACAACATAGGAATATGTTGACATCAATGACAACAACGCATTCCAACAACTCTAATATTAGATAATCTCCCCCTTTGGCATTGATAGCAATATATGAATGTGAAAAACAATCAATGCAAAGAAAGAAATCAACTCCAACAATTTACCCATGAGATGATGCACACATATCTCCCTACCTTAGATAGATAAGACAATTTTTCACATGCACCTCTCCCCCTTTGACATCAATGCTAAAGGCATATACAAATCATTATTCTCCCCCCATTAAAACAAACTCACAAATCTGAAAAACTAAATCACACACAGACTACTCCCCCTGAGTAGTAGCACCCACTCATCAATCTGGATATGAGAATAAGACTATGAAGTCCACTGGATCCATGCAACTCAATGCATCTAGTTCACAGTAGGAGGGGCAATCACCCCCTAACTTCTCTCTCAAATATATAAATGTATCTACAAGCAAAGGCTTCACAAAGATATCTGCAATCTATTCCTTTGTAGATAGATAGTCAAATATGACTTCTTTCTCATTCACCTTCTCTCTCAAAAAATGAAACTTGATTGATATATGTTTTGTCTTAGAATTCAACACCATACTCTTAGAGATATTGATAGCACTTGAATTTTCACAATATATAATAGTAGGCTCATTATAAACAAATCTAATATCCTTCAGCATCTACTTCATCAAAATTACATAAGTATTGTTGCTAGTATCAACAATGTATTCAACTTATGTAGTAGATAAAGAAATAGCATCTTTCATCTTACTTGCCCAAGAAATCAACTTCTTTCCCAAAAAGAACACTCCACGGGTAGTTCTCTTCTAGTCATCAGCATCACCTTCCCAATTAGCATCAATATAAGAACTTAAAATGAAATCTTCATTCTTCAGATACCACAAGCCATAATCAACTATTCCCTTCAAAAATCTAAATATCCTCTTCATAGTAGTAACATGACTTTCCTTAAGATGAGCCTAGAATCTTGCAACAAGACATACAATATTCACAATGTCAGGTCTAGTTTGAGTCAAATAGAGTAGTCCACCAATCATAGATATATACAAGGTCTGGTTAGCCTTTAGAGATTCATCATCTTTTGTCATATTGCATCCGGACACCATAGGAGTTCCAATAGGTTTAGAATCATCTAACCCAAACTTCTTCAGCAATTCCTTCACATACTTTGATTGAGATATGAAAATGCCTCTATCAGTCTGTGTAATTTGCAATCCCATAAAAAAATTCATCTCACCTATCATAGACATCTCAAAATCTTTTTTCATATCATCAAAAAACTTGTTACTGAAATCGGCATCTCCTCCAAAAATAATGTCATCAATAAAAAATTCAACAATAAAAATATTATCATTATCAATATTGAATTATAAGTTACTATCAATAGTACCTTAACAGAATCCCAACTTAATCAAATACCTATCCAATCTAGCGTATTAGGCTCTAGGGACTTATTTAAGTCCATACAATGCTTTCTTCATTCTGCATACCACGTCTCCTTCATTTGTCAATGAAAATCCATCTAGTTGCTCAATGTAGATTTCCTATTCCAATTCACCATTCAAAAAGGCTGACTTCACATCCATCTGATATACCTTGAATTTCTTATGAGAAGCATATACAAGAAATAATATAACAACTTCAATTTTAGCTACTAGAGCAAAAGTCTCCTCCAAATCAATACCTTCCATTTGTGAATATCCTTTACATACTAGTCTTGCTTTGTTTCTAACAACTTCTCCATTTTCATTGAGTTTATTTCGGAGCACCCATTTAGTACCAATTACATTCTAGTCTTTAGGTCTTGGAACAAGTTCCCATTTATTGTTCTTCTCAATCTGATTTAACTCTTCTTCCATGGCTTTTACCCAAATTTCATCTTTACAAGCTTCAACAACATCTTTAGGATCAATTTTGGAAATCAAACATGTCTCTTTAGCAACAATTCTTCTCCTAGTCATCACACCTTTATTTTTATCACCAATAATCTAATTCTCTAAATGATTTAATCTTACATGCTTAGGGGTCTTCTGAATGTTCTGATTTTTCAGTCTCTTGAACTTCTTCACCGCCAGCAGCATCTGGATTTACTGACTCTTGTCGATCACTTTGTTTCATTCTTAGAGTTTGTACTTTCTTTGAAGTAACATCATGATCATTAGATTCATATCTGTATGTTCTAATTTCCTTCTCATGACACTCATCAACCTTCACATTCACACTTTCCACTATTTTTCTGTCTTTAGTTGTAACACCAGTAGGCCTTGCTCTTAGTAGAATATCCCAAAAAGATTCATTCATCACATCTTCCATCAAATTTTCCTATATCCTCATCTCTTTTGATATAACATTTGCTTCCAAAGATTTTGAAATATCTAACTGTAGGAACATGACCAGACCATAAATCATAAGGGGTCTAACCGGAATCACCTTTTATATGCACCCAATTGAATGTGTACACAATAGTGCTAACAAATCCTCTCCAATAGATATGAAGAACATTTCCTTCAATCATTATAGTCCTAAAAGAATCCAAGACAATTATGTTAGATTCCTTTCAACAACTCCATTATGTTGAGGGGTTCACATAGTAGATAGTTGACTCCTAATTCCATTCTCTTCACAAAAGGAAAGAAACTCACCGGAAGTGAATTCTCCTCCTCTGCCAAACCTTAGACACTTCAACTTCAATCATGTCTCTGTCTCCACACTAGCTTTGAATATTTTGAATTTCTCTAGTTCTTTAGATTTATCCCTTAGAAAAGTAACCCACATCATTCTAGAATAGTCATCAATCAACAACATAAAGTATATGTCACCCTGCAAGCTTCTCACCCTAGATGAACCACACAAATTAGTATGCAGAAGATCTAATAACCCATTAGATGTATACAATTTTCTCTTGAATGAAATTCTTATTTGCTTTCCTAATTGACATTCTCTACACACCGTATTAGTAGGATTCACTATCTTAGGCAGATCTCTAACATCTTGGGTAGAACTTATCTTAATCATGCAGTAAAAGTTAACATGACACGTCCTCCTATGCCACAACCAAATTTCATCAATTTGAGTAATAAAACAACTCTTCTCACTAGTATTCAAATGAAATACATTACCTTTAGTTTTAGTTCCCAATGCAATTTCTATACCAAAGCTATTCAAGATCTTATATTTCCTATTCTTAAATTTTAAATCATATCCCTTATCAACCATGTGTCCAACACTCAAAAGATTATGTTTAAAACCTTCAACATATAAAACATCATTAGTATTATACTTACCATCAAGAGATATAGAACCTCTACCATGGATTACACAAGCTTTGTTGTCTCCAAATCTCACTACACTACCATCATACTTCTCCATATCCATAAATTTACCTTTATCACTTGTCATGTGATGTGAACAACCACTATCAATCACCCATTCATCTTTCTCTTCAATCTTAATAACGAAGACTTTCTCTTCAACAATGTAGCTTGTAGAATCAACAGGTACCAGATCATCTTCCTTGATAGCACTGAACACAAATTCATCTTCTGAATTCTCTTTCTCAGACTCGTCATTTGTCACACATTCATCAGTAGCATAATAAAATTTCTTCTAATATCTATACTATTGGTAGTTGGCCAGTGTACCTCACGGGGATTAGAGACATGGTTTAACATCCTCCTGTGGATTCTATAAGTCTAGTGGTTGTATCAGGCATTGATAGGTCGACCTTTTAGCGCAACAACAACCCTATCTTTTAACAAGTCGTATTAGAGCTTGGTCATAGGTTCAAATCACATAGGTCACGGTGAGTGACATTGGGAGGGGGATTGTTAGTAGTGGGCCAGCATCCCTCATGAGGATTTGAGACATGTTTAACAACCTCATGTTGATTCTATAAGTCTAGTGGTTGTATCGGGCATTGACAGGTCAATCTTTTTGTGCAACAGAAACCCTATCTTGTAACATATACTTGCGATTAGGTTGGTAAGGCTTATCGAACTTTGACACTCTTTATGCTTTTTCAGGACACCTAGAAGCAAAATGTCCTATTTTATTGCAAGAAAAATATTTCAAAGGTAACTTCCCTTCATATTTACTATCTCCCTTAGGCAATCTTCTAGCAATAAGTGCTTCAAGATCTTCCAATTCTCTTTCCTATTCTTCCATCTCTCTCATTTCTCTTTCATATCTAGAAACCCTAGTTGAACTCTCTCCTAGATCATACTTGTGTTCTTGGATATAGTAGGTTTAAATGTAGTCTCAACTTTTCTATTTGATTCACCAAGTTCGCTCAATTCAAAAGCAGCAAGCTTACCAACCAACATGTCGCTTGTCATAGCTATCATAGACCGAATCTCATCAATATCAACAACTTTGTGTTTGTAAGTAGGAGGCAAGGATCTTAGTATTTTAGCTACAATCTCATCTTCTTCAATGACTCCACTGGCACATCTGATGTTCAGTACAAGATCATTCACTTTAGCCATAAAGGATGAAATATTCTTATCTTCTCCCATTCTCAGCATATCATATTTTCCTTTCAAGCTCTACAATTTAACAACTTTCACATGTTTTTCTCCTTCATACAAGGTTTCTAGCTTCTCTCAAATCTCATGAGCAGTCTACAATTCCACCATATTAGTCATCTTTGCATCATGTAGAGCACTCAAATCTCATATTATGTTCAACATCCTTGATCTCAGCTCCAGTAATAGGACCATTCAGAGGAACATTGTAGGCATTCTTTGTGATCTTCCAATAATCTTCTCCAAGGCACTTCAAGTGACACTCCATCTGGTCCTTCCATATAGTGCAATTAGCACTATCAAATCTCGTACTCTCCTTGAAAATAATAGTTGTCTTCCTAGATCTCCTCAAGATGTCAAGCTTCTTCTAGATGATCTAGCTTTAATACCAATTATTAGTAGCAACAACATAAGAAAACTGAGGGTGGGGGGGGTGAATAAGTTTTCACCAAACTTAAACAAATTAATATCAACTTCATATCAGATCAATAACAACAATACCAAATATAAACACCACATACAACACACATAACAGACAAATTTTTCATATGGAAAACACAGTTAAGGGAAAAACCACGATGGGAGCCTACCCACAATATGATGATACTCTGCAATAGTATTACAATGGGGAATGAAAATTTATTTAGGCACACTACCTAGAGCTCACTACTCAAAAAAAACAAAGGGATACAACCCTGGGAAGGCTCACTGCCTTACAAAGATCAGACAACAATCCAAATTACATGAACTAAGAGAATAGCATCTCCAAATGCCTGATCACAATTCCGATTAAGCACATATACTCAAACTTTTCTCTTCACACTCTGCACACTCTTTCACACTTCTTATCTTTTCTCCTTCGCTATTGAAGTATGAAAGAATTATTTGTACATGAAGATGCCTCTCTCAAATGAATATTACAAGTATTTATACAATTCATCAACCTATATTACAAGGTCAGTTCAACACATAAGACCTAATTACATAATTACATCACATGATACATAAATCAATATGCAGACCAATATAATGTTAGCAAGGACATAGCATGGACCCAAATCAAAATCTTGAACATGCAAAACCACCAAATATATTTCCAAGCTCATCAGCAACACACAAGAACCATCGGGCCGGCCAAAAAGTTGTATAACACGGAGAATACCACCAGACTAATAAAATCTTTAATAATATACACAACGAACAATGCAGACCACCAAAATGCATAGAAAATGATCAAAGAACATCAACAAGCAATGTGAATTCCTCCACAACAACTGAGATAATTAGAACCATCATCATTTCCCTTCTGGAGCTCAAGAACACCAACTCCAAACTGAAAGATACACTTGTGAAGTTCCAAATCATGAACCACCCAAAATATGGACACACATGAACGTCCCAAACACTCTCCAAAATATGCACAACATAATGAATCAATTTTGGAGCAATACAAACCATAAATCACAACTCAGTTATAAATTGGAAAATTAGAGCCTAGTGAATCCCCACCTAGGAGAGAGAAAGGAAGTCAGTAGGATGATTTTCGGTTGGAGAAAATTTAAATTTAAAAGAGGGGCTTGAATCTACTAGATCCAAATCCAAGGGAAACAAAGATGTGAATTCCAACTGGATTGTAAGGGTTGAAGTGTTTTTTTCCCTCTTTTGTAAATGAGAAAGTTGACTTGTTGACTATGTAGGAAAGAGAGATAAAATGAGTGAAATGAGGAGCTACCGGTTCTGGATCACGCTATAACTTTGGATCTAAGATATTTAGATTGATATAGATCTGCCCTACAAATTTGGAGAAAAATTGTCAAGACCGTGTTGAAAGTGCACATGGTCCTTCAAAAAATCCGCAAAAAGTAAGGGTATTTCAGCATCTGTAAATGGAGTCCAAATCTGAAAATACAGATGCACACTTGCAACCTACACACAAAAAAGAAGGGAAGAAGGGTTGTGGATAGGGGTTTTCCTCAATCAAACCCTGGTTGAGGATTCAAACTTAAAGGAAATTAATTGCAAATGCATGAATGTAAACAATACAAATGTATACCTTGTAGATTTGCAATTTGTTGATGATGATTGGTTTGCTTCTTGAATGAAATCACAAGTGCTACATGAAATGGCATGTAACATGACAAAACCCTAACACACACATATGCTTGCAAATTAAGTGTTGTAAATGTTTCTCCAATGGATGAATGAAGAATATACATGAAGAAAAAGACTTGATGGATGCTTGAAGACTTGAATGATTGATGAAGACCTTTCACTTGAAAATCGCCTATCGTATATTTCGTGTATTTCATTTTTATGAAAATGAGAAGACTAACTCCCTTTTATACATGCCTCAGAGAATTAATTCACCTCACCAAAGGTTGACATCGAGGAATTTTGGAATCTCGAAATGCAGATAGGACCCGGGGGAACTATCTTGGGGCCACCCTAAGAGGGAGGGACAGGGGCGCCATGCCCCTGTCCTACAAGGGATGGGGGCACCACATCCCTATCCTTCCCTATCTTGGGGTCTTGACAAGGTCTTGAGGCCAGTTTGGGGCTTAAACAGAGAGAGGTTCAAGGTGAAAATGCAGAGAGAAGTCTCAGTTGGGAAGGAAGATGTTGTTGCCAAGGTGAGGACCTCGAATGTGGTTAAAATTGCTAGGGTCACAATTTTATGACACTACATTTAGCCCCCATTTTAGTGGGAGTACAAATTACACCAATACTATGGGTAAAGTAGAAGAAATAGAGATGAAGATGAGAGATGCAGAGCAATACCAAAAGGAGTATAAGACATCACCAATCTTGAGGAACAAATCCCCCAATCTTAGGATATTAACTCGCTCAAGCATATGCAAGAGCACACAAAACAAAAACAAACAAGATGCACAAAACAAAAACAAAGCACAAAAGATACATGACAAAAAAAGATACAAGACAAAAAACCAACCAGCTGAAGATACCTCAATACTCAGATGTCTCAACAACTAACTAGGACACAAAGAACAATGCCATCACATAAAAGAGAAAAGATGAAATCATCCATGAACCATCAATAGTAAAATTATGGTTTCATGAGAGGAAGAAGATAGAGAACATGAATACACACTTTGGTGATCCATGAGAAGAAAGGCGAATAAGAAATAGACCATGGACATCTCATCCCTAAAACTAGGTGATCCATGGAGATAAGGACATGAAAATCTAGCCCCCAGAGTCTGTCTAGGTGATTCATGTAAGGGAGGAGAGTTAGTTCTACCCAACCTCATGTGTGTGTGTGCAAGTGAGGTTTGAAGCACCTCATATGAGTCTATGCTTGAGTACACTACAACTTGTATAAGATGTATAGTAAAAATGTCAAGAAAGGCATGACATCTCGCTCTAAGAGTCTATGCTCTGGTTCCAAGAACAATCACCTTGCATAAGATAAAAGTGGCATCATCTCCCTCTAAGAGTTTGTGCTCTGGTTTCGAGAATGACCCACTGTACAAGGAAAAAGTGATGACATCTTGCTTTAAGAGTCTGTGCTCTAGTTCCAAGAATGACCCACTATACCATGAAAAGCAACATCATCTTGCTCTAAGAGTCTATGCTCTGGATCTGAGAATGACCTACTATACAAGAAAAAAGTAAAGATGTCTTTCTCTAATAGGATTCCCTCTGGTTCCAATAATGTCCCACTGTATTATGCATGAGATAAGTATGGTACAAAGGAGTAGTGTGGGTACCCTCCCCTTAAGATGTCAACATAGATCAATGTTGATATCTTAAGGAAAGTAGACCAAGGATACCTACCTTCATCACAAAGAAGATATCCATTATGAATCAATGTCATAAATCCAAGAAAGAGACGGAATACTCTTCAAGAAAAGATAGGATAGTTGAAAATAGATATCTTGTTATAAAGGGGATCCTTGGAGGAGAAGAGATCTTTGTTCAAAAGACATCTCCCTCGAAGGGGAGTTGTCTTAGACAAATATAACATCTTCTAAAACAAAGAAAAGGAGAGAACAAGAATGCAAACCTTCCTCCTATTTCTAGGTAAAATGGATTCTTGAGGAGGGATGACTCACTTTTATCCCCCAAGAATGGTGGGTGAATTTACCATAAATGTACATTACTAAGTGTGAAAGAGGTGGTAGTCAAGGACTTACACCTCTTATATGAGAGAGAACCCATGAGAAAACCACCAACAATTTCGTACAAAGAATGACATCAAGTAATATAACTCACACCATTCACAAAATAGAGAAAGAGAGAGAGTGTGATCATTGCCGCCCAAGTGAAGGGACAATGAGAAGAACTTACACAATCTTCTAGAGATATATTAAACATAATCAAATGCACAATGCACAATGCACTTTCATGAATGTATGGAAGGAAAGACATTACTATATGTAAAAGGCATGTCTCAAGAAGTGGTAATATTTGAAAGGAAGAGAGAAAAAGAATCAAATATTCCCCAAGGGGAATTAATCATAAAAACATACCATTGTAAGAAATGATAATCACATATGAAAAATACAACCCCTAAAGGAAAAATTGATACATGAGATAAAAAGAAGGAAAGAATGAGTGAAAATCCTTGCGCCCCGAGTGAGGAGAACAAGTAGAAACATTACACATCTTCTAATGGTGAGTATGTGCAAGTGATATGCCTTCCTAGTAGAACAAATCCTCGCAAGGAAGGGGTACATACTTCCCAAAGAGATCATTCCATGTTGAGGAGCATATCATACTTGCGAATAATCGGGACCATAGAAGAGGTAATTTTTTCAAAAGAATAAAGGAAAGACAAGAAGTGCACTACTCATTAAAGAAACTACTCTCATGCAAAGAGGAAAACCCAAGAACAAATATATTTGCATATAGGAATGATTCTTATTCAAGAAAAGAGATTTAATAATGAATAACGTACGATGAAGAGACGAATATATAGAAAGAATGAGGAAAAATGAATTTCATGTTGTTGCCTCAAAGTATGTAAACTTGAAACAACACCACCACAAATGATAAAAATCCCCCAACTAAGTTGACTATTTATGTGATAAGGGTGAGGAGGAATATGAAGAGAAAAGAAGCACTAAGGCACTATTTTGATGTCAAGGAAGACAACTAGATCTATTGTAAGAGAAATTCATGCAAGATCATATTGCTTTTGAACAAATTTATTAAATGCATAACATTTCCCAAGAGAATGTGAATGCAAATCATGAAAAAGGCAATATTCAATTCCTTCCACTTGCTTAAGATTTTTTTTTTTATTTTGAGGGAAGGAAATGTTCTTATCATACTTCAATCTCCAATAGATTCTTGTAACCAATGTTTCAGGGTGATAAATATGGTCTTGACATAAAGAAGGTTTGTTAGAAGAGGAAGATTTCTATCCACAACTCTAAGTTTGCCACTACCTATGCCATCTTGAATAGATTTTTGAAAATTAGGGCAATCATCAGCATTATGGTCATGGGTTTGATGAAATGAACAAAAAGGACATTTTGAAGAAGAAGCATTCTTGTGGGGGGTATGTGCACAAAGATGGTGGTCAGAAAAGTGTACACCACCCAAAAAAACATGAAAAAATAAGAAGCATGTACACGGTTCTAAAATTTGAAATTACCCCATACGTGTTTAGGTTCGTTATTCCTGAGCCTAAAAAAGACAATGTGTGCATGCTATCTTTAGGAAAGTGAGTGCATACGTGCTACTTTTAGGAAAGTCAGTACGTACGCGTTGCTTTTAGGAAAGTGAGCCCGCACGTGCTACTTTTAGGAAAGTGAGCACATGCGTGCTATTTTTAGGAAAGTAAGTGCATATGCGCTCATAAGCCCTAAAGAACCACATATGCGGTACCTATCAAAAAAAAAAATTAAAAAAATTGGGTCTTATTTTCCCGTGACCATGACATTTTTTCTTCCATTTCCTCCATGAAATAGTGAACAAGCTGCCTCATTTCTCCTCTAGACGCTATGGATCAAGGTTAGTTATTCTTAATTTTTGTCTTTCTTTCCCGTTTGTTCAATTTGTTTTACGTTTTGAATTTTATTTTGTTTATTTTGATTAGGTTTTTTTAATTTTTTTTTTCAAAAACCAAATTCTGGTAATCCACAATAAGAATAACAAAATGCACCTCGTAAAAACCCTAAAGAAAACCCACAAGATACACCTCCACTTCCTCCTTTTGACCGTACACCTGAAACATAGGAGAAATTGATTAATCAGTTAGGGAAAAACATGTCTAAAATAAATAGATTGATTAATAAATTGAAAACATCTAAACTTGAGCATCATAAATCCCTCGCCACTAGCCTAGAAACATTAGCTAGTGGTGCCACAACTATTTCCACACAAATTACAAAATGGGGAGACTTTAGGGATGGGTGTTGTCAATACTATATTGATGGGTTATCATACGAGGGAGTGAAAAACAAAAATATTAGTAAACAACAAATATGTGCCCTTTTTGTTGATTCTAAAACTAGTGAGTCGTTACCTCTTAATGCAAAGAGGTTTCCCATACATTGGTGTACCAATGTGTAGATGAAGAATCTTTTCTGGAGAGGTGGTGGATGATCTTTGATGATCCACCTTGTAATAATTATGAGGTGTCATTATATTTTTTGAGAAAAGTATATTGTGAGTTTGTCCTCAATGTGCGGCCAAAATATTTTGACATCAGAGAGTTTCATGGTAGAGGTGGCCACTCTGCCCAAGATAGACCTAGAGCCCATAGGCAAGTAGCACCAGAGAGTTGTTGCCCCCTAGTACCCAAACCCAAGGTGCATCAGGGTGCCCCATTAGAGCTCAAATAGTCGATGGAGCTACAAACTCTTCAAGAAGCCACAACATTGACTGGTGCCTTCATCCAGCATGGGACATCATTAACACACCCTCTTGTACTGGAGGATGTTAGGAATCCCACAGATACTAAGAGGGGGGGTGTATCAGTATCTAACCAGTGATTAGAATTTCTTAACTTAAAACATGCAGAACATATTATAACAGTGTATCGGTATGCAAGAAATAATGCAATAAATAGAATCAAGAACATCCACATGAAAAGCACACCATAACACAAGGATTTAATGAGGAAACCTGGTGTGGGAAAAACCTCGGTGGGATTTGTGACCCACAATATTCACTCACTGACCAATAAGAGAATATTACTTACAATAGGGGCCTGCACATGTAGGAAGGCCAACTGCCTAGACCTCACTACTCAATGGGAAGTCTCACTGATTTACAATGTGGATTTTACAAATCCAATATCTTGTACTACTTTACAATAGCATCTGTAATGCCTGATCCAGTACCAGTTGCTACTCTGCTTCTTACATAAACCCTTTAACCTATATTTCACATAATAGGCCTACCTTATATTTTTCCTTATCACTTACACATCTCCATCAAAATGTCTACAATGATCTCTTTTATATATAAGAGTCATTTTACAATTTGCCAAGTTGGCTTACAAGGTTTTTACAATAATAAAAATAATATAATAGAACAAAATCCTATTGGCCTCTGTGCTGGTATACTTCCTTTCTTTGTGCTGGTGCTGGTGTTTTGAGTGCCAGTGTAGAGTGTGATCTGTTGATGTCAGTGCACTATCTTATTGGTGTAATGCCTTGCTGGTATAATGCCTTGCCGGTGCCATAGGATTGCAAGGTTGCCATCAATGACAAAACCTTCAATCACCTACAATGTCTCATTGGAGTGTGCATATGCCAACAGATGATGAGCCATTAGTTGCTCTAGGTGGTGATAGAGAGCCCATTCAACATCTGTGTGTCAGTTTCTCAGGGATATGCTCAAGGATGCATGATGAGGCCACTGCAGATGGATCCACATCTCATTCATGCATGATTTGTGGAAGTAGATGTCAGGCCCACATGACTGAGGATTTGGCACTGACAAAGGAGTTAATGGACATGGTGTTTTCCCATCAGCTGTAAACACAGGTGTGTTGATTTGAATTCATATCATTTTATTTATCAGTCACTTTAAATTTGTAATTACATAAATGAATTTTCATTTATATATCGATTTAAACTGAGACAAATAATATGCATTTGAGGTTGCAGCAACGGTATTCCATACTCCTCCCGCAGTTACTATAGATGCAACTTCGATGCCTGAGGTATAAATTTTGTAACATGTTAAAATAGAATAATACACTTTGAATTCAAAAAAATTACAAGATATACTAAGTATCTTTAATGCTTGGTCCAATTTTTGGTTTGTAGGTGTTGTCAGGGGACCAAATGTCCCAGATTCATGACATCACGCTCTCAGCAATCGATTTTGGCCTATAAGGCTATGCGGTATCATATTTTGTACAAACTTTTTTATGTATTGTTTTGATGGAATATGCAAGTCATTTCATTTTATATTTTTAAAATTATGTTTAATATATTATCTGTACTAATATCTCATGTTAATTTTCTTTTTTAGGGTACCCCCTCCATGTCTAGGCCTCATCTTAAGCAAAAGAATTCCTCGAAGACACCAAAACATGGGAAGAAGGTAATTGAACACATTTTTAGCTGTACAATTGTTTGAAAATTTTGAAATCAAGTCTTAGTTGGGGTTTGTAGGTTGATTAGTGTTTCTTGTCTATTTTACATGTACAGTGGCCATTGAGCTATGTGGATTTGTTGAATGCACCCGATTCGCCCATGGATCGAGAGAGGGTGGAGGTATGTATCTCTACTTTATTTTCTTGATTTCATGATTAAATGCACGTGTACATGTGAGCTTGTGGTAAATTATAATCTTATAATTTTTTCATATAGGAAATATCCATAGTTGCTTTATCAATGGCGAGCCCTCCTCCATGCACTGGAGAAGCATCTCAGGATCTGGTACACTTTTGTTTGATATATTACATTAATTTTTTTTAACCTATAATACTTATCATTATATTAATTATATTTAATCTTTGATTATTTTTTGTATGGGTAATAGCAATAGTTTCTCCATCGATGGTGAGCCATCCTCAGTCTATTGGAGAAGCATCTCAGGAACCGGTATGTCATTGTTCTCTATATAATAGCTTTTAAGTGTTTTTGAAGTATTTATGTTAGTACATTGTATTAATTGTACATTTAATATACAATATCCCCCTTCACAGTTTGGCCATAACATGGATCCTCTTAAGTTTGTCTTCAAGAAAACTCCTAAGAGTGACAAGGAGAGGAGAGCGAAGACATTAGCTCTGAGATCAACCGATGAGGTAATATACATTTCAATTGCAAAGGAATTATAATTAAATGCATAGTGATGTTGTTAATTGTGAACTATTTTCTACAAAATAATTCTAACTTGGCTTTTCAATTGTAGTTTTGCAGCCATCTACAGAGCCACATATTGCATCAAAGAGGCTCGATTTTGATGGTCCACCACATGTTTAGAATCATATAGTGTTAGTTGTGGTCATATAATGACCAATACATGTAGATATATTCTACATTTTTATTGTATATCGATTTGGACATGGCATATGCCACATTTTTGTAATACTTGTATTGACTTGGCATACATGCCTTTTTTGATATATATAAATGTTGATATTCGATCCAATAAATGTGTATTGAGTTCATTATTGTGTATTCATTGTATTTTGTGGATGTCCTTTTATAAAGTTAATTTATCATTTTCCTATGTAATAAACAATATGAATATAAATAACAAAAATCTATGATATAAAACATTGCAATCGTGGAATATGATTTGATAAAATTTCTAAAATGTCAAATTAACCCTACAAAACTCCTTGTATTCAGTTCATTATTGTGTATTCACTGTATTTGATGGCTGCCCATTTATAAATTTAAATTAATATTTGCCTATGTAATCAACAATATGAATATAAACAACAAAAATTGACAATATGAATATAAACAACAATATGTGTGTGGTGCGAGAGCACCCTTATGCTCGCAATGGTCAAATTTTGGTTCTCTTGTGAACAAAAAAATGTCACGAGAACATTTGAGTGGGCATGTTTACACTAGGTATTCTCCTCTCATGAATCCTAAAGTGTCGGAACATCGAGAGTCATACCTTGTCAACGCGATCTCTCAAGTGCCTTGAGTCCAAAAAATTGTCAAACTTTGATGTATTGTTTCTTCAAATCCAGGACACATATGACTGATCCGTTTGAACCTATGGGATCATGTGAGGCTCCTCTACAATGTCCTATCTCTCTTTTTGATGACTTGGATCCATTTTCAATTGGTAGCATTTTTTTGCCTACTGCAAAAACTGTCAGTTGCATGCAATACAAATTTGCAGGATAAGCTAGAATTGATTCAATTCATCATGTGCATAAATCAATGTCATCAGCATGTCTAGGTGAGAATTTTTACACTAGGAATGCTCCTCTCATTCATCCCAAAGCACTGAAACATCAAGAGTCATACCCTACTAGCGTGATCTATCAAGTGCCCCGAGTCCAAAAAATTGTCAAACTTTGACAGACTGTTTCTTCCAATCCATGACACATATCACCGATCTATTTGAACTTGTGGGGTTGCATGAGGTGCCTATAAAATTTCATATCTTAGGTTTTGATAACTCATAGCTATTTTCAATTGGTAGCATTTTTTGCCTGCTGTAAAAATTGTCAGTTGCATGCAATGCAAAGTTACAAGATAGGCTAGAATTTATTTGGTTCATCGTGTGCACAAACTGATGTCATGAGCATGTCTGGGTGGGCAGGTTTAGGCTATGCATTCTCTTCTTGTGCATTCCAAAGTGTCAGAATGTCGAGAATCATACCCTACCGGCTCGATCTCTCAAGTGCCCTAAGTCCAAAAAATTGTCAAACTTTGATAGACTATTTCTTCCAATCCAAGACACATATGACCAATCCGTTTGAGCTTGTGGGGTTATGTGAGGCTCTTGTACAATGTCCTATCTTAGTTTGTGATGACTCAGAGCCATTCTCAATTGGTAGCATTGTTTTGCCTACTGTAAAAACTGTCAGTTCCATGCAATGCAAAGTTGCAAGATAGGCTAGAATTGATTCGGTTCATTGTGTGTACAAACTGGCATCATGAGCACATCTAGGCAGGAAGGTTTATGCTAGGCATTCTCCTCTCATGCATCCCCAAGTGATGGAATGCCAAGAGTCATACCCTACAAACACGATCTCTCAAGTACCCTGAGTCCAAAAAATTGTCAAACTTTCACAGACTATTTCTTCCAATCTAGAACATATATGATTGATCTGTTTTAACCTTTGGGGTTGCGTGAGGCTTGTCTACAATGGCCTATTTTGGTTTTTGAAAACTCAGAGCCATTTTTTTGCCTACTACAAAAAACGCCAATTGCATGCAATGCAAAGTTGCAAGATAGGCTAGAATTGATTCAGTTCATCGTGTGCACAAACTGACATCTCGAGCACATCTGGGTGGGTAGTTTTATACTAGGCATGCTCCTCTTGTGCATACCAAAGCATCGGAATGTCAAGAGTCAGACCCTACTGGCGTGATCTCTCAAGTACCCTGAGTCCAAAAAATTGTCAAACTTTGACAAACTATTTCTTCCAATCTAGGATACATATGATCGATACGTTTGAACTTGTGGGGTTGCATGAGGCTCCTATACAATGGCCTATCTCACTTTTTACAACTCAGAGCCATTTTTGATTGGTAGCATTTTTTCGCTTGCTGTAAAAACCATCAATTGCATGCAATGCAAAGTTGCAAGATATGCTAGAATTGTTTTGGTTTGTCGTGTGCACAAACTGATGTCATGAGCACGTTAAGGTGGATAGGTTTACGCTAGGCATGCTCCTCTCATGCATCCCAAAGCATCAAAATGTCGAGAGTCATACCCTACCGCCGTGATGTACAAGTTGGTTGACAACTTTTTTGAATTTGTTTTTAACAATAATGACAATTTTTTCTCAAATTGTATCTAGACTCAATCTATGACTCCCATGACCCGATAATGACTCAAATAATTATTCATGATTATACAAGAATCAAGAATATTCATGATTGACCTTATCAATAATGGGCATGATTGACCTTATCACATCACATAAACTCAAAACATAGTCACAAAAAATAGACACAAAAAATAGTCACAAAACATTGTCGCATTAAAATTAAAAAATTTGCCTTTAAATGTGGCCAAATCAGCTCTTGGCTATTTGAATATACAAAAAAAATTCTTACAAATCATCTCATGGGATTTTATACAAAATTTGGCATTACAATATGTGCGATTCAACTTGTCACCATTTTAATATAATAAAATTGGCATCTAAATATATACAAATCAGCTCATTGCCATTTAAATATACAAAATTCTGCATCTAAACATGTAAAAATCATCTCATGGGCATTTATTTATACAAAAAATGAATATAGAACAATTCGTTGATGATATATACAAAATTATCAAAATCATTCTACTTTGAACCGTAGAATCAATCAAGTGAGCCTTCAGGATTGGCTCTAACCCATATTGTGTCAAGTATTGCCTCATTGTCATATTCATAAACTTTCTATAAAATCTTGATATGAGGTCTACCACGATACTTCATCAAATGAATATTTGTTGCAACAACAAGGTTAGAGAAATGAAGAATATGTTTGTGTGTTTCAAAGTCCTCGAACAACCAAACATCAGAACTCTTGATAGGGTATCTCCTAAGCCATGTTCTTGTCATGACAGCAGACCCTATTGGATACTCAATACCCTCTCTATCAATGATTGTGGTTGTCAATTTCCTTTTAGGCTCAACACAAAGACACAAATAGTAATTAGTTCCTTCTTCATTGACCTCTTCTACAAAAACTGCATACACATGACCTGCATTTTATAAAGTGATAATTAATACCAAAATAAAGTGTGATGTACAACAAAATGAACCAAAAAGAAAACTTGCAAAAAAATTAACTCAAAAAATCACCTGAATCCACTAGGTCGGATACATGGTCAAAATCCACTTATGTCTCCATCTGGCTCAATTGTAGTACTTTGGGAATTTGATATGTATCAATGGGAACCAACAGTCTATAAGACCATTTGTCAACCCACTCTTGTGATTCACATTCTTCCCACAAACAATACATGCATGAAGAGAAAAAACATACCATCTATCTTATATAAATTACTAGTGAACTTGTATTTGAACTCATAAATGAGTGCATGTCACTCGATCCTACAACTATACAACAATCTAGATAGTTTTCAATGTTAAATTCTGTGATCAACCAAAAATATCTACGAACCATTGACGTACCTGGATTACCTAGACCCATCATAGACTTACACCATTTCACAATTGTTTCTACATATATCATCTCACCACCACCTTCGTACTTCAATTCTTCTCTAGCTAGGGCTCTTTTTACACATGCTCCTACACCATCGTCTCTCCCTTACCATGTCTAGCCTCAATGAAATTCCAAAAATGTTGTACACGGCTTGCGATATTCATCTTTATCAACCAATAAAACATCCTTGCATTCTTGAATTGTGTGGTGCAATTATCTTACCATGTTAAGTGTTGATTGTATTGCATGTTTCTATCCTTTAAATTACCATAGAAAACTATAAAGCATCCTTGTACAAAATCTGATGAATGAGTACGATCATCACTTATGTAGAAGTCATACTCTCTTACAACCTTTCTATCCTCCTTTGTGCTATCATCTTCATGCCTGAATGTTACGTGTAAAAAATAGAAACTTGTGTAGAATCATAATACATAGATTGCACTTCATTTTGAGGGTGTAGTGTATAATTTTCAGCAAAATCAATGATAGAGATAATGGTGCCAAGAGGAAATGTGTCCTTACATAACTTGAATTTCTCATCTAACCATCGAGCTCTATTTGTATGCATTATGTACTCATAAACTAGTTTCTCTTGAAACATTTTCATAAATTCAGCTACACATATCATTTTTCACTAGCTCACATCTCTTCAAATCTTTTCCATCGTTAACTCCATATGTCACTATCTTGTATTTTCCAAAAGAAACTAGTTTCCTACCAATTTCATGTGTGCTCTCCAAATGTAAACATCTTGGTAAATTTTGCAAACTACCACATAAAGCACAAGAACCTTCCAAACAAGGCATATTATAATAAATGCAACCATCATATCTATTACATAGCACACTTGAAATAAATTCTCTTGCCGACTTAGGAGGTGCTTGTATATTGTATTCCGACAAAATGTGCAAAGTAGAACAAATATGATGAAAAATATCATAATGCATGGAAAATTCAATATGCATCTTACAACAACACATGGTGCGTACATGATTAATCTTAATATAAAAAGCTTTTTCCATTTCAAAATTTTTTTGAGAAATTCTTATTTGAGGAAACTTTTGAAGGAATCTTTCATAAAATTTTGTTTGAGTCATATCCAAACAGTGTTTGGCATGTGGCTCATTATTTGTAGACCTTATTCGCCTTCTAACAACATCTCTTTGGTTGGGCGAAACTCTTGTGTTGTCATTCCAAAAAATTTCAATTAATGTTCTTAGTGCATCAACAACAACCTTGTCTTTGCATGGTAGTCTACCCAAGAATTCCCAAAGAGAATTATTGTTAGGTTCCTCTATTTTTTCACGCCTCTGTAGTGCTTTACTTAATGTTGTTCTACTAACAATTAATGACTTACTTATTTTTCTTATCAAATGATCTTTTTTAATTTTCTTGCTCATTATGGTTGATGTAATGACACGCCAAGTAGTATTAGAATCTTTAGTACGTGATTTTGAACCAATAGCTTGATATGCATCAAATATATTTCTCACAATAATTCTCCTACAAGTTCATTCATTCATTTTATCAGGCATTGGCTTCAATATATTCTCATCAATGTCAATTAGATACGTTGGTTTCCTATGAATGATTCTAGGAGGTGTTAACATTGGTGCATTGTTTACATTCAATTCATCAAATATTGCAAGTGTATGTTCATCATTTAATTGATTATTCAATGTGTTATCTTCTTCAATTGCATTAGGTTCATATAGTAAATCAAATGTCTCTTCTTCAATTGCATTAGGTGCATTATGTTTGTTTGGTAAATCTAATTGAGATGTTGAGGATGACATACCTTCTTCTTCCATTGTTCTTATGTCACATAATTTCTTCATACGTTGCCTTTGTCTTTCCTTTTCAGCATCTCGTTGTTCCATCGTTCCTCGCTTGTCCTATAAAGAATCATATTACATATATATGTAAACAAAAGTTCATAAACAACCAAATAACCATAAATATGCATCTTACAATTATTTTTTTGAATCAAAACTATTAAACAATCACAATAATATTGACAAAACTAATAATAACAACAATTCAATCATTTGAAATCATGCAAAAAATAAAATTGACTTACTTCTATGTATAAAATAGTGATAGAAGTGCAGAGACAGTTGTAGTGGGGCCTTCAACAACCTCAAAAACTTCTTTTGAGGTAGTTGAGGCTCTTGGGCAAATAAAACTATGTCTAAGTACCCCATATGCGGTATATTAATAACCGCATGTGTATTGTTAGTCCCTAAAATGTTGGCAAGCCCAGTGGTATTTTTTTTCACCCTTTGTGTGCCTAGAACTCATAATTAGGGCATATGCGCTCCTATGCCTTAAAAATGTTATGGTAGGGCAGCGAACTAATAGCCTCGGTAACCCATACATGCTATTTGTAGGAAAGAAAATGTGAAGGAAAAGGGAGGGAGGGAGAGAGAGAGAGAGAGAGAGAGAGAGAGAGAGAGAGAGAGAGAGAGAGGAGAGAGAGGGAGGGAAGGAGATAAGAAGAGAGAGAAGGATGGGGTATGGAGGAAGGGAGAAGGAGAGAGAGAGAGAGAGAGAGAGAGAGAGATGGGGTATGGAGGAATGGATAAGTAGAGAGGGATAAGGGAAGAGAGGGAAAGGGTATGGAGGAAGGGAGAGAGAGAGAGAGAGAGAGAGAGAGAGAGAGAGAGAGAGAGAGAGAGAGAGAGAGAGAGAGAGAGATGATGGGGTATGGAGGAAGGGAGAAGGGGAGAGAGGGAAAGGGAGGGAGAAAGAGAGAGGGTGAGGGAGAGAGAGGGGGAGAGAGGGAGAGGGAGGGAGAGAGAGAGAAAGAGAGAGAGTGAGAGGGAGAGAAAGAGAGGTACCTTGTACGTGCTTGATAGGGGGAGAGAGGGAGACAATACACATATATGTGTATATATATACTTAAATTATTATATAATATATAAAATATATTATATATTATTATATACATATATATAGATATTATATATTATATATAAATTATATATTATATGTACATATACACATATTATATATACAATATCATATTATACTCCCAAATCTTAAACAAAAGTAGCACATATGCTCTATTTATAGTAAAAAAAAGCGCGTATGTGTTGTTTATAGTAAACATAGAGTGTACATGCTTCTTACACCATAAGTAACATGTACATGCTGTTGACTGTTTAGTCTTGAAAATAGGCCTGGATGACAAAGCAATGGTTTGGAAGTTTGATTTCCCTCCATTTCCCTCCTTTTTGACGTGTTTTATTTTATCAACTTGGTTTCTCAACTTTGTCATCATCAAGTTTAAACTTCATCAAGTGGGTATTTCTAAAATTGCCACCATATTTTCACCCATCTTCTGAGCTTTCTAACCATATAATTTTTTTAAAATTTGAACAACAATAACATATTATTATTGATTTTCTTTTACAAGTGTCTCCATAGTTCTCACAGACATACGTGTACCATTTTTTTAATAACTTTTGATCTACTTATCCAAATTTTTCTAAAAAAAATATTATTGTAGTGCACTTGATTCTTTAAAATTTAAAAAAATATATTTTGTATTTTCAATTTTTTTAGTGCAACTTATGCTTCGCGCACAAACAGGTACCTAATTTTCAGGATGTGCTCGATTGGAAAAATCACTAAAAAAATACTTAACAAAAAATTACAAAACAATACACATCTTCTAGTCCTCACTCTTAGCTATCTTTCTGCCAAAGGATTTGTCAAAATACTAAATCTAACTATGAATTTTTTGATGTGCACGTCAGACACTATGTTATGTTATTCATAAACAATGAGCGTTTGTTTTTTGTGCGTGAAGGTTTTGACCCCCTTAATCTTATCCAATTTAAAAAAAAAAATAGTAGTTTGGAAACTTGATTCAGAGTACTAAAATATTTGTTGTTTGATTATCTTCATATCTTGAGTGGATGACTTTCAAATTTTGCCTCCAAGTTCAGGTTCACCTGATTTCAGAAAAAAAGTATCCACTTATACCCCCCTTTTTGACCACCATCTTTGTGCACTTACCCCAAGCTCTTTTGATTTGTTGTCTTTGAAGATAATTTTTAAAGTTTTGGAGCCTAAGGAATTCATCTATAGAAAGAGGAGCATCATTTCCTATGCCTTTTGTAGTAGTTTGTGTAGGAGGGTTTATAGGGACACGAACTCCTTGCTCAAATTTCCTAATGCTTTGTCCCTTAAAACCTTGTTTTGTTATTATATGAAAGCTATGACTATAAGAATATTTCAATCGACTAGATGGGGGAATAGAATCATGAATTTATTTAAAATCTAATGTGTAAGGGGGATGAAAAGGATTTGTATATGAAGGAGTATCATGTGAAATGACAATCTCTTTTCCTTTATCAAGCTTATCCTTTGTGGGGGATTGGGGATGAACATCTTCATCATCTAGAAGCTCATTTTTAGTTATTTCTATGCGAGGGGAAAGATCATGAATAAAATGCATGACATCATCCTCCCTACATATACTTTGATGTTTAAGATAGGTCTTAGGAGAATAAGGAGGATCTAAAGATGTAAGAATGTTAACATTTTGATTTTTCCCCCCTTGCTCAAGGGTATGTGTAGAAGAAGATGGGTCCTTGTTACTTTCCATTGCTTGTACTTATTGAAAGAGAGCATTAGGTCTCATCTCATCCACACAAGATACCTCATGAGAGGTACAAGGATTAGAATCTTCAAGTTTAGGATCTACAAATGATTTAAGGTGATTAACATAGTAAATGCATTTTGTTAACATCACCACCATAATGCAACGTAAATGATACATGAAAGCTTTGATATCTATTTGAAAATAGAATAATTTGGAAATCCTAACAACACAATATGACCAAGTGCTACAAATAAAGAGAAGAAACATGAAATAAAATAAACCCTTATCTGACACATGATTGTAGTAAATATATGTGAAAAACAATGAAATCATATGTGAAAGAGCAAGGAAATCCAATTTATTAATTGCCATTGAAAGTCTCTTACTTAAAATCTTAATTTGCTGGAAAAGGAGATCTAAAATTAGGACCTTTGTATGAAAATTAATTTAAAATTTAAATTTTATGAAATTTGAACTTGTGTTCGACCTGAGGAGGTGTTAAAATTAATAAAGTACGCCAATTTTCTGGATTTAAGTAGAAAAATACAATCAATTCCATCTCTTGAAATTTCAAGAAAAAAGCGAGGGACCGTGTTGAAAGTGCACATGGCCCAACCAACTTTTTTCAAAATTTTTAGGGATGATAGATGTTATGATTTTATTGCAGAATCCAAAAAACAGCTGATTTGGAGATGTCTAGATCAGTCAAATTGGTAGTCAAAGGTCGAAAATAAAAGGATCTTAAAAATTAGGGTTTTGCTTTTTAACCACAGAATTTTCAAAACAAAAAGACAGATTTGAGTTGCAATTTTGAAATAGAAATAAGATCTGAAACAAGGACTTAAAATTTTACACTGCACAAGCTTAATTTCCTCAAAATGAAAAATTAGGATTTTGATGCAATTAACCTCTAAAATTTGAAAATAGATCAAACTTGGAAATGAAACTTTGGAATTCAAATTAAACTTAATCAAATCTAATAATGAGAATTTAGAATTAATGTTTAAGACATCAAGTTCACTAAAATGTAAAGTGGAAAATTGGACTCTATTGACTCCCCACTTAGGAGAGAGAAAGGAAGTCACTAGGATGATTTTCGCTTGGAGGAAATTTACATTCAAAAGAGGGGCTTGAATCCACTAGATACAAATCCAAGTGAAACAAGGATGCAAATTTCAAGTGGATTCCAAGGGTTGAAGTGTGACTTGCCCCCTTTTGTAAATCAGAAAGTTGACTTGTTGACTATTTAGGAGAGAGAGATTAAATGAGTGAAATGAGGAGCTACCGGTTCTGGATCACACTGTAACTTTGGATCTGAGATATTTAGACTGATATGGATTTGCCCTACAAATTTGGACAAAATTCATCAGGATCATGTTGAAAGTGCACACGATACTGAAAAATCCACAAAACGAAAAGGGTTTTTCTACCTCTGTAAATGGAGTCCAAATATGAAAATACAGCTGCACACCTACAACCTACACATAAAAAAGAAGGGAAGAAGGGTTGTGGATGGGGTTTTCCATAGTCAAACCTTGGTTGAGGAATCAACCTTGAAGGAAAGTAATTGCAAATGATTGAATGTAAACAATGGAAATGTATACCATGTAGATATGCAATTTGTTGATGATGATTGCTTTGCTTCTTGACTGAAATCACAAGTGCTGCATGAAATGGCATGTAAATGACATAACCCTAACACACACATATGCTTACAAATGAATGTTGTAAATTTTTCTCCAATTGATGAATGAAGAAGACACATGAAGAAGAAGACTTTATGGATGCTTGAAGACTTGAATGCTTGATGAAGACCTTTTGCTTGAATTTCTCCTATCGTATATTTCATGTATTTCATGTCTATGCAAATGAGAAGACTAATTCCCTTTTATACATGCCTCAGAGAATTAATTCATCTCATGAAAGGTTGACATCAAGGAAGTTTGGATTCCTGAAATGTAGATAGGACCTAGGGGACCTATCTTGGGGCCACCCTAAGAGGGGGGGACAAGGGTGCCACAGGGGATAGGGCACCAAGCCCCTATCCTACCCTATCTTGGGGTCCGGATAGGTTCTTGAGGCCATCTCAAGGCTTAAACAAGGAGAGGTTCAAGGTAAAAATACATAGAGATGTCTCAATTGGGAAGGAAGATGTTGTTGCCAAGGTCAAGACCTCAAATGTGGTTAAAATTTCTAGGGTCGCAATTTTATGACACTACATTAGTAATATAGAACCAACATAAAGACCAATCATCCACTAGATCATGTAACTCAATCAAATCACCTTCTCGAACACTGAAAATCATACTGAATCAACTAGAGATAAGTATCTCAGAACTCATTAATCCGCATCAGCATATCTACAACCAAACTAACTCTCTGCAACACCGAAGCACAAGAACACAGGAAAATGTTGACATCAATGACAATAACACATTCCAACAACTCTAATATCCAACACATTAAACATCACTTTTCTACACCATATTATCCTCAATCAAATGGTCAAGCTAAAGCTTCTAATAGGATCATTGAACAAATTCTTCGTAAGACCATAAATAAGCATGGTAAGGATTGGCATACTCTATTGATTTATGCTCTCTGGGCCTATTGAACAAGTATTCACATAGATACTAGGCCTACTCCTTACAATCTAGTTTATCGTGAAGATGCAATTATGCCCTTAGATTTAGAGATTCTTCCACTAATAATCTCTCTTAAAGGGATAGTTGATTATCATTCTTAAAGAGAACAATGAATTTAAAAACTTGAAATACTTGATGAACAACGCATAAACAATCTTGAGCATATTCAAGTGTATCATAAGTCCTTACAATGAAGCTATAATGACAAATCCATTCAAAGTTCCTTCTATGTGGGTGATATAGTACTTTATGAGTGCAACATGACTTTTTTGCCAAAAGAAAAAGGAAGCTTTATTCTAAACTAGATTGGACCTTACATCATCACTAAAGTCTATGGATCAGGTGCTTACAAAATAGCAGATATGGAAGGTACACCTCTTAAGGAAACCATAAACACTATGTATCTTCATAGAAATTATGCTTAAATTTCTTTCTTTTCTCTTTCTTTTCATTCATAATTGTGTGATATGTTAGCATGTCTTGATTAAAGCATATGGTATTAAATTATCATTATTTAATCAGTGTTGCTTCATTCTTGACAAACATGTTTTAGTTTTGGTTGTCTTGAATTCATTGTGTAATTTCTTAGGAATTTATATTTTTTTATGCTAGCTTATCATGCAATTTTCTTAATGTATTGTGTTAAACTACATCATGATGTGTTTAGTTAAGACATTAATTAGATCATATTTTAACGTAGCTTAACATAAATAAATTACATCACCATTTAGCAACATTTAATTAAACACTTAGATGTATAGTTAAATCACACATGTATCAATTTAATGATGGAAGTATTGAGCAATGAATCACATTAGAATTAAATTAGACATGCATGTACATTCACAAAATTTGTTTCTTTAATCAAAGCAATATAACACATTGTTTTTCTATCAAAGGGACAAATTTGAGACAACATAGATCATCATATACATAGATATATAAAAAAAATTGAGTGCATCATATACATCAAAGCCACTAGATACAAAATGTGGCCTCTATGTAACCACCTTTAAGGATGGTGGCTGCTCAAGCCCTCTAGCCCCTATCGTGGTGGTCCCATGGGTGTATGTCAATGAGTAGAGGTATATCATGAGTGACTCCTCGATGAGCTCCTCCAATCTCGATCCATCACTATGCCTCTAAACATGGTTGAATTCATATGAGAATCTATAAGCTCACGATGTAACCACTCCATTGTTGGATGTTTGGGTGATTGCCTTAATGATATCTGACAGATGTGTTGTCATTGATATCAACATATTTTCTCTGTTTGATGTAGTGTTGCAGTGAAGTTTAGTTAGTTGGCTTATGATGTATATTGATGATTAGTGTTTGTGAATTAAAGGGTTTGTAGACTGATATCTCTAGTTGATTTAGAGAAAGTGTCAAAGGTCCACATGAAGATTTAATCGAGTTATGAGTATCGGTGTCGTGGCCAGTTCTTCGATTGTTTAGTGATGCTAGTGTTCATTATTTTGATCTGCATTTCTTTGATTGTAATATCTTGATCTCCTGATTTGGAATTATGTTTGGGACATTTGTGTGTGTCCTCAATTCAAGTGGTTTGTGATTTGAAGCTTCATAAATGATTTTTCTACATTGAGAGTCAGTTTAGTTAATGTTCTTGAAGTTAGGTATGATGATAACAGTGATTCTAGTAATTTGAGTTGGTGTGGATGTTGTTGTGGTAATTTAGGATGCTTGTGGATGTTTCTAGATCATGTGCTATTCATGTTGGTGGTCCACATTGATCAGAGAGTGTGTTACTGATTATTTTCTTTGGTTCGGTGGCATTCTTCATGTTCTTGGCCGACATGGTGATTATAGCATGTTGCAGATGTTTGATGCATAATTCTTGGAGGTGTTCCATATTCAAGGTGATGATTTAGGTCCATGCTATGTCTTAGCTGACATTATTTTGGCCCGCATGTGATATTGTAGCATGTATGGTTATATTTTTGCAATTAGGTGATATGTGTTGAGCCGACCTTGATGATATTGATCCATGGTTGATGCCATGTATAAATAAGTGTAATAATCATTGTGAGAGGTGTGGGAGGTGTGTGAATAATGTATTAATCATTCAAAAGAAGAGAATAAGTGTGAGAGATGCTATGTTCTTAACTGGTACTATAACTAGGCATTGAGGATGCTATTTCTTAGTTCATAATTTTTCGGAAGTGATCTGAATTGGTTTTGTAAGGTAGTGAGCCTTCCCAGGGTTATTGCCCTTTATTGTTTTTGAGAAATGAGCTTTAGGTAGTGTGCCTGAATGCATGTGCATTCCCCATTGTAATATTTCATATACTTCTAACAGGCTATCATCATATTGTAGGTAGACTCCCATTGTGGTATTTCCCTTGACTGAGTTTTCCATGTAAAAAATCTTGGTGTTTTATGTGTTCATTTTGCCTTGTTGATTTATGCTTTCACTGTTAATTATCAAATCTGAAATTAAAGTAAGTTGTAAAATTTGGTGACAACTGATTCATCCCCCCTCTTAGTTATGTGCCCTATTTTTATCATCCCTCTCCTCTCAACTGAGCTCTACCTCTAACCTCACTGCATCAAATACATCATCATGTCATCCAACATTCCATTATGGTCTCTGTATGCTCTGTGAAGACTGTGTAATGCATGATGTCATGATGATATCACTGAGTGTGTGATGGATAAGGTCACACCATTCATGCATGCTGATTGTAAATAGAAAGAAAACATTATAAATACATATATCATCATAAATTTTAAAATTAAGTTCTTCAAATAAAGACTCACTAGGGTATCCCTCTTTCCATTTGGATATGATAGGATCCTATGATATAGAAGTCTATTGTACAACTCTTCTACTATCGTCATGCTTGTACCGCCTTTGTATCTCAAGATGTAGCTCTAACAGTGAGGACCTACGAATTCTTGAGCTTGGTCTCTCTAGGGTTGTCTCATCCTCTACTGATGCATCCTCTCCTCTATCCTCTGATGTAGGAGGATCTATGGTTATGGTATCATCTCCTAGATAACTGGGTGCATCCTCCTCCTCTTCCTCCTCACCCTATTTCTCCTCTTCCTCTATATCCTCCTCTTCCTCCTCCTTCTCATCCTGATGGACCTATTCCTCCTTTCCATTGGGCTCCTGTAAGGCCTCATGTCCTCTCTCCACACTATACGAGTTAGCTCATCATGTCCATCAGTTAAGGTTCCCTTGTGGGTAGTCTAATGGAAAAATGGCTCCAGTAAAGTTCATATCCCAACATTTGATGTATCTCCACTGAACCATAGGAATCATCCTCAAGTGGGGGCACGTACGTATCTATCTCATCATCTTCTTAACCCATCAACTCTATCTCATCTATAGTAGGTCTAGGCACTACTCCTAGTCTCATGGCACATCTAGAATGTCATATGTAGATTTTTACTCCTATAGGCATGCCCTTCTCTAAACTAAACTTCCTCCTCACTCTATCAAAATAGAATGGCATGACAATGTATCTATAGCGACCCTCTCGAAGATGATTCTGCTGCATGAGCTGAAGTTGTTTGTGCTGACCTGGCCAAGTGACCATCTGCCAGTACAACCTCCACACAATGTCATCTAGTCTCAATCTATTAATCATCACTCTTTAGTATAATAAGTCACCCCTATTCCACAATCTAGTGGTTCTTAAGTAACCATATGACTGAGGCTCATGAATGTCCACATCAACTGAATACCCTACTATCTTGGTGCATGTGATGTGCTCAAACATACAAACCTATAAATTTGTGCATGTCATCAAACTATTCCCCTCCCCAAATGCATAGTCTCCCAAGTCAGGGTAGAGATGAGCTAACATGCTTCATCCCCATGTGAACATAGTGCTACTCCTCCATTGCATAGATGGTATATGTAAGGAGTCCATGGATATGATTGTCTCAGCCATTGGGGAAAATGGCTAGCCCCACTATGGAAATCATGACTCTCCTCACTAGTGGAACTATGCCGGTAGGATGAAGTAACCATAAGATGAGAATCCAACACTTCATCTCCCCACATGCAACTCTACCAATGCAATAAATATGATCTCTCCTCATGGTTATCGATGAGTGATCTCATTGATATTTTATTATTTATTCCCTCATTGGGAGTCTAAGAAAGCAGTATACATCCTCCAAGGAAACTATCATCTCTCCCACTCACAAGACAAAGGTTGAAGTGTCAAGATCTTAACTCTCCATCAAAGCCAGTAGCATGGAACCATGATATTTGATAGTAGGTATATTACAAATGTACCACAAAACAATTGCATGTTGTTGATCCTCTCAAGAAAAAAAGGGATCTACTCCATAGATGGTGGTAGGTGCATTTGGAAGTATGCTCTCTTAGGTATGGAAACTCCTGTGAAATCCAAATCATGAATCGTCAATCTATCAAATCAATGACATCACATCATCATCTTCTCACCTAACACTTGATTCCATGTGTGCTTTTGGTAACCCTTTCTAGGGACAAAGGAACATTCTAGGATTAGGGTTCTCTAGTAGGACTAAAGTTCCCTAATGGGACCAGAGTGCCCTAGGAGAACCAGGACACCCAATAAGGACCAAAGCACCCAAGGTGGACTAGGGCACTCCTGCTAGGTACCACATGTGGATAAGGCTTCTTAATTAATCAAATCAGTCGAACAAAGTGAAACAAAAACTACAGTTGGGCGGGCTTACCTCATCCAATAGAATGTTGTCAACCACACACTACATTAGGATCTCCAAATGCATGAGAATTTTTGGTCATTGGAGAGACATTTTGTGATCCATGCGCTCCTCTCTAGCAAAAGTGAATAAGACAAATGAATAGTATCATTGTCACTATTTAAGGTATTCTCTCTCCTAAGGTGTAATTCTACATAATCTACTTAATCTTTCATATCTTGAGCTAGAGAACTCTTATTCTCACACCATTGGTTGTGTTGCAATCATGTTCTAGTTCTATTCCTTACCAAATGTTCCTCGATTGGCTTTGGTCTCCAATCAAGCTTCATTATGAACATTTTTCATCACCTATTTTCATAATTTGATGTCATAAATATTATACCCTATTTCAACTCACTAATTAGCAAGCAGAAATAGAGGGGCATATAGCTACCCTTGAATTTCATCACCCTTAGTAAGAATTTAGGTGATTTTGTGATTTTAACTGACAATATGGTTTTGTAGGTTGCAGTTCCTAAGGTTGTACCATAGATACCACTAGAGGCTTCATTCGACATATTATGGACATATTATTTTTCCCATGAATGTTTAATATCTTGCATATGCATGTAGTGTCACATGACCACTCAAGTGGGGGCTAAATGTAGCATCATAAATTGTACACCCTTAATGAGGGTTGTCCAATTTCATGCTTAGGTTAACACCTGCCTTAGTGTGTTCCATTTTGCATTTTAAAATACCTTTAAGAATTTAATTATAAATTTAATTAAATCTAAAACCCTCTCTTATCATCCCACCACATTATAAAATTGGGCCCTTAACCCTAAGTGTGCCCCTTTAAGTTTATTCTCTTTAAATTAATCCTGATAAAGTCATATTTCAACCTTTAAGGATCAATTTCGCATATATAAACACCTTGGATTGATGTAGTGATATGGATTTGACTTTTTAGTCATGATACCTTGCATCCCTAGAAATTTGAAAAAAAGTTAGTCGGACTAGAACGAGGATTCATCCTAGTCTCAAATTTTTCTCCCCAAATTTTGGGATCTTAATTTGGCAGTGTTATAATGTTTAAATCCCACTTAGTGTGAAATTTAATCAATTCCAGGTTGGCCCATGATCAAAATTAAAGTTAGGGTTTCATATATATAACCTTTTCTTTCCTCATTTGAAGCATCCATTCTCTAGCAATTGAAGGAGACCTCTTATGAAGTGAAAGTGCAGGTTTTATGTGGAGTCAAAATTCATAAAATTCATAATTCACCAAGTCTTCATCAACATTTTTCATCATCCATGGAAGATTAAGAGATATTGAAGAATAATAAGGAGATCACCGACTATTGATTGGCTTGTACCTCTCCCTTAGGGTTTGGTATGGTTTCATTCTATTTTCATATCTCTATGTAAGTTTTCAGATCTATATATCATTCATTTTCAAATTTGCATTTGTGTAGGGGAAAAAAAGTGAGACTAGGTCAATCATGCCCTAATCCTACCTTTTGACACACATTACGGAATATGAAAGAGCCTAGAGATATCGCACAATTGGCTACTTCTTTTGGTGAAAGAGAGAGCCACGGGATATCTATTAGGATTTCTATTCCCTTGTTGAAATTGTAAGATCAAGTAATGCAAGTTCAAACCCTAATCCCAAAATGCAAGTATGAACCAATAACAAGATTGCAGAATTGAGATTAAACAATGAACAACTGTAAGTACAAGGAGGAAATAAGAATGCAGATATGTACCCAGAGTCAAAATCAGACTGAAAATGTTCGGGACGGGAGCGCGGGCGCCACTATCCTGAAAACTGCACCGGAAACCACTGTTCTGCACTCTGAAACACTATCTGGAAACTGTCTGTCCGGAGGACCAGGGCGCCCAGCGCCTCTGTCCCAGGGACCAGGGCGCCCAGCGCCCCTGTCCTGGCAGGACCAGGGTGCCCAGTGCCCCTATCCCAGTCTCCTGCTCTGCAATTTCACACAGAGTGCTGTTCCAACCTTCTCTCTCCGGATCTGTATCCCGCGGCATCGTCCGAATCTCGAAACCTGCAATAATATCTGAAAAGGGGGAGGGGCAGCTATATAGGGCTTTGCCTTAGTCAAACCCTGCTTCGGTGATTTCCACCTCCACGAATAGCCAAGTTTTTTTGTAAAATGTATTGTGTGTGCAGACCTAGTGTGTGTGCAAGGTCCAAAATGCAAGAAAGCAAACTAGAGCAACCTAGAAAGTAAACCCTAATTGCTTGCAAATGATAATGTAAATGCTCTAAATCAAGATGCAATGTGATCTAAAGCATGAATAAATGATGTATCAAAGCCTATGCAAAGACATGAAAACAATACGAAATCATACCCAACCCTCAAGGGAGGAGTACAAGCCAATCTTCAGTCGGTAATCTCCTATTGTTCTTCAATGTCTTCCAAGCCCTAAGTGGATGAATGAATTTGATAGATGCTTGATAGAATGATGTTGAATGTTGTTGAAGTCCTCAAAGATCTGCTCTTTCGCTGCATATGATGTTCCTGGAAACAAAAATCTGATCCCTTCAAATGAAGAAGGAGAGCTCTTATGTAGGAAACCCTAGATCAAAAATTCATATTTTGGCCGACCTAGAGATTGAATATCCCGCCAATTTCTTGGGGTTAAGCTTTATTTTATGATTGGATCGTGCTCCCAAAATTTTGGGGAAAATGTCCGGGACCATGTGCACCGGGCGCCACGGTCCCGACAACTTTTCACCAAATTTTCAGGGCCGTCGGATATGATGATTTTAGAGAGAATCCCGAAGTTACAGGTGATTTCGAGATGCTTTGACCCTGAAACCAAGCCCCCAAGTTCGAAATAGGACTTAATTAGGGTTTTTTGATTGAGTGATGTATTGAAGGAATAAAATGTGAGGGGCACACTTTAGTGAAAGGGCCCAACTTTATGATGTAGAGAATGATGAAATAGGACCTTAGACCTAATTAATTTGATTAAGTGCTAAAGGAGAAATGCAATGCAGAATATAAAATGCACTAAGGCGGGTGCTAAACTAGGTGTGAAATTGTACCACCCTAGCGAGTGCGTACAATTTACGACGCTACATTTAGCCCCCACTTTAGTGGTCATATGAGTACTACGTGCATATGCAAGCTAAAGTACAGAAAAGTAAACATTATTTGAAAAAGGATATATCCATAAGTTGTCGGACGAAGCCCCCAGCGGTATTTGCAGTACACAATTAGGAACCGCACCCTACAAAACACACGTTAGATCACAAAATCACCTAATGCTTACTAGGGAAAGTGATGAAATCTATGAGTAGCTATATGCCCCCCCCTATTTCGACTTGCTTATTAGGGAGGTGAAACAGGGTAGCATGTTTACTTGCAACAAATTGTGTAATAGAGTATTGATGAGGGGTGTTCGCTAAATAGGCTTCATCAGAGCACTTTGTGGAACATCCCGAGAGTAGGGGAAGGAAAATACGATTCCAACACAACAAACAGCTCGAAAATCGCATCTCCCAAACCCAAGTTATGATAAAATGAATGGTAGAGGAAAATTAGGGTTTCAAAAAGTAAGAATAAACAAATGAGAGTATATACTTCGAAAGTGACACTTGTATTCGTCACTTTGTTGATTTCAGAATACTATTCAGTGCAGCGGAGCCCACATAGCCATCATCATGCCTTCACGATGACCGGAGCATCCCACGAGGATTGAGAGCCTGCGCTAGGCCATGATCGACGACAAGCCACTGGACGAGGTGAGTTGACTGAACGTTTGAATTTTGATTTTTCGCATGTTTGACTTTTTCGTGATCGTATGCGGGCCTCGAAGGCTGACCGGGGCCCACCCAGGGTGCCCTGGTCCCCCCAGGGCGCCATGGTCCCTGACAGGGGCACCATGGTCCCTGACAGGGTGCCATGGTCCCCTCAGGGCGCCATGGTCCCTGACAGGGCGCCATGGTCCCCAATCAGGGCCTGGCGAGAGGTTCCGGGGCTAGCATACGATGTGCGATGGTTTGCATTTGCGATTTCAATGATCAAGTACTGATTATGGTCATGTTTTCGTGTTACAGGGTCTCCCGTACATGAGAGAGCACACAGCGGGACATATTCTTCGCACTTTGCGAGATCAGATTCCACGGTTGACTCAGTCAGAGAGAGACACACTATCAATTGTAGGATTGTGGTACATGATTCTCATGCCGGCCATTCAATTTCATCCTGTGATGCTGATGGCCTTGATGGAGCGATGGGATCCTGACACATGCACCTTTCACCTTCCAGTAGGAGAGCTGATGGTCACACTCAAGGATGTGTACCGTATACTTTGTCTTCCTATCAGAGGAGCGACAATTACATACGCGACCGATCGGTCAGCGGAGGATCATCAGAGAGAGCAGGTGTATTGCATAGGGAGAGTCATGCCGAGCGAGATGAGAGGTCACATCATGGTCAGCCGGCTCTTACATCCTACAGGGGAGGTACCACTTCTGAGACGCCTTATGATAGCCATCATAGCACTAGCCGTCTGCCCTAATGGGCGAGAGACACACATGCATGGGGGCCTCACATGGTGTATCAGAGCGATGGAGAGACACAGGAGAGTGTATGCGTGGGGTCAGAGTATGCTAGCACATCTCTATCACGACCTTGAGGAGTATGTATTCGGACAGGGTTGTAGTTTGATGACATGCACACTTTTACAGGTGTGGATTTTAGAGCATTTCACATGCACCAGGCCCGTCGGCTTTCCACTGAGTACAACGAGCGAGCAACCTAGGGTGTTCTCTTATCCACTTACCAGCAAGTGGAGATTTGGAGATTTATTATATTGGAGAGTGATTATTGACAGACTGACAGCCGAGGTGATAGTGTGGAGACCTTACCTACTGATGCACAGATGGGATGGTATGGAGAGACAGTTAGCATGTCTACAGAGGAACTGCCTACTGCGAGGACGATATGCACACATCATAGTCCCTTTCTACTTTGACCGAGTACGGAGGTAGTTCGGACTAGAGCAGTGTGTTCCAGCTGATGTGCCCATCTATACTCAACACTCACGAGTCCTTCCCAGACCTGGAGCAGTAGCGAGACCGACAGTAGATGATATTGAGATTACAGACTTAGAGGGATCTGATTAGGATGTAGTCACTGACTATTCTGCAGAGCCTGGAGCACATCGTAGATATGTTTCATGGTTCATGAGATCATATCCAGGTCCTATCTTTCCACCAAATCATCTGACAGGCTATCCAGGCCCATGGAGACATGGAGACTGAGATGAGGACAAGGGATCTAGGTCAGAGGAGCCAAAGGAGGGAGAGGGTCATGAGGAGGCGGGAGATCCTGATCCACCTACAGGCGATCAGCCCAGTGACGAGGAGGAGGAGGATGAGGATGCAAATAGAGAGGAGGACGAGGAGGATGCAGGTGATGATGCGGATGAGGGTGAGGATGATGATGACGAGGAGGACAACGAGGAGGAGGATAGAGATGAGGAGGAGGAGTCGGATGCAGCTCCCCACCATTCAGGAGACGATACCATAGCTCTAGATCCACCTCCTATTCTCCAACAGGGGGAATAGGAGGCGATACGGAGACCTGTCACCAGTACCATCTAGCCTACACCCATCGTGGATAGAGTATACGAGCGAGGGGAGCCTAGCGGTTCTCAGTCACAAATACTACCATATCATGATCCCTACTGGCGCGAGGGAGATCCAGGTATAGTAGGTTTATATTGATTGATGAATGTTTTGATGATATAGAATGGTACTAACAAAAATCTGTTCTACTGCCACAGCTAATGTGCAGGAATGGCGTTCCTTGATTCAGTAGGCAATGACAGACATTTCCATGATAGCACAAATCCCCAGTTCCTCACAGATTGCCTATAGGCCTCAGGGGAACGTGGGTCGGCATGAGGATTTGTTTTTCCCATTCCGAGTACAAGTAGATATATGGAGGGAGAGAGAGAGAGTCCTATCAGAGGACCTCCAGCAGGCACGACAGAGAGAGAGAGTCCTATCAGAGGACCTCCAGCAGGCGCGGTGAGATCTAGCAGTAGCTCAGACCGAGGCTACCACCTATCGTGCGATCCTTATGGATAGGGATCGTAGGAGTTCCTCTCGGAGTCACTCACAACCTATATCGCGCTACACACCCATGGGTCCACCTTCATGGCCAGACCAGGAGGGAGCATCCAGTCGACACTCTCCAGCCACTAGCCCTAGGGATAGGAGATGATTTTATGATGTAAAAGAGAGGTCACATTTCGGATGTACAGTGACCTAGATTTGTATACGATTCACACATATATATATGTATATACATGCTTATCTTTTGTCTCAAATGTGTTATCTTTAATGCTTAAAACAATGTATGTTTTGTTTTGATTAAATCTAATACATTTGGTAAATGTACATGTATGTTCAGAATTTAATTGCCATGTGATTGATTTCTCAATGCTCCATGATTAAATTGATACATGTGTGACTTAATTAAAATATTTAATCAAGTGCTACATTGATGATAAGGAAGAAATATGCATTAAGTCTAAGAATCATATAACTAATGTGATTTAATTTTGAACTTAAACACAACATGATACAATTCTACTTAATACATAAAGACATTGTATAATATGCTAGCATAATGAGAAATGTAAACCTTTTACAATTTACATTAATGAATTCAAGACAAACTATAAAGTAAGAAGACATGCTTGTCAGGAATGAAGCAATATAGATTAAACGACATAACATTTAATTCTATTTTGCTTTAATTAAGAAATACTAACATATTATCCAATGTTGAAGAATTTGAAAAGAAGATAGATAAGAAATGAAAAATTAAGCATAATATCTACGCAAGTGCATAGCATTGATAGGTTCTTTAAGAGGCGTACCGTCTACATCCACTATTTTGTAAGCACCTGATCCATAATCCTCAATAACAATATATGGTCCAAGCCAATTAGGACTAAATTTTCCCTTTTCAGCAGGCAAGGCATTCACATTGCGTTGATTCTCATAAAGGACTAAGTCACCTACTGAGAAGGAACGTTGAATAACCTTGTCATTATAGCTTCGTTGTAGAGTTTTGTGATACGCTTGAATATGCTCAAGAGCGTTTATGCGTTGTTCATCAAGCATCTCAAGTTGTTGAAGTCGTTGTTCCCTATAAGAGTCATCATCTACTATACCTTTGAGAGAAACCCTAAGTGATGGAATTTCTAACTCTAAGGGCATAATAGGATCAACACCATAAACAAGATTATAAGGAGTAATTCCCGTAGCAATTCGTACACTCGTTCGGTAAGCCCAAAGAGCATAGATTAGCTGGTTACTCCAATCCTTACCATGCTTATTTACGGTTTTACGAAGAATTTGTTCAATTATCTTATTAGATGATTCGGCTTGACCATTTGACTGAGGATAATATGGTGTAGAAAATCGATGTTTGATATGATACTTCTCAAGGAATTTCTTCACATCCTTGTTTTTAAACGATGTCCCATTATCTGAGATAATAGTGGAAGGTATCCCAAATTGACAAATGATGTTTTCTAAGAGAAATTGACAAATCACTTCAGCAGTAGTAGAGCGAAGAGGAATAGCTTCTACCCACTTCGTAAAGTAATCTATTGCAGTTATAATGAAGGTGTGTCCTTGAGATGAAGGAGGAGAAATTTTTCCAATAAGATCCAAACCCCATGCGGAGAAAGGCCAAGAAGCTACTTGAGAATGAAGTTCTTGGGTAGGAGCATGAATTAGATTATTGTGTTGTTGACACTGATGACATTTCTTAACAAATGAAAAGGAATCCTTCTGCATAGTTTGCCAATAGTATCCCATACGAAGCAACCTATGAACCAGGGATTTGCCCCCAAAATGCCCCCCACAGGCACTTGAATGTGCCTCTTCAAGAGCAACGGGGATTTCCGACTTGTTAAGACAACGAAGGAGAAGACCATCATAACCCCTTCGATAAAGGACATTAGAAAGGATGATATATCTAGCAGACAGCTTGCGGATTCTAGCCCTAGTGTTCCTATTAGCGAAATCAGGAAAGGTACCATTGGTCAAATATCTTACGATATGCGAGAACCATTCATCTGAGTCTACAAAGTCACAACATGTTATCAAGCTAGAATCCTCTTCAATAGCCGGAGAAATAAGATTGTGAATAACGAAATTAAGATCGACCATAGGGTCCTCTAAAGATACTAGAGAAGCCACACATGCCATTGCATCCGCATGTCGATTATCTTTTCGAGGAACGGGTTCCATGGTATAAGAATCAAAATTTTGTAATAAAGAGATAGCAAGATCTTTATATTGTGATAATTTGTCTTGTTTTGCTTGATACACTCCTGTTACTTGTCTTATAATCAATTGCAAATCTCCATAGATATGTATGTGTTTTATATTCAGGGCCAAGGCTGCTTTTATTCCCGCTATAAGAGCCTCATACTCAGCAACATTATTGGTACACAGGAAATTTAGACGATATGATAAGGGAATAGGTTTCTTTGTAGGAGAAATTAGAACAACACCTGCCCCCGATCCCGTACGACACTTAGAGCCATCAAAGTATAACTCCCAAGTTTCATCTTTCTCTATAGAAAGAATGAAGTCATCAGGAAAGGACTTAGGGTTAGGGAAGGAGAAAGGCGAAGGGGCCTCAACTAAGTGATCAGTCAACGCTTGTCCTTTAATTGCTCTTTGGGAAACAAATTTAAGGTCAAATTCAGTTAACATCATAACCCACTTAGCTAGACGTCCTGATAAATCAGTTTTAGAGAAAAGATGCTTCAAAGGATCAAACTTAACCATGACATGGACTTCTGAATTTAAAAGATAATGTCTCAATTTCTGAGTTGCAAACACCACGGCCAAGCATTGTCTCTCTATCGCAGAATATCGGGTCTCAGAATTGAGTAAGGTATGACTTATGTAATAAACCGGACATTCCTTACCATCTTTATCATGTTGTGCTAACAATGCTGCGAGAGCATGAGAAGAAGCAGCTGTATACAGAAGGAAGGGTCTAGAAGGTTCGACAGGTTGAAGAATAGGAGGACTAGCCAAATACACTTTTAAATCTTCAAATGCTTGCTGACAGTCTTCATTCCATTGAAAAGTGATATCCTTTTTAAGAAGTTGAGTAAAAGGAAAGGTACGATCCGCAAGTTGAGACACGAACCTATGAATAGCTTGAATCTTTCCTTGTAAGCTTTTAAGTTGAGACACATTTTGAGGAGGTGGCATGTTAACAATAGCATCTATTTTCTTAGTGTCCACCTCAATCCCATGATGCGAAACTATGAATCCTAATAGTTTTCCACTATCCACACCAAAAACACATTTTCGGGGATTCAAGCGCATGTGATATTTATGAATTCTTTCAAAAATTTGGTGGAGGATTGTAACATGATCCATGCGAAGAAAGGATTTAGCTAAAATATCATCAACATAATCCTCTAAAATCTTATGCATATAATCATGAAAGATAAGGGTCATCGCTCGTTGATAAGTTGCACCGGCGTTTTTAAGTCCAAAAGGCATCATTATCCAACAAAACGTACCCCAAGGAGTGGTGAAAGCAGTTTTGAATTGATCTTGAGGGTTAATAAAAATTTGATTGTAGCCCGAAAAACCATCCATGAAGGATAACAAGGCATGTCCTGCCGTAGAATCAACTATCATGTCAATGTTTGGAAGAGGGAAATCATCTTTTAAAGAAGCCTTATTTAGATCCCGAGAGTCAATACACATTCTTATTTTGTTATCTGGTTTAGCCACAGCAACAATATTTGAAATCCATGGGGAATAGTCAATAGGGCGGATAAATCCAGCCTCCAATAATTTTTCAATCTCAGCTTTAACAAGCAGAGCCACCTTGGGATTCATTTTTCAAATCTTTTGTTTCACGGGCTTAGCATCAGGAACTAAGACAATATTATGAGTAACAATCTTAGGATCTATACCAGGCATGTCAGAATATGCCCAAGCAAAGATCTCAGGGAATTCATGCAATAGTTCTTCATATTGTTTCTGTTCCTCTTCATCCAAACATTTCCCAATTTTAATGACTTTCTCTTTATTGCAAGGATCGATCTTAACATCAGTGGTGTCACTTATGAGAAGATTACTTTGTTGAGGAGTGTCCTTTAACTGAGGGAATTCTTTCACAATCTTATCATTATCAATCTCTTTTCCAAAATAGGCTTTAGTGTTCAAACAATAAGGGAGTCCCCTATTGTGATGATAACGAGGAAGAGTGTCATAGGCTCCCAAGAACTCAGCTAAAGCATCGTCGGTAGGGAAGATATCCAAAGCACAATCACCCGAAGGATCCCCATCAATATACTCAGGATGTTGTATTGATAAAGATGTAGATATAGCATTAACACTAATGCATGGTCTTTTAGAAGCTTTAGTACGTCTGCAGGGATTATAGCCAAGTCCAAAGGCATAATTGTGAAAATTAGTCTCTAGAGGAACTCTTATCCCTTGTTCATGAGCACCACAACCTTTTCCATGATACCCATGCTTAGCAAAAATGCGAAAACCACGACCATAACGATCAGCCATTTCAGGAAGAGAAGGTGGTTTTTCATAAGACAAAGAATCAAACTCTTCATAATTATAGATGTGAGGAGAAGAAGTTTGAGAAGCGGCCACAAAATTATTACTCATAGATTCAGGTAAGGTTGATTGATTTTTAGCTTCTTCTTTCTTTTCAACTTTATGATTTTCAGCTTCTTCCTTCTTTTCAACTTTAGTTTCTCTAGAAAGAACCTTATATTCACCTACAAAGGTAGGGTTAAAATCAAGAGATCCCCAATCATCCTCTGCAAGAACCTTCTCAGGATCAAAATCCTTTTTATGTGTAGTTTCAAGTCGAGAAGGATCCTCTTCAGGAGCTCCAGACTCATCCAAAGAATTCCGATCATCAGAGAGCGAGGATTCATTGATAGGTTTCTTGTTTAAAGAGTCATCACTAGACGAGGATGGCTTAGAAGAACTCCCTTTGGAAGTAGATGTTTGTAGACAAGCTTGAAAATTAGTATCACCCATCAAGGTGTATGTCTTATTGTTATAAACGAATTTAACTTGTCTATGCAATGTAGAGGGGACAGCTTGCATGCTGTGAATCCAAGGCCTCCCTAATAACAAGTTGTATGTAAAAATTTCCTGGCATAACATGGATAGGAGTAGGAAAAGTAACAGGTCCCACTGTGAGAGGTAAGGTGATGATACCTAATGAAGTCTTAGCCACATTGTCAAAGCCACGAATGGGACGAGAGTCAGGCTCAATAAGAGATGTATCCACATTCATCTTATGCAATAAATTAATGCTACACACATTAAGGCCAGAGCCATTATCTACTAGTGTTCGTCTTATAGCAGTGTCTTTCATGACAACCACAATCATCAAGGGATCATATTGTTGTTGAATTTCACTAGTAGGCAACTCATCTTGGGTAAACACAATTTGAGCTTTAGGATTCATCACAGAGTTAACAAAAGATGCTATATTACTAGACGTATTCGGTGGAGGAACATTCAAATCTTTCAAGGCATCTTGTAACATTCCATGATGAGCGGAAGAAGTTTGAATCAAATCCCAAAGGGATATCTTAGCAGGGGTAGCTTTAAGTTGTTCTATGAGATCATATTCCTTACCCATAACTTGCGAAATATGGGGAGCTTGAGGAAGAATTGGTTGAGGATTAGGAAGAGAGACTGGAATAACAGGGGGAGGATTAGGTTGCCTATTATTTCTGGTATGATAGGTATGGGCAACTGCATAATAACTCTCTCTAGTTATTTGCTTAGCATAATTGTAAGGACTTATAGGTTTTCTTCCTTGTACAGTGATGATTGGTTTATTCGGGGTGTGAAAGGAATCATGATCATACCTTCCTTAAACAGTAATGAGAGGTGATTTAGGAATTTGAAAGGTAGGAGAAGGATAAGCACCTTGGACTTCAAAAAGAGGCTTGTTATGTTCATTCAAGTTTATCATGTTAACCAATTTAGAGGCCTTGTTCTTGTTTAAAGATTTCGATAAAGCCACAAAGTCATCAAGAGCATCATCCAACAAAGCATGATCATATCGGTTAAAAGGTTTGTCTTTTGATTCAAAAGGAGACATCTCCTCATAGAGGGGATTATTGAAAACAACCATGTTACTAGATTCAGGGGAAGAGTTGATAGGAATGTATCCGTGAGAGGAATCATTCGACTTATCTTTCTCATCACACCTAAATGGCATAGTAACAAGGTTTATGAGTTTTTGGTAAAATGAAGGTTTAGCATCCTTAGGGTTTAAAAACTCATCTAAAGCTTCATCTAATTCATCTTGGCTATACTCATAATAATCATCAAAAGCATGAACATTTTGCAAATAAAAATCTGACATTTTGAAAGGATTACATAAAATTTAAACACACAATGCAAAGAAACACACTCTTTTTTTTTTTTCTTTTTAATGAAATGAAATGAAAACACACTAAATCTAGATCTAGATCTAGCAATGATAGATTCATGTCGGCTTCACCAAAATGTGTAGGGGAAAAAAAGCGAGACTAGGTCAATCATGCCCTAATCCTACCTTTTGACACACATTACGGAATACGAAAGAGCCTAGAGATATCGCACAATTGGCTACTTCTTTTGGTAAAAGAGAGAGCTACGAGATATCTATTAGGATTTCTATTCCCTTGTTGAAATTGTAAGATCAAGTAATGCAAGTTCAAACCCTAATCCCAAAATGCAAGTATGAACCAATAACAAGATTGTAGAATTGAGATTAAACAATGAACAACTGTAAGTACAAGGATGAAATAAGAATGCAGATATGTACCCAGAGTCAAAATCAGACTGAAAATGTTCAGGACGGGAGCGCAGGCACCACTGTCCTGAAAACTGCACCGGAAACCACTGTTCTACACTCTGAAACACTGTCTGGAAACTATCTGCAAACTGTCTGTTCGGAGGACCAGGGCGCCCAACGCCTCTGTCCCAGGGACCAGGGCACCCAGCGCCTCTGTCCCAGGGACCAGGGCGCCCAGTGCCCCTGTCCTGGCAGGACCAAGGTGCCCAGCGCCCCTGTCCCAGTCTCCTGCTCTGCAATTTCACACAGAGTGCTGTTCCAACCTTCTCTCTCCGGATCTGTATCCCGCGGCGTCGTCCGAATCTTGAAACCTGCAATAATATCTGAAAAGGGGGAGGGGCAGCTATATAGGGCTTTGCCTTAGTCAAACCCCCGCTTCGGTGATTTCCACCTCCACAAATAGCTAAGTTGTTTTGTAAAATGTATTGTGTGTGCAGACCTAGTGTGTGTGCAAGGTCCAAAATGCAAGAAAGCAAACTAGAGCAACCTAGAAAGTAAACCCTAATTGCTTGCAAATGATAATGTAAATGCTCTAAATCAAGATGCAATGTGATCTAAAGCATGAATAAATGATGTATCAAAGCTTATGCAAAGACATGAAAACAATACGAAATCATACCCAACCCTCAAGGGAGGAGTACAAGCCAATCTTCAGTCGGTAATCTCCTATTGTTCTTCAATGTCTTCCAAGCCCTAAGTGGATGAATGAATTTGATAGATGCTTGATAGAATGATGTTGAATGTTGTTGAAGTCCTCAAAGATCTGCTCTTTCGCTACATATGAAGTTCCTGGAAACAAAAATCCGATCCCTTCAAATGAAGAAGGAGAGCTCTTATGTAGGAAACCCTAGATCAAAAATTCATATTTTGGCCGACCTAGAGATTGAATATCCCTCCAATTTCTTGGGGTTAAGCTTTATTTTATGATTGCATCGTGCTCCCAAAATTTTGGGAAAAATGTCCAGGACCATGTGCATTGGGCACCACGGTCCCGGCAACTTTTCACCAAATTTTCAGGGCCGTCGGATATGATGATTTTAGAGAGAATCCCGAAGTTACAAGTGATTTCGAGATGCTTTGACCCTAAAACCAAGCCCCCAAGTTTGAAATAGGACTTAATTAGGGTTTTTTGATTGAGTGATGTATTAAAGGAATAAAATGCAAGGGGCGCGCTTTAGTGAAAGGGCCCAACTTTATGATGTAGAGAATGATGAAATAGGACCTTAGACCTAATTAATTTGATTAATTAAGTGCTAAAGGAGAAATGCAATGCAGAATGTAAAATGCACTAAGGCGGGTGCTAAACTAGGTGTGAAATTGTACCACCCTAGCAAGTGCGTACAATTTACGACGCTACAGCATTATTTCTTTATATCCATATTGCATTTGTGATTTGAATCATTTACATTATGTTCATTTAAGGTTTCTACTCCAAACGTAGGTTAAAACTCTAGTTTTGCATTCTAGCTCATTAAGAGCTTACAAACACGTGATATTATAGGGTGCGCACACTTTTCAATACTTTATCTCTATTTGTGGAGGTGGAAATCACCAAAAAAGGAGTTTGACTAAAGAAAAACCCTATATAACTACCCATACACCATTTTTCATATTGTAGGTGTAGGTACAGGTTTTCAATAGAGATATGAACTTTTGAGAAGTCATAATCAAAATGAATAGATCTAGATCCAGAAGTAGGTCTTAGATCTTTGGGACCAAAGTTCCCAGCACTCTTGTCTTGTACTATAGTGCCCAACACCTTGGTACTCTGCATTTGGTGACAGGTTTTGGCAGTTTAGGCTTTGAGGATTTCAATTTATAGATTTTTTTATTCCTATCCCAATATAGTGACAAGGACTAGAGTTCCAAATTCCCCGGTCTTGCTCAATCAAGACCAATTTTCAATATCAAGTACACATTTGAATTTCATTCTTAGATCTGTAAATTGTGTCTCAGTTTCATTTTTATATCTTTCTATTATTGCCGTTAAGTTAGTATCTTTCATACATTTCATTAGCTTGGCTTGTCATTACTTTACATTTGATCCATTTTCCTTTCATAACAGCAAAGCAATAGAAACCCTCAAAGTATTCCTTGACTCTCTTTCAAAAGAGGAAGTTAAAGTGAATCACTTCCTTAGGCTCTTTCATATTCCAATGTGTGAATGAGAGTGAGATTAAGTCTTAGTCTACCCGATTCCATTTTCACCCTACATAATGACCTAGATAATGGAAGGGCATAGTGCAAGAATACAAGATTAAACTTAGTAAGGAAAAGAATACAATTGCCAAGATGAAAGATCAATTTCAAGGAATCAAAGAATATGAAATTAGATAAAGAAAAATGTAGAAGATGAAGTTTCCAAGCTGAAAGAAAACAAAGAATGTGAAGACTTACTCAAAATGGATAAAATTGTCAACCTAAATATTCAATTTGAGGAGGTTCAATGATCGCTAATTGTTTGCATTCAAAGATTCATGTCAAAATTGTTAAATTCTATAAGCTTGAGGAAGAGATTGTTATAATGCAATGAATTCTCAGTCATTTAATAGTCAATTTTATGCTTGCAATATTTTTGGTCGTAAGGCTAATGAATGCAAAAGTAGATTAATAAGGAATAGTTTCATGAACAAGAATAATGCCATGACTGTTTAATAATTTTATGGCGACTACTATATCTACAATAAGTTTGGTCATAGGGTTGTTGATTATAGAACTAATGTAAGAAGTATTTACACTCCATAACATAGTATCACTTCATAGCTGTAGTAAAATAGGACACATTGCTAAGTACTGCAAGGGGAAGAATATGAGTGTTTCTACACCATAAAAGAAGATTTATTTGGATCAAGAAAAGAACAAGATAAAGAAGATTTGGAAGAAGTTAGTTGAAGTAGATAAAAGATCCAAAATTTGGCCTAGTGTAAGAATGTCCTCCAAAATTTAAAAGGAAATCCAATAGTGAAGGGGATTTATTCACTGCATATATTTTATCACTCTTAAATGTTAAGGATTCTTCTTTAAGCTTACAATTATGATTATGTTCAAGAGATGTTTGAGGTAATGATGAAGATAAGATGGTAAGTTCAGCCTAAATAAGACAAAATGAAAGGAAGATTCAATTGATGTTGTAGATGATATTTGTAGAGTGAAAACTTAGACTCTATATCCAAATGGGGGGGACTTAAATTTTCTCTTGTATTAAAGTAGTCTACTCCTCAGGGGGACTGGGATGTCATTTACTTATTTCTCTCTGGTGGAGCATGCAGTTATCAAAAATTGCTAACAGTGAGAACATGTGTCAAAAGGAGAGACTGTTGCCTTGAAGAAAGGAGAGAGAAGTTCGAATGAATAAAGAGAATGGAGGTGATAAAAAATGTATAAATAAGAGTTCACAATTGTCATGGTGAAAATTAGGGTTTCACCATGGGATGTAGTAAAATTGCTATTTTTTTTATAGTACCATTGTTGAGTTCAATGATAGTCCCAAAGACACTGAGAGGGGGGGTGAATCAGTGTCTAACTAGTTAATGGAATATTTAAACTTATTTATAACTATGCAACTTAAATCAATGTACTGGTAAACAAGAAATAATGCAGTAAAGAGAAATTATAGAGACAACATAAATGCACACCATAACACAAAAGATTTTGGCGAGGAAACCCTATGTGGGAAAAACCTCAGTGGGATTTGTGACCCACAATATTTACTCACTGGCCAATATGAATAAATATTACTTACAACATGGGCCTACACATGCAGGAAGGCCAACAACCTAGAGCTCACTGGTCAATAGAAGAGTCTCACTTACTACAAAATGGATAATTAAATCCAATACAATGTATTGCTCAAAATAGCATCTCTAATGCCTGGTTCAGTACCAGTTTAAGCTTAGTCAGATACCTTAACCAAAAACCTTTTGTTGTCTTTACACAATATCCTTCTACTCCATGCTATTACAAAAAATGTCCTCAAGTCTATCAAAATAATTTATAAGATCTCATACATATATGAGTCTTTAAAATACATCATGTTGGGTTACAAATAATTAATTACATTTACAATACAATCCATATAAAAAAACTTTGTCTCATGTTGGCCTGAGAGCCGGTATACTTCATTGTCGATGTAATCTAGATGTCGATGTCGGTGCCTACTGATGTATGATGTCTGCAATGTTGGTGCATGTGTAGAAACTTGTTACTAGTTGGTTTCCATCAATGAAAAAATAAACCATATTCTCATAGCGTGTAGAATGCCAACAATCTCCCCCTTTGGCATTGATGGCAACACTCATGAGAAAAATCCAAAACTGTTATCCAAAAATGAAGTCCAAAATCTTATCCCAAAAAGAGTGTGCTCCCCCTAAGAAAGTGATCTCCTTTGTGCATTATCTTTCTCCATACTACTCCCCCTTTGACATCAATGGCAAAGGATGTGAAAAAGAGTCAAAGAATGCAAAAGTGCTACCTCATAGCCTATAACCGGTTTTGTACAAGTTGAAAAATGTGTGCTAAAATTATATTTAGGCTTTGCATGAATTTGTTATTGTCAAAAAGAATGGTCTTTGTTTGCTGGATCAAGCCAGTTAGATAGTGCATCTATTGCTCCCATGATCATTCTCCTTGAATTGATGCCTTTGATATCTCAACCCGCTGAGTGATAAGACTGTCCAATCTTGGACCAAGTTTTATTTTCAGCTCCCGGGCTTGAATTTTATTCTTTCTTTCTCTTTCTCAAGTTTCTCCAACTTCTCCTCAAAAACTACCATTTCCTGCTCAAAAACTGAGATAAGTCTAGAAGAACCTATCATATTATCCGCTATATCATCTATTTCCTTCTGTGTCTTCTTAATATCCTCATCAATATCATTAGTCAGGTGGTGAGTCTTGCAAGCTTCTCTATATAGTTCCTTATATTCCAAAATTGTTGAGTTAGGTGTTGGTAATAGTGAATCCATGTGCTCAGTATAGTTTTTGATGGTTTTCTCAAAGAATTCACTTTTCTCTTTATCTACTCTATCCTTTACAGTATCCTCATTCACCTTATCTATAGTTAGAACGTTCTCAGAAAAAAACTTGGACAATGTGTCCAATTTGCCTAATGAATCCTCAATGTGATCTATCTTACAGGTTGGTGCAATCATCTTCAAGATAGGTAGTGTGTCATCAATAGCCTTAAATGCTAAGGCATTGCAATCTATTATCCTCTTAATAGAATCCAATAGAACATCTGTTACATTGGTGGGTCTGAATTCTCCTGTAGATGTGCTTGGTTTTGCAATAGATTTCCTTTCAACAGATACTTGCCCAATTACCTTCACTATTTCTTCCTTGTTTCCATCGATTGCCTCCTCTTTATTTACATTTTCAACTGGTTTCTCTGTCTATGTAATTACCATTGCTTCTTTCAGTTTTTTGATTTGTATATGTATCTCTTCAACTGTTGGTTTCTCTGACTCTGATTTCTCTATGTTAGTTACCTTATCATTTGTCTATTTCTCAGTCTCTGGTTGCTCAACTTGTGTCGGTATCTCAGTGTTCAGGGAGTCAATAGTGTGTTCCAGTGACTCAAAGATTTCACTGATCTTAGCATCATTTGCCTTAACCTCAACAGTCTCTTTATGCATAACAATGTTAATATCTTTTGTATCTATATTCATGGTGAAAAGAATTTCAGAATCAGGGTTAGTGTCATCATGAGTTACTTCTTTAGTTGCCTTAACCGATTAATTGTCTGTTTGTACCAGTGTTTCAGAAGTTATTGGTGGAGTATCCTATGTTGGTGGAGGAATGTTATTTGTTACCTTTATAATAGGTATACTACCAATTTTTCTTTTCCCTTTGTCCTTTTGGTATACCTTAGCAAAATATTTGTTCATTTCCCATCTCTCTCTTTCCTCTTTCTTTTCTTTTTCCACAAAAAATGTGTCCCATTTGTCCATAGTTTCATCAGCAATCTCTTTCACTATCCCAGCCATCAGGATAACCTGTCGGTATCCACTCACAAAAACTGACTGGTTTTCTTCATAAATTAGTTCATCATTTTCCTCTTTAGAATTTATAGGATGTACTGCCAATAAGGCTTCAACCTTTAACTTTTTATCTAGTTTCATCACTAACATTCTTTTAGCTTCTAACCTTAAATACAAGTCATTTGGCAGATCATCTACAACTTCAATCAAAACTTTCTTATAGATGTCTAAATGTAAAATAATACTAGCCTCTATTGTGTCCTTGTCAAAATCTTTGAATGAATGGTACAATTTATTTACATTGTAAAGTTTTCCATCTTGTGTTATCTCAATCACCAGTTCCGCTGGTGTAAGAGTATTCGGTGTCTTAGTTTTTTGTTTCTTCTTTGGGGTAAGCTTCTTCTTAGGTTCCCTTACAACCTGTAGCTTTTTCCTTAATATTCTAGCCTTTTTAGGTGAAGGAGAAGGTACCGGTGAGGGTTTTCTCCTCTTCCTTTGTACTCTTTTGAACTCAGATGCTTTTTCCACTGTCTTTGTCCAAAGATGTGACAACCGGTGAAACATGAGCTTCCGGTTTTAGTCCTTCTAGTTCACTAGTAGATATACTAGTTAAGTTCATTACATTCTCCTTAACCTCCTTAGCCATCTTGGATGCATCTCTGATAAACTTTTCTATCCTTTTTCTCTACTTCTGCATCAAAACAACACTCTCAATAGTCTCAGCATTACCAAAAATTTCTTCATATGGTTCTTTAGGTGCATCAAGGGGTGTTTTAACATATGCTTCAAGAATATTTAGGTCAACTTCATAACCCATTTATATTATCCAAATAGTTCTAGGAGTAACAACTTCCATCCATGTTTCATCTCATTTGATTACAAAGAAGATTTGCTTATCATACTTATCTACTATGCTCTGTGGTATCCTTTCTCTGGCTCTCATCTTAGTTTGAAATTTTTTGAAATAGTCTTCTATAATGTTGTCACTGTTAGAGCCCATACCGGTGATAGCTTCCATGATTTTCTTTCCTACTGGGATGTCATAGCCAAAGTCCTTATGAGAAATGATGGATATCTCTTTGGTGAAGTAAAGCATTAAACACACAAGTAACTTTCCAAAACAAAATGTCCCCTTCTTGTCACCCTTAATCTTCTTTAGGTTATCAATCAGCTTATCCTTAAGCCATTCACATATATCAATCCTAGCATTTTTTTTACCATCTCATATGCACTGTGAATACATAAGTTGGAAACAAAGTTTAATCTATTTGTATGAGTTACTCTATAGCCAAGTACCATGCTCACATATCTCACATTTGCATCAGTAATGTCATTAACCCTAAGAGATATGTTTTCATATGTAGCTCCGGTTAAATCCATAACACCCTTGTTAGATATCTTCTTAGTTTTGTTGGGCCTACTACCGGTTGAGGGTAAACCATTAACTGCCTTGATTGCTTCCTTAGAGATTTTGAAAACTGAATCAAGCCACATAAATTCTCCATGAACTCTGCTTAGTACAAGATGAACAACCTCCTTCAGAAATTTAGGTATGTTCAATATTTCATCAAGTCCTAAGTCTCCTACAATCTTGTGTTCTAGTTTAATCAAACCTTTCTCATTAGTAATAACATCATTGTACATGTTCTTTAGGTCATCAGTCCCTAAATTTTCTATGTTGCAGTGAAAGTAGATTCTAGGGTCTTCGGCAAAAGCAACTCCCTTTGGAATTTTTGAAAAAGCTTCCATAAAATCATCTTGCTTGGCAATTTCAGGGATGATCTTAAACACGGGCCTAGGGTGCTTAATGTTTTCTACCATTGTAGGGTTTGCAATAAACTCAGGTGTAGAAGATGAAGATGCCATTTCAAAAGATAAATACACCTAGATTCTAGGGTCTTCGGCAAAAGCAACTCCCTTTGGAATTTTTGAAAAAGCTTCCATAAAATCATCTTGCTTGGCAATTTCAGGGATGATCTTAAACACGGGCCTAGGGTGCTTAATGTTTTCTACCATAGTAGGGTTTGCAATAAACTCAAGTGTAGAAGATGAAGATGCCATTTCAAAAGATAAATACCTCTTGCTTAAAATCTTGAATGCCAAAAAAACACTTTTGTTGCTTCACCTTTGGATGCCTTTGCTCAATTTTGTGCTCTCTAAATGCTTGAATGCTTGGTGGATTGAAATGAGGGTTTTATGGTGCTTTATAACCAAAAGTTTCTTCAAAAACTGCATTTAATGCTTGCCGATTAAGTGAAAACATAACATATCTACCGGTAAAGAAGAAATGTGTCTTTTTACCATCAACCAAGGGTAGAATGCATTATTTTCAACTTGCTGCCATACCCCCTAAGGATTATTCCTTAGTTAGATGAAGAATCTCCTATCGGTGGAAGGTTACTCTGTTCAAACGGTGCAGAGATAGATTCATCAACTCTCTGATCTCTTTTCTTAATCCATTGTTTTGAAAATTCTTTCTTTATTTCATTTACCTTTGCTTTTCCTTTCTCATTAGATCCTTTCCTATTTGCTAGTATAGTCTTTCTTCTACAAAATTTTGCAATATGCCCAATATTGTTACATGCAAAACAAGTTACATTATTCTTCTGAATAGCTTTTCCATAACCTTGACGGGTTTGTGTTCTGCATTGATTAGATAAATGTCTAAATCTACCACAAACATAGCATTTCACATTCATTCTCCAATTTTATGAATTGTGACCAACTTTATTGTATTTGGAACATTGACCGGTGGGTAAGTTTGTATTATGATTATTTCTAAATCTACATTGTTTTGCTCTATGACCAAATTTATTGCAATTGAAATATTTCCCATTAAATTTATAAGCATTAGGTTGTCTTACTGATTTCCAGTGATCTTGATTGTTTGCAGTCCCGAAACTTTCTCCATGTTCAAATCCAAGTCCAATTGTATGTCCATCAGGTTTTTGTCTTTTCAGCATGTCATCAAGTCTTTCTGAACTTTTCTTGTATTTGTCTTTGTGTTCATTTGCAGTGATCAACTCATTTTCTAGGATGCCAATTTGTCTTCTAATCTCCTCTTTATCATGATGCATGTGAATTAGATCTATCTTTAGCATATCATTCTCATGACAAAGTCTCAAATTTTCATTTTCTCCATCATTAAGTCTCCTAGTCAAGTCTTCTTAATTCTTCTTTCTATCTTCAAAATCCTTACACAACCTCATGGTTAAATCTTGCATTTCATTCCTCATGTTAGTGTTCTCTTGCCTCAACTTATCTGCAATATCACTACAAGTTTCCTTGTCATCATCATGTTTCTGAATTTGCTCATGAAGTTCCTTCCTGTTGTTTTGTGCTATAAAAAAGTTCTCCTGAAGTCCTTTAATGAATTCCTTAGAAGTTCTCAAATCATGTTCAAGTTTGATATTCTTCAATTTTTCTGCATCAAAATCTTCAAGAGCTCCTTCCAAGTGTTTTATCAAACTTTCAATCAGTACCAATTTCAGAATCTTCCTCAAGTTGTTAGGCTTTTGCAAATAGAGGATCGGGCTCTAATACCAATTGTTAGATTCAATGGTAGTCCCCAAGACATTGAGAGGGGAGGTGAATCAATGTCTAACCGGTTAATGGAATATTTAAACTTATTTATAACTTTGCAACTTAAATCAATGTACCAGTAAACAAGAAATAATGCAGTAAAGAGAAATAACAGAGACAACATAAATGCACACCATAACACAAAATATTTTGGCAAGGAAACCCGGTGTGGGAAAAATCTCGGTGGGATTTGTGACCCACAATATTTACTCACTGGCCAATATGAATAAATATTACTTACAACATGGGCCTACACATGCAGGAAGGCCAACAGCCTAGAGCTCACTACTCAATAGAAGAGTTTCATTGACTACAAAATGGATAATTAAATCCAATACAATGTACTACTCAAAATAGCATCACTAATGCCTGGTTCAGTACCAGTTTAAGCTCAGTCAGATACCTTAACCAAAAACCTTTCACTGTCTTTACATAATATCCTTCTATTCCATGCTATTACAAAAAATTTCCTCACATCTATCAAAATGATCTATAAGATCTCATATATATATGAGTCTATACAATACATCATGTTGGGTTACAAATAATTAGTTAAATTTACAATACAATCCATATAAACAAAACTTTGTCTCATGTCGGCCTACAAGTCGGTATACTTCATTGCCAGTGTAATCTAGATGCTGGTGAATGTGCTTGCTGGTGCTAGTGTTTGCCAGTGTATGATGTCTGCGATGTCAGTGCCTGTGTAGAAACCTATTACCGGTTGGTTGTCATCAATGACAACATCAACCATATTCTCATAAAGTGTAGAATGCCAACACCATTACATTGGGAAAAGGTGGAATTTGATAGATCTATCCTTGATAGATCTAAATTTTCTTGTAGTATATTTTTGGATAAGATCGTGTACGAGTTTTTAGATCAATGTTTCAGATCACACTCCATGATCCACCATCGAGATGCATGAGATCTAGATTTTGAGTAGATTCCTAGTTTCCTAGATGGAGTTTCTCTTTCCATTGAAATTCAACTAATTCAATTTAAGATATTGAAATTAGGGTAAATGTGTGGATATTAAAAAAATTATGCATAAACAATGAGCTACAGTTGTCAAATGGAGCCAAAAACTTGGGTCTAAGTAGTAGATGAAGGTTTGGATCTATTCCCTAAAGTTTGGCCTAAATTTTCAAGGTCATGGTGATGGTCTCCTAGGTCCTCTAAACTTTTTTCCATCCAAAAGAGAACTTGTTTGTCTCTACAAATCATGTCATTCCTCTGCATGTAGCTTTGTACTTGTTCCCACACACAGTGAAAAGGGAGAAATTTTTGGGAATTGGGGTTATCCTTAGGTCAAACCTTGGTTTTATAATTAACCATGAAATATAATTGAAATGTAAATAAACTAATGTAATAGAAATGCTTTCCTTTTCAGGGAAAAGTTGAAAATATCTAAAACACTAAAGATATACCTTTTAATGAAGCTTTGTTTGTCTTCACAAGGAATTAGGGTTTCATGTAGATAATCTTCATAAAACATAGATAATAAATTTCATCTCCAATGCTTGAATATTGACTTCAATTTTGCTCTAATGGTTGAAAGAAGATTGATTACTTGCTCACTTGAATTTTCTAGGACGTAATTGAGGACTTGAATTTTCTAGATTAGGTTTAAAATGAGAGGATTAGATCTCCTTTTATACATGCTAATCTATAAACAAATTGAATTTCTAATGTAAGCTGACATGGGATCAAGATTCCTGCTCAAACTAAGTGACCATTATGAGTACCCAAAATGGGCCCTTTTTTAGAGGACCATGGCATTGGTCACCTTGGTTCTTGAGGATCATGGTGCCCACTACCCTAGTCCTAGACATTAGTGTCCCAAGATTAAAGGAAGGAAAATGTAAACAGTGAAAATATTGAGCTTGGTGATAGGTGTGAGCATAATTAGAGTTTCAATCAAGCCTTAGAGGATGAACACCAAAGTGAGGCCTAAGTGAAGACAAAATTGTAGGTGAATTTAGGATCCTTATATGAGTGTCTTGTCAAATAATCAGATCAGAAACTCATATGAGCTCCTTCTCTGATCCGCATGATAAAACACAGATCTTGACAAAATGTCATACGATGAAGGAAGTAAACTCATACGATATTTAGCAAAGGTTGTACGGATGAGACCTGAAAGATAAAAAAGTCATTTTGAGGCTGAAGGATTGAATTTTGAGCCCCATGGTGAGTGCCAAAAATGTGTGTGTGAAAAGTGGACCTGTATCTATATTTGTATCTAAATACACAACACTTCAATTAAGTCATTAGATGCATGGTTAGTAAATAAATAATCAATAATGAACAATAAACCATTACAAAGCAACCTATTGCCTTCTAGTAGATGTGAGTTTAGTCTTGCTCTCAGATTTTATATGCAATACCAGTTGTTGGGAAAAATGGTGTCTCAACCTTGCATTTATGTGAGGTTACTATTTATAGTAAGTTTTTATTTGAGCACGAAATAGTGCGAAACTCTCCCTGAAGCTTCTGGTTGGCTAGATAAGCATTCCGGTAAAGTTGCGTCGCAAGGTCACAGCTAGTTTTGAAGATATTAAAGTTTTTGTCTTGGAGGGGTGCAATAAAATGTTTAAACTTAATTTTGGGGACTTTAGAGGCTCTGAAACGCCCTAAAAAGTTTCCGTAACCGGTGAAGCGGATTATGAGGTGATAGAGCACTTCGTGAGCTTTCCGGCGCTTCAAACGGTTCGTCAATCGGACACCCGGTTCTCAAGTTATGGCCTCCGGAAGTTTGTACTCCTAAAATAGGAAAAATAATTTGTATCGAATACATAAATGAGCTGTAAAAAGGGAGCGACACATGTTGATGTGTGCTTTAACATGTCATAGGGCATCTAGAAGGGAGATAAGGTCGGCTACACCTTATTGGGTGGTTTTAGCCCATGGTTTTGTAATACCGTTTGACGGTTTCTTGTATTGTATCTCCTATTTATGAGGTGTGTGAGATAGAGGTTGTGTGTAAGAGTCTTATGGCTATTGAGTTGCCTCTGAATCTCTGATTAGTGGTACTCCTGCGAAGAGCTTGCTCTGCAAGTATTTTGTAATCTGTTTTGATTGCTGAATAAAATATTGAGCTGCTTTTGGAGGGTGGGGTTTTTCTCCCGAAAGGGTTTTCCCCACGTAAATCATTGTGTTGTGGTATGAATGCTATTATATCTATTTCTATTTTCTGTAACTGTTGTAATGATCTGAAAAAATTTTGCATTACCCTCCTCTCAAGGTTAGTGTAGGAAGTTGTTTCCGCTACTTTACTTCCTTACACCAGTGACTAGACAACACCTAAACGAAAGATTTAATCTATATGAGCATGAATTTGAGCTAAATGGAAGTAAGATTAAGATAGATGAATGCAAGATTTAAACTAGATATGCATGATTAATATAACACGATTTAAGCAATATTAAGCGAGATGATTTAATAAGGATTCAATAACTAATATTTAATATCTCAATGCACAAATGTCAATGAACCTAGAGCAAAAATGACATGATAACAATATGCTCTCCAGGATCCTTGAATGAGAAATGAGAGCTTGAATTTATAGAAAATTCAGAAAGAAACCAATGGCTGAGTTCAAATGATGATGAGCAAATTTTCCGAGAGGAAGCACAATCCAGGTGAATTGATGTGATTGTCTGCTTTTCTCAGTTTTAAAGGAAATTGAACTAAAATTAAGATAAAATCAGAAAAAAAAACTGATTTATTCTCTATTTAATTTAATTTTGATATTTAAATGCTTTAATTGCTTTCTTTGAGATTATTTATCAATTTTTTAATTTGATTTTCAAGATGATCTCCAATTGATTTCTTTTCTCAAATTTTTATTCTTTTTTGACAATTAATTCCTTTTTTGATGATTTAATGACAAATTGATTTATTTAATTAAACATCCTAGGATATTTAATTAAATAAATAGGATATTTGATTAAAATGATTTACTTGGAATGATCAATTAATTAAAAAAATATTTAATGAATTTTGTTTGATTAATGTTCCATGTGACATTGGTGATTTAAGAAATTAATTGTGTGCTCAAGATTAATTTAATTGCCTTTGGTTAGGACCTTGGTGATGTTGTCGAGATTAGGGGCTCATGGTTTAGATGACCATTTTTAGGGTATTACACTCCTCAGCCTGCAAGTCTTTTTGGCAGAAGTGAGATTACTTGGTAGTGTGCCTAAAATAAATATTGTAATATTGTTCATATATAGCATGTTAACCCTCATCGTATTTTTTCTTGTTTGGGTTTTCCACGTTAATCTGGTTCACTTGTCCTTGGTGTTCATTGTTTTATCTTTCATTATTGTTGATAACATTAAGGATATGTTGACATTGATTGGTGGTATAAATTTGAAGTGTTGTTCAAGTCTGATTCACCCCCCTCTCAGTCTTGGGGTATGTTTAACATAGTGATTCATCATTAGAGCATGGTCCTTTTTTGGCACTAGAGATAGTTCCATCTACAATACTAGCCATAACTCATTTGGAATTTTTTCTATCATCCCTAAATGATGCTGAGAAATATTGAGAGGCGAATGATTTGCTATACTAGCTCGTTCATGTAGTAGATTCCTTGTGTTTTGTGTTTGCTTGGAATGTCTTATTGTTTGTTAATATCCCTATAGGTGGCCCTTGATTGCTCCTTTAGTACAAAAAAATAAAGGAACTGACCTTATCATAACATTCATCTATTTTAATCTCACTTCTTATATATGTTGTATGCATATTATGTCATTAATGTTATTTTATTTTATCTACTTAGGGATGATGCAAAGCATTGAAATCTTTTTGGTGTCTTCCATGTTGACCCAAAATAATTTTTATTGATATTATGCACTCTTCTTGAACCATTATGCTCATAGTTCCACCACCTTAGGGGATGAGGCCCATTCAAAATAATCATAGTTGATATGCATGATCTATCTGATGCGCATAATGACCCAAGATTGTGGATCCCTTATGTACTCTTTTATGTTTAGTGACAATCACATTTTATTTGCCTATGTTTGGGCATATTTCACTATTATGATATGTTTTTCTTTTGGATGCATGTATTCTAGCTTAAATTAATTACTCCCAGTGAGGCTTATGCAATCGTTTTAACATGGGGCATACACTCTGCTATACGTTATACTTTTTGTACACATCATGAGTTTGGTTTGTACACTTTGACTGCACACCATGATATACTTGGTGCACATTACAACACTATTTTAAAGTTGCATTTTTATATCATCTAGCAAACAGATATTTTAATTTGTAATCTTCTTTAGAAGGAGTCAACTAGCATAACACACCTTGCTAGACCTATTTGAATATTCCTTCTCTAACATGACTCTTAGTAAGTATCCCTTACTAGGCCTAGATGTCATGCCTCTTTTCTTTATGGATCCTAGTAATAATTCCTTACTAACCCTAAGATGCAATACCCTTCTTTGTTCTTGCATGCTCCATGTATATGTGTAGCCTATGTTGATTATGATGGTCCTTTTATCTTAATATTTTAGACTCATAAGATCCTAAATATTGGGTCCTTGGTGTTGTCTAGTCTCTTTTGTGTCTTGGTGAAATTATTTTTATGATATCTTATACTTTACCAAGAGCATGATCCTAAGGTAAAACTCCCATGAAAGTGGGAGCTAAATGTAGTGTCATAAATTGTAAACCCTTTATAATTTCACACTCATTTTGGGCTCACTTTAGTGGTTTTCCCTCATGCTCTTGATTAATGATTGATTGCACTCAATCCATTGCTAATTCTTGAATTCTAACAAATTCCATACTCAGTGACCTTTATCCTAAGCTCAAATAGCTAATACTATGGCACCTAGCACCATAGACCCCCTAGATTATGGCGCCTAGTGCCATGGTCCAATCTATTTTGGCCCAAATTTGAATCTCTTATTACTCTAATTCATAATTCAATTTGACATCTTCAAGAAAATTGAAGAGAACTCTGAATTCAAGCATCCAAGCATCAAAGTTTATAAATCATGATCAATCTATGTGTTCCTCCATGAGTGAAGGCATGCATCAACACCTATCAAGAAACATCAATATTTATGTGATGCTTAAAGGGAAGGGGTTTAACATTAAGGTATCATTTGTAAATTCAATCATTTTCTTAAGGTTTTTATCCTCCACCCTACTAGGGTTAAGCTCTCCCTCTCTTTTATTCATTATTGTTTTAGTGGAGGTTATTTCCTACTCAAGGTTAGACTTAGCCACACTCCTATACAACAAAATGTTTTCTTTCTTTTCTATATGCAAGTTACAAATCCAATAGGTGAAAGTTTCAAGATTGTATAAAGTGGATTGAGAGACATATTTCCAAAGTTTCAATAGGCAAAAACCCTAGTATAGGTCAATTTGAAAATGTGATCAATGTTAAACAAATCTGATACTAGGAGTAAACTGAGAGGGTGGGGGAAAGGGGGGGCATGAATCAGTTTACCATAAAAAATCAGAACTTAATGAATATCAAAGCCATTAAACTGAAGCACAAAGGAACCAATACAATGAAGAATAGAACATGAAAGCTTAGTAAACACAACACCAATATTTGAAATGGAAAACCCAATAAAGAGAAAAACCACAGTAGGAAACCCTACCCACAATCAAATGATTACTCTATAGTAATATTGTGAATAATTACAATGGGGCCTGCACTTGCAGAAAAGCCAGCAACCTATAGCACACTGCTCATCAAAAAAAGAAGTCTCCCTAACTTACAAAAACATCGGACTACAATCCGGAAAGAATGAACTGTGAAAGTAGCATCTCCTAATGCTTGATACAGTTCCAGTTAAGCACAGATGTTTGCCCTACATTACAAAAACCTTCACTGAATGATATATCACTTTTTCACACATAAACCTTCCTCTGATAATGCAGATATAACCATCCATCCCATCGATATCCAAATTACATGAATAAGTCACCTATAAATACAAATGATCAACCTTATTGACAAGGTTGGTTAAACCCTAAACCCATAAACCCATAATAATAAAAATTACATTAGATGGTATCACCAGACCAATATTATGATTTAGGTTACATAGCATGGACTTAAAACAAGTAACCAAACAATTCCATACACCGAAAATTCCACTAAGACCGAAATCCAACACACTTCATTAACCTTATCCAAATAGGACCACTATAATAGTATGCCAGCCAATGCAAAGTCACCAAACACTTGAAATAGGATCAAGAAGCACCTTCGGTGTGATAGAAAAGGATTCCATAAGACAGACCAAGATCGTTTGACCAAAACACCAAATATCTTTTATTGATAAAGCTAACCAGCAAAGCTAGAAGCTAGTCAATACCAATAAATACCAAAAGTGATAACAACCAAAGCACCAAATCATGAAACAATAGAATATAGAAAGCATATAACCATCCAGAGTAAGGATCCAAAACCGATTCCAGGGATTTCTAATCATACCAGATCAAAATCATAGCCAAAACCAAGATGATCACCAAGACTAACTGGGATAGGTCCAACCGAGATAGTTTCCAACTAGGATATAGTGTTGACATCAATGACAAAACTTAACCAAATCTATCATATTGCCAATAATCTCCCCCTTTGGCATTGATGGCAACACTGAATGTGAAAAACATCCAAGTGCCAGGGAATGCCAACAATCTCCCTCAAAGATATGACATATTTTCACATGAATACCACCTCTCCTGCTTTGACATCAATGAAAAAGTATGGATACCAAATCAAAAATACCGAACCAAACAGCTGACTACTCCCCCTGAGTAGTAGCATCATCTCATCAACCCAGATCAAAGAAAATATTTGATAAGCTTACCAGATTGATGCATTCCTGCATCTCTAATTTTCTTCTGGAGGGTTGGTAACCCCCAACTGATCTCTCAGATATTCAAAATTATCTTTAGGCAATGGTTTAGTTATAATATCTGCAATCTTCTCCTTAGTAGGCACATAAACCAATCTAACTTCCTTTTCTTCCACCTTTTCCTTCAAGAAATTGTACCTTATAGAAATGTGTTTTGATTTGGAATAAGATACCAGTTTCTTTGACCTATCAATAGCAATAGTAATATCACTCTAAATAACAATAGGCTCATCATAACTTACCCTTATATTTTTTAACATTTATTTCATCCATAAAATCTATGTACAGTTGCTAGTAGTAGCTACATATTCCACTTCAATAGTAGATAATGAAGTACATGATTGTTTCTTTCTAATTCATGAAACAAATATAATCCATAGGAGGCAGTTAAGCCATGACACAAACCCAAGAAATGTAGTGTACAACACAAGGAAACCAAGGGTGCACACCTTGAAACAATCCCCAATGACTTGATCTTTAAAATGATTTAGTTTCGCATACCTAGGAGTCTTTGAATTTTCTTGATTTATTGACTCTTTCTACTATTCCTATGTCACAGTTGAGTTTTCTAATGTTACTGAAATGATAGGTTCACTGTTATGAGTAGCTCCATGCATTACCGGTTCAAGTCTGATAAATTCATCTTCTAGTCCACAACCATATGATCTAATTTGATTAGTACCATGCTCATCCACCTTGACATTTATGCTCTCCATTATCCTATTCAATTTTTTGTTATAACATCTATATGCTTTTCTCTTGGTAGAATAACCCAAAAATATTCCTTCATCACTTCTAGGATCAAATTTTCCCAATGCATCATCTCTTCTAATGTAACAATTATTTCCAAAAATTCTGAAATATCTAACAGTAGGAGTATGACCAAACCATAATTCATAAGGAGTCTTACCGGTATCACCTTTTATATGTACTATGTTAAAAGTGTATACAACTATATTGACATTTTCCCTCCAGTAAATATCAGAATATTTAGCTTCTGTCATCATATTCCTTGCCGCATCCAATATGGTTCAATTCTACCTTTCCACCAATCTATTCTGTTGTGGCATCCTAGGTGCAGAAAGTTGTCTTCTGATTCCATTCTTCTCACAAAAGTTGTTGAATTCACTAGATGTAAACTCACTGCTTTGATCTGATCTCAAACACTTTATCTTCATTACTTTCTCAGTCTCAACCATAGCTTTATAGATTTTGAATTTCTCAAAAGCTTCATATTTTTCTTTCAAAAGTGCTACCCACATCATTCTAGAATAATCATCAATAAGTAACATAAAGTATCTGTCACCTTGAAAACTTTTAGTCCTTGCTAGTCCTCATAGATTAGTTGAATAACATCAATAAATTCATTAGATTTATCATGTATGCTTCTAAAAGAATTTTTGACTTGCTTACCCATTTGACATTATCTACAAACTAGCTTAAGAGGTTTGACAATTTTAGGCAAATCTCTGATAGCCTGTGTTGAACTGATCTTCACTATGCAATCAAAATTTACATGACACATCATCTTATGCCATAACCAACTTTCATTAATCTGAGCAATCAAGCAAGCTTTCTCACCAAAGTTCAAATGAAAGATGTTTCGCTTGGTCTGAGTTTCGGAAGCTATTTCCAATCCAGATCTATTGATGATCTCACATTTTCCATCCTTGAATTTTAAATGAGATCCTTTATCCACCATCTGACCTATACTTAAAAGATTATAATTTAAGCCTTCAACATAATAAATATTATCAGTGTTAGTCTTACTATACAATGATATTGTTCCCTTGCCTTTGATCCTACATGCCTTATTGTCTCCAAATGTGACTAATCCACCTTCAATTTCTTGTAGTGATAGAAATTTTCTCTTGTCACCAGTCATGTGATGTGAGAATCCACTGTCTATAACCCATTCATCCTTTTCTACAATTTTAGTATCTAAATCCTTTTCCTCAATATGAGTTGCCTCAATGATAGGTTCCAGAGAATCATCCTTGATAGCAATAAAAAACCAGTCCTTACCGAAGGCACCTCCATTATTGGTTCCACTCACAAGTTCATCATCATCATCATCAGTAATACCAAAATCATCATCACTAGCATAATAGCATGATTTATCCTTATTCCTTTTGAAACTAGGCCTGTTCTAATATTTTGGATTAGGCTTATAACTCGTCACAAATCTTTCATGATTCCTAGCAGCTCTTTCAGGGCATCTAGAAGAAAAATTACCATTTTTATTGCATGAAAAATATTTTAAAAGGACTTTTCCTTCATACTTACTTCCATCCAGTCCTTTAAGAGTTCTTCTAACAATCAGGGCTTCCATCTCTTCACGTTCTCTTTCTTCTCTTTCAATGTCCTCCATATCTTTAGCATACATCTCTTTCCAAATTATCATTTTTTTCACTGGAGGTAGATGCTCTGAATGCAGTCTCAGTTTTAGTAACACTCTAATCTCCAAGTTCCTCAAGCTCAAAAGCAGTCAATTTCCCAAGTAGTGTATCTCTGGTAACAAGGGTGCTTGACATTGTCTGGAGCTCATTGATTTCAGTAGCCTTCATCTTATAAGCCAGAGGTAGAACTCTCAGAACCTTTGACACTATCTCATCCTCACTAACTGATCCACTGCAACATTTGTTTCTCATAACAATCTCATTTACTCTGTCCATGAAAGAACATATCTTATAAAGTTTTGCAATTTCCACATCCTAGTAACATTCATAAAGAGTTTCAAGCTTTGTCCAGATCAACTTTGCATTCTCCAACTCTATGACATTAAATAGCTTTTCATCAGATAGGGCGCTTAACAATGCTTCTTTAGCTGTGACATCATTTTCAGCCTTCTTTTGTTCATCAACAAGTCTCAGTGTTCTAGAATTAGGATCACGTGGTATATACCCTTTCTCCACTATCTCCCAAACTTCAGCTCTGTTACCCCATATTTGGCGTACCCAAAATTTGAAGTTCAAATTGGTCCCAATGTTGAATGAAGGCCCAAATATGTGTCTATGCATAATGAGTGAGCATGTGATCCAAGGTTATTATCAGTAAAAATGTGAAAAATGGATCAAATTTGAAAATCATAAATAATTGAGGAAAATCGCTTTGTGAACATGTCCTAAGAATCATTTTGTGTCATATAACCAAATTTTTCCTAAACCTAGTTCACAGTGTGCCATATTTTAAACTTTCAAATTTTGATGTCCCTCGCTCACAAATAATTAAAATCCATCACCCTAGGTATTTTCAAGAGGAATAAATGATGGTATATGCTCATCCTCCTACCTTGAAGGCGTGTTTGTAATTTTGGAGCCTAACTCCTTACCAATTGAAAGTTATGGCCATTTTTCCTAAATTTGGGTATTGAATTTTAATCAGAAATGTTTAAATTATTTTTCAAAAAATAGCTTAATAGTTTAAATGAGGTTTCTATATATTTCCTATTGAGATCATTTTGGGGGAGAATTTTATTTAAAAATACCTCTCATCTCTCTTTCTCCCACTTCGTGGTCCACGACTCAAAAAGTCTAAATCATAACCTTTGAAAGTTTTTGTAACCTTTCACACCAAAAAACAATAAAAAGGATTAGGATTGCTCCAAAAGTGAGTATTTTTAAGCCACTTTTCCAACCTTTGTGGGCCCATTTGTTTTGAGGTTGATTTATTGGTTAAAAATGCTCAAAACTTGAGCACTATTAACCAATTGATATAACAAACCAAAAAGTCAAGAATGATTGAATATTCAGAAAGTTTAAGCTCCATGTTGGCTGCTGGGAGTTTGGTAGAATTGGAGCAATTTGTGAATTTTAAAACAGAGCTTTAAATGCAAGAAATTGTTGTGAGTTTGAAGTAGTGATATTGACAGACATATTTGCTCAAATGTACAAGAGGCCATATAAGAGCATATAATATTTGACTGGCTAAGTTCAAATCTTTCCAAGGACATTATTGTATAATAATTGTTTTACAAAATAACTAGATTAAAATACCATATATTCTATTAGACAATTCAAATAATCGGAAGACAACTGAGAGGGGGGGGCGTGAATCAGTTGTCATAGATTACCAAAAACATTAGCAATTTGAAACAACAATACCGGAACCCAGAACAATAATACTGGAATAGTAGCTAATCCAATCAAGCATAAACAATAATCATAGAATAAAATCCATCCACACAACACCAAGATTTGTACGTGGAAAACCCGGTAAGGGGAAAAACCATGGTGGGAAGCCTACCCATAGTCAGATAATACTTCTGCAGTAAGTATGTGAATTTACAATGAAGGGGCCTGCACTTGTAAGAAGGCCAAGAGCCTAGAGCACACTTGTCATCACAAAAGGAGTCTCACTGACTTCATGCAAATCTAGACTACAATCCGGAGAAGTGTTGAACTACAAATGATAGCATCTCCTATGCCTGAGTACAGTTCCGGTTAAGCTCAATACCGGATGACCAAATCCTCTTACAAACTCAATTTGATCTCCAATGATCGACCAACTCCTTTGCCTGAATGATATTACATTATTCGCACATTACATTCCTTGACCATGACCTCTTACAATAACCATGATGATCTACAATGAGATCTTATATCTTATTTATACAAACCCTCAACCATGAACAATCAAGTTAGCCACCAGACAATAAACCAATTATATAATTACAAACCATGTCATCCTTAGACTGAAACAAATAATAACCAACACATAAGATATCCCAAAAATACAACAATAGGTCCTATCCACACGTTACATTAATGTCAGTACATAACATAGATCAACCGGGACCAAGTATAGGTCCATGCGCTTCAGTAATGATCTCCAAATGCCAAGTCTCAAACATGATCACCAAGAGCATCCTGAAACTCCATCAGAAGTTGCACCAACACCAATTATGAAATGCATCAAAGATCTCCACCAAAAGCTCTACCGGTGAAACCCTCACTGAAACCAGAAACCAATCTTCATAGCAAGAAGGATAGCATCCAATCACCAGACCAAAACCAACTGATCAAATATGAGTATAAGCATTATGAACAAGTTAATTCCATCCCCAGATTATACTAGAGTCAACCAGATCATGCCGGATCAAACTTAACCAAGAACTACTCAACCTACCGGGACTAGAAGGGTGTCGGTAAAGCATCCAAATAGCTAGTGTTGACATCAATGACAAAACATCAATGCAACACATAATCAATTCCACCAAATGGCCAAAAATCTCCCCCTTTGGCATTGATGGAAACACTAGATGTTAAAAACATCTAAGTACTAATAAATTCCAAACAAGCTCCTGCTATGGAAGACAACCAATAATCTCCTGCATATCACTCTGAATATCAATGTCTCATCCTCTTTTAATAATATCTCTGTAAAGTTTTGAATTTATTTTTCACATCACTATCTCTCCCCCTTTGACATCAATGCTAGAAATCTCACAAAAAATATCAAAGCAAAAACATAAGCCTTGGAATCTCAAAGTTGACTACTCCCCTTGAGCAGTAGCATCCCACATCAGTGCCAGAATGAATAGTATCTCTGACAATGCATACCAGACTAATGCCAACTTGCATCAATCAAGTCTCTGTTGGAGGGGTAGAAACTGTTGGCATTCTACACTCAACGAGAATGGTTGATGTTTTCATTGATGGAAACCAACCGGTAATAGGTTTCTACACATTCACCTACAACATAGACATCATCTACAAACACTAGCAGGCACAACAAGTTTACTCATCGACATCCAGATTACACTGACAATGAAGTATACTGGCACTCAGACCGACATGAGACAAAGTTTTGTTTATATGAATTGAATTGTAAATGTAATTAATTATTTGTAATCCGACATGATGTATTGTAAATACACATATATGTATGAGATCTTATTGGTCATTTTTGATGTAGCAGCATAGAGAGGAAATTATGTAGAAGATAGTGAAATGATTTTGTAATAAGGCAGATAGGTTATGTAAGTGAATATCATTCACCAGCAAGGTTTTTGGTTAAGGTTTCTAACAGAGCTTAAACTAGTACTGAATCAAGCATTGCAGATGTGATTTTGAGTAGTACATTGTATTGGATTTAATTATCCATTTTGTAGTGAGTGAGACTCTTCTATTGAGCAGTGAGCTCCAGGCTATTGGCCTTCTTGCATGTGTAGGCCCATATTGTAAGTAATATTTATTCATATTGGCCAATGAGTAAATATTGTGGATCACAAATCCCACCGAATTTTTTCCCACACCGGGTTTCCTCGCCAAAACATCTTGTGTTATGGTGTGCATTTATGTTGTCTCTATTATTTCTCTTTGCTGCACTATTGCTTGTTTACCGGTACATTAATTTAAGTTACAAAATTGTAAATAAGTTCAAATATTCCATTAACTGGTTAGACACTGATTCACGTGCCCCCCCCCCCCCCCTCTCAGTGTCTTTGGGACTGTCATTGCATCTAACAATTGGTATCAGAGCTTGGTCCTCTATTTACAAAAGCCTAAAATCTTGAGGAAGATTATGAAACCAGTATCGATGGAGAATTTGGGAAAACAGTTGGAAGGAGTTGTTGAAGATTTTGATGCAAAAAAATTGAAGAATATCAAACTTGAAGATGATCTAAGGACTGCTAAGGAATTCATTAAAGGACTTCAGGAGAACCTGGTTATCGGATAAAACAAGAGGAAGGAACTTCATGAGCAAATGTAGAAACATGATGATGAAAAGGAAACTCTTAATGATATTGTAGAGAAGCTCAAACAAGAGAACACTAAAATGAGGAATGAAATGCAAGATTTAACCATGAGGCTATGTAAGGATATTGAAGGCAGAAATAAGAATGAAGAAGACTTGACTAGGAGACTTAATGATGGAGCAAATGAAAATCTGATACTTTGTCATGAAATTAATATGCTAAAAACAAATCTGATTCACATGCAACATGATAAAGAGGGGCATAGGAGACAAATTGGCATTCTAGAAAATGAGTTGATCACTGCAAATGAACACAAAGACAAATTCAAGAAAAGTTCAGAAAGGCTTGATGACATGGTGAAAAGACAAAAAACCTGATGGAGATACAATTGGACTTGGCTTTGAACATGGAGAAAGTTTCGGGACTGATAATAATCAAGATCATAGAAAACCAGTAAGACAACCTAATGCTTATAAATTTAATGGGAAATGTTTCAATTGTAACAAATTTGGTCATAGAGAAAATCAGTGCAAATTTATAAATAATCAGATTACAAACTTACCCACCGGTCAATGTTCCAAATGCAATAAAGTTGGTCACAATTTAGAAAATTGTAGAATGAATGTGAAATGCTATGTTTGTGGTATATTTGGACATTTATCTAATCAATGCAAAACACAAACCGGTCAAGGATATTGAAAAGTTATTCAAAGGAATAATGTAACTTGTTATGCATGTAACAAGATTGGGCATATTGCAAAATTTTGTAGAAGCAAGACTATACCGGCGAACAATAAAGGATCTAATGAGAAAGGAAAAGAAAAGGTAAATGAAATAAAGCAAGAATTTTCAAAAAAATGGATTAAGAAGGGAGATCAGAGAGTTAATGAATTTGTCTCTACACCGGTTGAACAAAGTAATCCTCCACCGCTAGGAGATTCTTCATCTAACTAAGGAATAATCCTTAGGGGGTATGGAAGCAAGATGAAAATCATGCATTCTACCCTCGGTTGATGGTAATAAGGCACATTTCTTCTTTATCGGCAGATATGTTAAGATTTTACTGAACTGGCAGGCATTTAATGCGGTTTTTGAAGAAATTTTTGGTTATAAAACAACAAAAAACCCTCATTTCAAACCACCAAGCATCCAAGCATTCAAAGGGTACGAAATTGAGCAAAGGCATCCCAAGGCAAAGTAGCAAAGTGTTTTTCAGGCATTCAAGGATTACAAGTAAGAGGTATTTATCTTTTGAAATGGATTCTTCATCTTTTGTACCTGAATTTATTGCCAAACCCTACTGTGGTAGAAAACATTATGCACCCTAGACCTATATTTAAAATCATCCCTTAAATTGCCAAGAAAGATGATTCTATCAGAGCTTTTTCAAAAATTCCATAAGGAGTTGCTTTTGCTGAAGACCCGAGGATTTACATTCACTACAACATAGAAAATTTAGGGATTGATGACTTAAAGAACATATACAAGGATGCTATCACTAATGAATAAGTTTTGGTTAAACCAGAGCATAAGATTGTAGGAGACTTAGGATTTGTTGAAATTCTAAACATACCTAAATTTTTGAAGGAGGTAGTTCATCTTGTACTGAGCAGAGTTCATGGAGAGTTTATGTGGCTAGACTCTATTTTTAAAATCTCAAAGGAAGCAATCAAGGTAGTTGTCGGTTTACCCTCAACTGATAGTAGGCCTGAGAAAACAAAGAAGATACCTAATAAGGGTGTTATGGACTTAACCAGAGCCACATTCGACAATAGATCTCTTAGGGTTAATGAAATCACTGATGCAAATGTAAGATATGTGAGCATGGTACTTGGCTATAGAGTAACTCATGCAAACATATTAAATTCAGTTTCTAGCGTATGTATTCATAGTGCACATGAGATGGTTAAGAAAAATGATAGGATTTTAAGGATGAACTGCTAGATAACCTGAAAAAAGATTAAGGGTGACAAGAAGGGGACATTCCATTTTGGCAACCTATTTGTGTGTTTGATGCTTTACTTCACCAAAGAGATACCTGACATTGGTCATAAGGACTTTGGATATGACATCCTGGTATGGAAACAAATCATGGAAGCTATTACCGGCATAGGCTCTAATATTGACAACAATATAGAAGACTACCTCAAAAACTTCCAAACCAAAATGAAAGCTAGAGAAAGGTTACCACAGAGCATTGTAGATAAATATGACAAGAAAACATGTTTTGTAATCAAATGTGATGAAACATGGATGGAAGTTGTTACTCCTAGAACTATCTAGTTAACAGAGATGGGATATGAAGTTGATCTAAATATTCTTGAAGCATATGCTAAAACACTTCTTGATGCACCCAAGAAACCATCTGAAGAATTTTTTGGTAATGATGAGACCATTGAGAGTGCTGTTTCAATGCAGAAGGAAAGAAAAAGAAGAGAAAAATTCATCCAAGATGCATCCAAGATGGCTAAGGAGCTTAAGAAAAATGTAATGAACTTGAGTGGTATATCTGCTAGTGAACTGGAAGGATAGGAACCAGTAGCTCATGTTTCCCTGGTTGTCACTTCTTCGGATACAGATAGTGGAAAAGCAGTTGAGTTCAAGAGAGTAGAAAGGAAGAAGAGGAAAACCCCATGGGTACCCTCTCCTTCTCCCAAGAGGACTATAAATTTAACAAAGAAGCAACAGGTTGTAAGGGATCCTAAGAAGAAGCTAAGTCCTAAGAAGAAACAAACTAAGACACCAGATACCCTTACACCAGAGGAATTAGTAAATGAGATAACACAAGAAGATAATCTCAATAATGTAAATAAACTTTATCATTCATTCAAGGATTCTGATAAGGACACAGTAGAGGAGAGCATCATTTTGCATCTAGACATCTATAAGAAGGTTTTGATTGAAGTTGTAGATGATCTACCAAATGACTTGTATCTAAGATTAGAGGCTTAAAGAATGTCAGTGATGGAATTAGATAAAAAGTTAAAGGTTGAAGCATTGTTGGTTGTGCACCCTGTAAATTATAAAGAGGAAATTGATGAACTAATTTATGAAGAAAACCGGTCAGTTTTTGTGAGTGGACACCAGCAGGTTAGCCTAATGGCTGGTAGAGTGAAAGTGATAGCTGATAAAACTACAGACAAATGGGACATATTTTTGCTGAAAAATAAAAGAAAGAGGAAAGGGAAAGACAGAAAATGGATAAATCTTTTGTGAAGGTATACCAAAAGGACAAAGGTAAAAGAAAAATTGGTAGTATACCTATTATAAAGGTCACAGAAAACCTTCCTCGACCAACACAGGATACTCTGCCAATAACTTCAGATACACTGGTACATAAAGATAGTCAACCAAATAAGGAGATTGAAGAAATAAAACATGATGACACTGATGGTATGATGAAAGAATAAGTATCCAGAAGAATATTGAGAGCAGGGGGTGAATTAGTATATTGAAAAACCGATACAAAGTTCCTGAGCTCAAACTCAGTCAAACAAAGTAAACATATCTCAATCAAGATCAATATTCATAAGAATACTTGACATCAACCAGTTTAATTGTTATGACAAATTTAATAGTAAATAACTTCAATCTTGTTAACATAAACAATGCTTAATCATAACTTCAACATATTCATCTCTCAATGCTTCTACATAACATGCCTTATCAAAAAATTAACCACATCAACAAATAAGACCACAACCACAAAATCATTCACCACTTGACACAAATGCTTATACGTGGAAAACCCAAATATGTAAAAACCATGGTGAGATGAGACTCACAAGGATAGCTATATGAACTCTTTTGAAGTTCACCCTGTTAGGAGTGAAGCCTATAAAAGCTTTACAATAAGTCCTATTAAGAACTAATTCTGGTTAGGGAATCACCCGTTTAAGGGATTTACAAATATGCCTTGATGAAAAGCGCAATACTCTATTAGGAGTAACCAAGCTTGCTAGAGCTTACCCGATTAAGGGATTTCACTTCTGCTATAATTGTTAGAAAACAATAGGTTTTCTTGATCTGTTTGAGTAGAACTACATTTGCTTGATCAGATCCTTCTAAGATTCAATCTACCTTCACTCAAAGTCCAGATTTATTCACTAGTTAGGAAACTACACACTCAACAGGTTTTCATCAATCTTGCCAACAACCTTTACAAACAACTTCATTGACCTTAAATAGAAATCAATTTGGTCAGTAACACAGCAAAAACCTAATTCTCATCATTGAGATTATAAACAAGTCGGTACAATCTTGACCGTTAGAAATCATGACAATCTCTTCACATTCTTCAAGAAAATTTGGACCTCTCCATGATCACTGCTTCATCAGACCTTGTAACTCATCACAAGTTGTGCATTAGATGGAATCCACTTTTCTCCTTCCCTAGACAAAAAACAAACGCTCCAAAACAATTTGAATATATCCTCATTCAATGATCACACGTGTCTCCATCATTACCACTTATCAAATAATAAACCATCAAACTTGATAGGTTAGGGTTCAACAGCTGATAGGGTTTACCAGTTATATTACATAGAAAGGTTTAACTCTTTACACCAGTTCACCGGTTCAACTCACAAACTTTACATACTGGTTTACAACATCTTCCACAAATCTCTTCTTATCGGTTACTAGCCAATATCAAAAACAACAATATCAGCAATAACATGAATACCATTACTGGTTCAATTGACATTAGTGACAACATATCATTAATGCAATCTTTATGCAAAATACCAACAAAATCAAAATGTCAACAATCTCCCCCTTTGGCATTGATGACAATACAAATATCAATGCCTCTGATTGCTGCTGAGATTGGTGAATAGGAATCCTGGCTTACATTACCAAGTATTCACATTGCTCTATCTGTCTTCAGCTTGTTGCTAGTTCACCTAATTAGACACATAATTATTCTCCTCAATCACATAATTCTTCTCCCCCTTTGACAACAATGCCAAAGTGAAAGTAAAACATGTAATTCTGCTCTCACTGTGCATCAACATCATTCTGCAACTTGATGCTCCCCCTGTGGAATACATCCACTTCTTCATCAATTCATGAAACTGCAAGTGGTTTAGGGACTGATGCAGTCAACATCATGCTCAACTAACTTCATGAAGAGGAACAACCCCCAATTGTCTTCTAAGATACTCGAAAGTGGTCTTAGGTAGAGGTTTGGTAAATATATCTGCAAGATGCTCCTTGGTAGAAACATGCTCCAAGATAACATCTTTACTTTGAACTTTTTCCCTCAAGAAGTGATATTTCAATTCAATGTTCTTAGTCCTCGCATGCAAAACAAGATTTTTAGAAATGTTTATTGCACTTGTATTATCACACAAAATCTTTATTGGTTCTAATATTTCCATCTTCAAACCTTCCAAAATGTGCCTCATCCACATAGCTTGTGTGTAATTCATATAAGTTGCTACATAGTCATCTTCAACAGTAGATTGTGAAGTGAAACTTTGCATTTTACTACTCCATGAAACTAGCCTTACTCCTAGAAAGAATTCCCCACTGACAGTACTCTTCCGATCATCAATATTTCCTACCCAATAACCATCTATGTATTCTTTCAAATCAAAATTTCCACCATATGGATACCATAACCCATAGTCAATAGTACCTTTCAGATATCTAAAAATTCTCTTGGTTGCCATCAGATGTTCCTCCTTTGGATTTCTTTTGAAATCTAGCAATAATATCAACTGCATGGGCAATATCTAGTCGACTGTGCACAACATAGTGTAATTTGCCAATCATTGACTTGTATTCCTTTTCATGCACAGACTTAGATGCATCTTCCTTGGACAATTTACAACCTGTAACCATTGGGGTTCCAACTGGTATATAGTCACTCATATCAAAAGTCTTCAAAACCTCTTTCACATAAGTGGATTGAGTAATGAAAATGCCATTCTTCATCTGTTGTATCTATAAGCCTATGAAATTTTTTATTTGCCCTACTAATGACATATCAAATTCAATCTTCATTTCATCTGCAAAACAATTACTCGTGTCATCATTACTTCCAAATATAATGTCATCTACAAATACTTGACTAACTAGTATTTCATCTCCTTCAGACTTGAGATAAATATTGTTTTCATCACTAGTTCTAGCAAATCCTATCTTCATCAAATGAGTATGAAGCCTTTCATATCATGCTCTAGGTGCCCTGTTTAATCCATACAAGGCTTTATGCAATTTTCATACCTTGTCTTCCTTATCTGTCAATGCATAACCATCAGGCTGCTCTATATGAACCTCTTCTTCCAGTATCCCATTCAAGAATGTAGACTTAACATCCATCTGGTATACCTTGAACTTCTTATGAGCTGCAAATGCAAGCAATGTTTTGACACCTTCTAGTATTGCTACTGATGCAAAAGTTTCTCCATAATCCTCTCCTTCTTCTTGTACATAACCTTTGCATACTAATATTTCCTTATTGTGAACTACAACACCATCTTCATTTAATTTGTTTCTGAACACCCATTTAGTACCTATAACATTCTTTTTTACCAATCGAGGTACCAAGGTCCAAGTGTTGTTCTTCTCAATTTGATCTGACTCCTCCTCCATAGCTTTCACCCAATGATTATCACCAAATGCCTCCTTAGCACTTCTAGGTTGAAAGGTGGAGATCACGCAAGAGTTCTCTCTTATTCTCCTTCTGGTTAGTACACCAGCATCCTTATCTCCAATTATCTATTTAGGACTGTGATTTAGTCTCACATAAATAAGAATAAAATGATCATTCTCTTTAGGTTCAACTTCTTCATTATCATCTTCCTCTGAATTTATTTGTTCTGGTTGAACAAGTACATCAGGATTTGCTTTACCGGTTTCTGATTTAACAGTTTTAGGTTCCAAAAGAAAAATGCAAGGATCTTCATCCTTCTTCAGAGAACTAGTTCCTTTTGAAATTTCAGGACATTCATCTACATGAACATCAACACTTTCAAAAAATTTCCATGTCCGGTTGTTGAAGCATTTATAGGCCTTACTCTTGGTGGAATAGCCAAGAAATATGCCTTCATCACTCTTATCTTCGAACTTGCTTATGTAATCACCTCTTTTAATAAAACATTTTCTTCCAAATATCTTGAAATAGATAACATCAGGTGATCTCCCATACCAGTACTCCTATGGAGTCTTGTCCTTACCTCTTTTCACCAGAACTCGGTTCATTGTGTACACAACTATACTTGCAGCTTCTTTCCAAAATGTTTTTGATACACCTCCTTGTATCAACATAGTCCTAGCAACTTCAACCACTGATTGGTTGTTTCTCTCTTCTATACCATTTTGTTGTGGTGTCCTTGGTGCAGAAAGTTGTCGCTTGATACCATTATCATCATAATATTTAGTGAAATTCATAGAAGTGAATTCACCGCCTTGATCTGTTCTTAAATGTGTTATCTTTTTGCCACTCTCTTTCTCAGCTAAGGCTCTGAATGCCTTGAATTTACCAAAATATTCATTCTTATCCTTCAAGAATGTGACCCACATCATCCTTGAACACTCATTAGTGAAGATCATGAAGTATATGTCACCTTGAATACTTCTTGTTCTTATTGGTCCACATAGGTCTGTATGAACCAAATCTAACAAGTTCTCTGCCGAGAAGGACTTGCTCTTAAAAAGTGAAGAAGTCATCTTTCCTAGTTGACATTCTTTACAAAGAGCATTAACCGGTTTGTCTAGCCGAGGCAGACCTCTTACTATCTTAGACTTGCTTACTTTAACAATATTGTGAAAATTTATATGACAAAATATCCTATGCCAAAGCCATCTATCATTTATTTTTGCAATCAAACAGTTGCTAAAATTAGGATTGAGATGAAATAGATTACCTCTAGTATGTTCCCTGGTTGCAATCAATTCACCTTTGTTGTCAAAGATTTTGCACATTCCATTTCTAAACTCTAGTGGGCATCCTCTGTCATTAAGTTGTGCCACACTTAAAAGATTGTTCTTTACACCTTCAACCCAATAGACATCATCAACACTGCTCTGACCATAATGAGAAATAACTCCCTTACCTTTAACCATACAGGGTGAGTCATTACCAAATTTGACAACGCTGCCAACAAATTCCTTTAGGGAAAGAAATTTGCTTCGATCACCGGTCATGTGACGTGAACAACCACTATTAGTTATCCAATCATCAGAGTTATCCATTCTGGATACTAGTGCCTTCTGATCTGATATTTCTTCCTTAATAGCTACAAACACAATATCTTCACTAGCATCATCATTAGATTATTCATTAGTAATAACATTGGCAATAGCTACAAGACAATCTCTCTTACCTTTACCCTTATATTTATTAAATTTTTCTCTCTTGTATTCATTTTCATCATTAGGGAAATTTTCTACTATATGACCAATCTTATTGCATGCAAAACATTTTAAAGGTAGCTTACCACTATATTTACCAATTCCTCTAGGCAGTCATTTTGCCAACAATGCTTCAAGTTCCACTAAGTTGTTTTCATCTTCAGCATCTCTGCTGGATCTAGATTCATAGTTATGGCCACTATCTCTACTTCTTCTCACATATGGGTTAGAGACAAAAGCTCTAAATGCTGATTTTGATTTTTGTACACTACAATCATATCCATTTAGTTCAAAAGCAGTAAGTTTGCCAGCAATAGAGTCAAGAGTTACCTTTGTCTTGTCAATGGATTTTAGCTACCGAATAGCTACAACTCAGATAGCATATACCAGTAGCAGGGTTCTCAGTACCTTACTCATTACTGTGGCATCTTCCACTTTCCCTCCTACAATCTTTATCTCACCAACTATCTCTTTAATCCTTTGACCATATTGTTGGATATTCTCACCTTTAGACATTCTCATGTCGTCAAACTTTCCTCTTAAACTCTCATCTTTGGAAATCTTAACATGTTCACCACCGCTATAAATCTCTTCTAATTTCTTCCATACTTCATATGTAGTTTCAAGACCATGAACATCTACATATTCAGCATCAAACAGGGAACTGATAATAGCTTCTAATGCCTGGTGATTTTCTTGATGTTCTTTCTTCTAATCATCAGTCAGGGGTCCAGTAGGTGTAGTATACTTATTTTCTATATGATCCCAATACTGTCTACCAGGACTCTTAATGTAAATCTACATTCTGTCACTTTGTATTCTATAGTTATCTTTGTTGAACTTTAGACCTTCTTTCTTCATCATGATCTACAAGATCTTTTCCTCAAGTTGTTAGGCTTTTAGATTAAGAGGACCTGAGACACTCTGATGCCAATTGATGGTATGATGAAAGAATAAGTATGTGGTAGAATACTGAGAGGGGGAGGGTGGTGAATCAGTATATTGAAAAACTGATACAAAGTTCCCAAACTCAAACTCAGTCAAACAAAGTACACATATCTTAGTCAAGATCAATATTCATAAGAATACTTGACATCAACCAGTTTAACTGTTATGACAACTTTAACAATAAATAACTTTAATCTTGTAAACCTCAACAATGCTTAATCATAATTTCAACATATTCATCTCTTAATGCTTCTACATAACATACCTTATTAGAAATTAACCACATCAGCAAATAAGATCACAACCACACAAGCATTCACCACCTGCACAAATGTTTATACATGGAAAACCCAAATAAGTAAAAACCATGATGAGATGAGACTAACAAGGATAGCTATTTGAACTCTTTTGAAGTTCGCCCTGTTAGGAGCCAAGCCTGTTAAAGCTTTACAATAAGTCATGTTAAGAACTAATTCCGGCTAGGAATCACCCAGTTAAGGGATTTACAAATATGCCTTGATGAAAATCACAATACCTTGTTAGGATTAACCTCACTGGAGGAATTAAGACTCCAAGCTAATGGGCCACCTTCTTAGAGGATTTAATGAGTAACCATGCTTGTTAGAGCTTACCCGGTTAAGGGATTTCACTTCTGCTGTAATTGTTAGAAAACAACAGTTTTTCTTGATCTGTCTGAGTAGCACTACATTTGCTTGATCGGATCCCTCTAAGCTTCAATCTGCCTTCACTCAAAGTGTAGATCCATTCACTGGTTAGGCAACTACACACTCAAAAGGTTTTCATCAATCTTGCAAATGACATTTACAAACAACTTCATCGACCTTAAATAGAAATCAATTAGGTCGGTAACATAAAAAAAAGCTAATTCTCATCATCGAGATTACAAACAAGTCAGTACAATCTTGACCGTTAGAAATCATGACAATCTCTTCACATTCTTCAAGAAAATTCCAACCACTCCATGATCACCACTTCATCAGACTTTGTAACTCATCACGCATTGTGCATTAGATGAAATCCACTTTGCTCCTTCCCTAGAGAAAAAAAAAACGTGCCAAAACAATTTGAACATATCCTGATTAATGATCACACGTGTCTCCATCATTACTACTTATCAGATAATAAACCATCAAACTTGATTGGTTAGGGTTTAACAGCTGATAGGGTTTGCCAGTTACATTACATAGAAAGGTTTAACCCTTTACACTAGTTCACCGGTTTAACCCTTTACACCGGTTCACCGGTTCAACTCACAAACTTTACATACTAGTTTACAACATCTTCCACAAAGCTCTTCTTACCGGTTACTAGCCAATATCAAAAACAACAATATCCACAATAACATGAATTCCATTACCGGTTCAATTGACATCAATGACATATCATTAATGCAATCTTTATGCAAAATACCAAAAAACTCAAAATGCCAACAAACACTAACCCGGATTCTGAAATTCTTATCACTATGAATGTTGATACACAAGATTTTAATATTATTGTGGATAAGGATACCTCAAAATTTAAGGCAGTCGATGCTAAGAATGGTGAGATCTCTGAGTCATAGAGACACATTGTTGACTCTCATAACACTCGGATACCGACAGAAGCTAAGGAACCAAAGACTGAGAAATGGACAGATGCAGTGGTACTTACACAGACTAAAAAACCAGCAGATGCAGAAGTAATAACACTGAGTGAGAAACCGATAGAAAATATAAATAATGAGGAAACAAGTGATGGAAATAAGGAAGAAATAGTTAAGGCAATTAGGCAAGTATCTATTGAAAGGAGACCTATTGCAGAACCAAGCACATCCACTAGAGAGTTTAGACCCACTAATATAACAGATGTTCCTTTGGATTTAATTAAGAGGATAATAGATTGCAATGCCTTAACATTTAAGGCTATTGATGACACATTACCTATTTTGAAGATGATTGCACCAACCTATAAGATAGATCACATTGATGATTCTTTAGGTAAATTGGACACATTGTCCAAATTTATGACTGAAAATGTTCTAACCATAGATAAGGTAAATGAGGAAACTGTAAAGGAAAGAGTAGATAAAGAGAAAGGTGAATTATTTGAGAAAACTATCAAAGACTGTACTGAGCACATGGATTAATTATTACTGGTACTTAACTCAACAATTTTGGAATATAAGGAGCTGTATAGAGAAGCTTGCAAGCCTCACCACCTGACTGAAGACATTGATGAGGAAATTAAGGAGACACAAAAGGAGAGAGATGATATTACGGATAATATGATAGGTTCTTTGGGACTTACCTCTATTTTTGAACTGGAAATGAAAGTTTATGAGGAAAAGTTAGAGAAACTTGAGAAAGAGAAAGCAAGGATAAGGTTAAAGGCCGGGGAATTGAAAAGCAAACTTGGTCCAAGATTGGACAGTCTTATTACTCAGTGGGTTGAGCTATCAAAGCCAACAATTCAAGGAGAATGGTCACCAGAGTAACAGATGCACTATTTGACAAACATGATACAATAGACAGAAATCATTATTTATGACAGCAATAAATTCATGCAGAGCCTGAATCTAATTTTGGCAGTCATCTTTCAAATTGTAACCAACCGGTTACAGGCCATGAGGTAGTATTTTTGTATTCTTTGATTCCTTTTTGACATCCTTTATCATTGATGTCAAAGGGGAAGTAGTATGGAGAAAAATAAGTGCACAAAGGAGATCACTTGCTTAGGGGGAGCACACTTCTTTTGGATTTTTCTCATGAGTGTTGCCATCAATGCCAAAGGGAGAGATTGTTGGCATTCTACACTCAATGAGAATGGTTGATGTTGTCATTAATGGAAACCAACCAGTAACAAGTTTCTACACATTCACCGACAACACAGACATCATCTAATGACACCGACAGACACAACAAGTTTACTCATCGGCATCCAGATTACACCAGCAATGAAGTATATCGGCACTCAGGCTGACATGAGACCAAGTTTTGTTTATATGAATTGTATTGTAAATGTAATTAATTATTTGTAAGCCAACATGATGTATTGTAAAGACTCATATATGTATGAGATCTTATTGGTCATTTTTGATGTAGCAGCATAGAGAGGAAATTATGTAATGGTATTATGTAGAAGATAGTGAAAAGATTTTGTAATAAGGAAAATAAGTTATGTAAGTGAATATCAATCATCGATAAGGTTTTTGGTTAAGGTTTCTGACAGAGCTTAAACCAGTACTGAGTCAAGCATTGCAGATGCTATTTTAAGCAGTACATTGTATTGGATTTAACTATCCATTTTGTAGTCAGTGAGACTCTTTTACTGAGCAATGAGCTCTAGGTTGTTGGCCTTCTTGCATGTGCAACCCCATATTGTAAGTAATATTTATTCATATTGGCCAATGAGTAAATATTGTGGGTAACAAATCACGACGAGGTTTTTCCCACACTGGGTTTCCTCACCAAAACATCTTGTGTTATGGTGTGCATTTATGTTGTCTTTGTTATTTCTCTTTGTTTCATTATTGCTTGTTTACCGGTACATTAATTTAAGGTACAAAGTTGTAAATAAGTTCAAATATTCCATTAACTGGTTAGACACTGATTCACGCCCCCCCCCCTCTCAGTGTCTTTGGGACTGTCATTACATCTAATAGAAACCCCCAATTTGTCTCTGAGGTACTCAAATCATTCCTTGCATAAGGGTTTAGTGAAAATATCTAGAATCTGTTCTTTAGTGTTCACATAAACCAGTTTAACTTCATTTTCTTCCACCTTCTCCTTCAAAAAGTTATACTTGATAAATATGTGGTTTGTCTTAGAGTGAAATACTGGATTCTTTGATATATCAATAGCAGTAGAGTTATCACAATGAATAACTACCAGTGCATCACAATCCACCTTTATATCCTTCAACATTTGCTTCATCCATAAAACTTGTGTACAATTAGTAGCAATAGCAACATACTCAGCTTCAACAATAGATAAAGAAGTACATGTTTGTTTCTTGCTGATCCATGAAACCAACTTATTTCCAAGAAAGAAAGTTGCACCAGAAGTACTTTTTTGGTCATCAACATCTCCAGCCCAATCACCATTTGTATATGCACATAAAGTAAAGTTATCATCCCTAGGGTACCACAAGCCATATTTGGATGTACCTTGCAAGTATCTAAAAATCCTTTTCACCACCATCTTGTCATTTTCTCTAGGATCACTCTGAAATCTTGAAACAATACAAACAACATTTATAATGCCAGGCCTAGTCTGAGTCAAATAAAGTAGAACTCCAATCATAGATTTGTATCTTGTAGGATTTATCGGTGCAGAAACATATTTCCTTGTCAATTTCTCATTTCTAACCATAGGTGTATGTTGGTATTATGGATGTGTTGCATTAGTTTTGTCATTGATGTCAACACTTATCCTTCTAGAGATCTTTGGTTATGTTGAACTGGCACATTATGTTCACTGGCAAGTTCAGTGACTTATGCACAGTCACTGGTATATTCTTCACTGGCAGGTTATATTGTTCACCGACACTGAGGATGACTTGTTACCATCTGAAAGATCACTTTGTTATATCAAAGACATGGTCTGGATACTTGTTTCTAGTATTTTGGTTATTGACCTAATTGGGTTGACATATTTGTTGTTACCGGCAAATTGGTCTACGTTATGAACCGGCATGCATTATCTATTCCAAATCAGCACGACATGTTATGGCGATGATTTATTAATTGGATATTATTGTAAATTTATTGAGATGACATGATGAATTGCATATTGACTTATTTTTAATTGATTTAATTGTAATATTCTAAGTAAGTTGACCTACACATTTGGTCTTAGGTTTTGGTATATATGTAAGATCTCATTTATGAGATGAGGAAATAGGAAGTGAACAATATATGGTATATGGTTTTGTAACATGGTATGTGCAAATATTGAAGATCATATGAGAAGACCATAGAGTAGGTTCAAGGAAGGTTTGAAGGTGATTATCATAGCTTAACCGGTATTGAATCGAGCATTGGAGATGCTACTTTGAGCAGTACATTATCATTGGATTTAACCATCCAATTGTAGTCAGTGTGACTCCTATTTTTTGATTGAGCAGTGAGCTCTAGACGGTTGGCCTTTCTACATGTGCAAACCCCATTTGTATACACATACTATCTATAGTAGTATCATTTGATTGTGGGTAAGGTTTCCCATTGTGGTTTTTCCCCTTACAGGCTTTCCATGTACAAATCTTTGTGTTATGTGTTGTGGATGTTGTTTCTCTTTCTATTTTATGCATTGAGTTTTGCTGCTATTAATATTAACTGCTAATCTGTCAACCAGCATTATGTTTGGTTTACCGGTATTAAGTATCAAGTTTGATTAAGTTATATCTGGGTTGAAATGAATAGACAACTGATTCACCCCCCCCTTTCAGTTGCCTCCAAGTCCTAACAGTGTACTTACCGGTTTAGAATCTCCTATAACAAATACCTTCAACAATTTCTTAGCATATTTAGTTTGATGGATAAAAATACGTTTGTCAGTCTGAGTAATCTGCAAACCTAAGAAAAATTTCATCTCACCAATCATAGACATCTCAAATTCTTTATCCATGTTCTTAGAAAAATCTACGCATAATTTATCTTCACCTCCAAAAATAATGTCATCAACAAATACTTCAAAAATTAGTATATCATCATCAATGATTTTATAATATAAATTACTTTTAGCACTACCCTTAGTAAAACCACACTTCAAAAGATATTTATCCAACCTTGCATACCAAGCTCTAGGTGCTTGTTTCAATCCATATAAAGCTTTCCTTAACCTACAGACCATATCAGTATCATCTAATAGTGAAAAACCATCAGGCTGCCCAATATAAACTTCCTCATCAAGATCCCCATTCAAGAATGCACATTTAACATCCATCTGATAAACCTTGTAGTTTTTATAAGCAACATAGGCAATAAATAATCTTACAGCTTCAATCCTAGCAACCAGTGCAAAAGTTTCTCCATAATCAATTCCTTCCTTCTCAGAATATCCTTTACAAACCAATCTAGCCTTATTTCTTATAACTTTACCATTCTCATTTAGTTTATTCCTAAAAACCCATTTAGTTCCAATAACATTTTTATTTTTAGGCCGGGGAACCAAAGTCCATGTGTTATTTTTCTCAATCTAATATAATTCTTCTTCCATAACTTTTAACCAAATTTCATCTTTACATGCCTCAATTACTAATACCGGTTCAACTTGTGAAATTAAAAATACCTCATTAGTTGACACTCTTCTTGTCATCAATCCATTGTTTTTTATCCCCAATGATCTGATCTTCAGAATGATTCAATCTCACATACCTAGGAGTCTTCTAACTCTTTGTTCCTCTTCCTTGTTCTTCAATTATTCTAGAATTTTTTGATGTTGCCAGAGTAACCGGTTCACCTCTTTGTTCTGATAAAGGTGCTATCGATTCAGATATAATCATTTCCACTGCCAGTTCCTTCTCATAAATTTTGATTTGACTTTTGCTCAGCTCATCTACTTCGACATTAGCACTCTCCACTATTCTCTGCAATCTCTTGTTATAACATCTATATGCTTTGCTTTCATTAGAATAACCAAGAAATATGCCTTCATCACTTCTAGGATCAAAATTCTCAATAGTATCATCTCTCCTGATATAACATTTACTACTAAAAATTCTGAAATACTTAACTATAGGTGTATTGCCAAACCATAATTCATAAGGTGTCATGCTGGATTCTCCTTTGATATGTAGTATGTTGAATGTTTAAACCAATGTACTAACTTCTTCTCTCCAATATATATGAGGTAGATTAGCTTCCATCATCATTGTTCTAGCAACATCCAAGATAGTTTTTTTTTTGCTTTCCACAACTCCATTCTGTTGAGGTGTCCGGGGAGCAGAAAATTGTCTTCTAATACCATGCTTGTCACAAAAGTTATTAAACTCATCGAATGTGAATTATCCACCATGATCTGATCTCAAACATTTAATCTTCAATCATGTTTTAGTTTCCACTTTAGCCTTAAGATTTTAAACTTTTCAAATGCTTCATATTTTTCTCTCAAAAAAGTAACCCACATCGTTCTAGAAAAATCATCAATGATTAGCATGAAATATCTATCATCATGAAAACTTTTAACTGTAGCAGGGCCACACAAATTAGTATGAATAAGATCAAGAACATAATTTGATTTATCTTGTATACTCCTAAAAGAGATTCTGACCTGTTTACCCATTTGACATTCTTTACATATCATATTATAGGGCTTCATAATCTTAGGTATATATCTAATAACCTTAGTTGAGCTGATCTTTACAATGCAATCAAAATTTACATGAAAAAACCTTTTATGTCATAGTCAACTCTCATCAATCTATGTAATCAAACATGTCTTCTCACTAGAGTTCAAATGAAATATGTTACCTTTTCTCTCTGTAATAGTTGCAATCTCCAAGCTAGATCTGTTAATGATTTTGCATTTTCCATCCTTGAACTATAATTAAAATCCCCTATCTACCAATTGTCCTACACTCAAAATATTATGCTTCAAACCTTCAACATAATAAAAAAATTCAGTATTGTTCTTACCATCTAATGATATAGTTCCTTTTCCCTTGATCATACATGCCTTATCATCTCCAAATCTAACTAGTCCACCATCAATTTCTTGCAAAGATAGAAACTTCCCTTTATCTCCAGTCATATGATGTGAACAACCACTGTCAATTACCCATTCATCCTTATCCTCAATTTTAGCAACAAGTGCCTTCTCCTTAGGTACATTCTCTTCCAATGTCAGATCATCTTCCTTGATAGCCAAGAATACCCATTCTTTCCCATTGTCGAATCCACTAGCAGAGTCTTTTGTCAATTCATCATCTGAATTAGTAACGCCTTCCTCATCCACTATGTAGCATGATTTGTCTATGTTTTTCTTGAATCTATACTTGTTATGATATCCATGGTTAGGTTTAAATGATCTTTTAACTCTTTCTTCAAATCTTGTATTTCTTTCAGGACATCTAGATGCAAAATGACCAATCTTATTACATGCAAAACATTTAAAAGGTGCTTTTCCTTCATAATTACTTCCTACCAGTCCTTTTGGTACTCTTCTAGAAAATAATGCTTCAAGTTTCTCAAACTCATCATCTTCTCTCTTCATATCTTCTAATTCTTTTGCATATAAATCATTCCAGTCTTGCTTACTGGTTGTAGATGTAGATGCATGAAAAGCATGTTCTTTCTTCACAGCTCCAGAAGGTCCAAATTCCTCAAGCTCAAAAGCAGATAGTTTCCCAACCAAAGTATCTCTATTGATAGATATATTAGCCATTTTTCTCAACTCATTAATAGCAGTAGCCTTCATTTTGTAAGCCAGTGGTAGGTCTGTCAAGACTTTAGAAACAATTTTTCATATCTCACCTAGTAACCATCAAGTTTAGCAATCTTTACTATAGGGTCACCTTCATTAAGAGTCTACAACTTATACCATATAGCCTTTCTAGATGATTTGTTAGTTAATCTCATAATTTGTTGATCACAAAGTGCACACGAGAGGGCTTCTCTTGCTCTACAATCATTCTCAAGCTCCTTGTCTACATTAGCTGGAGGAGGATTGTCAGATCTCGGATTATAGGGTGTGACACCATTGTGTGTGATCTTTCAAATCTCCTTTCCAAGTCATCTCAAATGAGTCTCCATCTGAATCTTCCATACTGTATAATTTGTTCCTTCAAGCCTCAGTATATCCCTTTGAAAGATAGCTCCAAATGAACTGGATGAACTTGAACTGTTAGTCGCCATAGGATCTTCCTAAAGCAGTTAATCTTTTTGGCAGAGAGTACCAAAGCTCTGATACCAATTGTTAGATAATTCAGATAGCCAGAAGACAACTAAGAGGGGGGTAAATCAGTTGTCACAGATTACTAGAAGAATTAGCGATTTAAAAAAACAATACCAGAACCCAAAACAATAATACCAGAATAGCAGTTAATCCAATTAAGCATAAACAATAATTACAGAATAAAAGCCATCCACTCAACACCAATATTTGTATGTGGAAAACCTGCTAAAGGGAAAAACCATGGTGGGAAGCCTACCCACAGTTAGATAATACTTTTGCAGTAAGTATGTGAATTTACAATGAAGGGGCCTGCACTTGTAGGAAGGCCAACAACCTAGAGCACATTGCTTATCACAAAATGAGTCTCACTGACTACATACAAATCCAGACTACAATCCGGAGAAGTGTTGAACTGCAAAAGATAGTAGCTCCTATGTCTGAGTACAGTTCTGGTTCAGCTCAATACCCGAGGACTAAATCCTCTTACAAACCCAATTTGATCTCCAATGATCGACCAACTCCTCTACCTGAATGATATTACATTATTCGCACATTACATTCCTTGACCATGACTTCTTACAATAACCATGATGATCTACAAAGAGTTCTTACATCTTATTTATACAAACCCTCGACCATGAACAATCAAGTCAGCCACCAGATAATAAACCAATTATATAATTACAAACCATGTAAGCCTTAGACCAAAACAAATAATATCCAACACATAAGATATATTGGAAATACAATAATAGGTCTTATCCACATGTTACATTAATGTCGGTCCAAAACTTAGATGAACCAGGACCAAGTATAGGTCCACACGGTTCATCAAAGTTCTCCAAATGGCAAGTCTCAAAAATGATCACCAACAGCATCCTGAAACTCCATCAAAAGCTGCACCAACACCAATTATGCAATGCATCAAAGATCTCCACCAAAATCTCTATTGGTGAAACCCTCACCGAAACTAGAAACGAATCTTTATTGCGAGGATGATAGCATCCAATCACCAGACCAAAACCAACTGACCAAATATGAGTATAAGCATTATGAACAAGTTAATTACATCACCAGATTAGACTAGAGTCAACTGGATCATTCTGGATCTAGGTTAACCAAAAACTACTCAACCTACAGGGACCAGAAGGGTGTCGGTAAAGCATCCAAACAGCTAGTGTTGACATCAATGACAAAACATCAATGCAACACATAATCAATTCCACCAAATGGCCAACATAGTCACCATAGTTGATATAGAAATCATGATATATTTACAATCATGACATATATTGGAGAAGTGGCTAGGTATCAAAGGTGTGATTGTATAAAAGAATAGGGTGATTGATTATATATGTCTTGGGAAGTAGTGTGATATCTCTCAGCAAGTTCAATGGTTGCATGGCAACTATTTTACAAAATGCTTTAGTAAACATTTAGCATGGTGACCTGTTGTCATGGGTATTAATAATCCAATAAATAAACAATGCTCTACAAATTCCCTTCCGTATGAACCATGAAGTAGATGTATTGTTGCAGATCATGGAAGCATAACCAATGTGATAAATGTGGAAGCATAGAAAAGGCAAGTGAATTGTTTGACAAATGCCTCAAATTGATGTCATCTCATGACGTGCTATGATTGAAGAAATGTATGGAGATCATGTGAAAGAATAGATAATGTACGTGACATGTTTGACAAAAGTTGTGTGATGAATGTGGGAGTTGACAAATCATGACCAGTATTAAATAAAGCCTCAAAAAGGATGTCATCCCATCAAAGGCAATTATTTTAGGGGAGGCATGAAGTGCATCTATTAAAAGATGTTTGAAAGTTTCAAGCTAATGCAATTGGCAGGTGTATAGCTGAATTCCAAAACCTTTACTAGCAGACAACGAAGAAGCTCTGAACAAAGATGCCTCAAAGCGATGTCATCTCATGAAAGATTCAAACGAACTGTTAGCATAGACAATGCACATGATTTGTTTGTGAGTATGGTTCTTTATGAAATGTGGAGGTGTAGACAATGCATGCAAACTATTGTTGAAAGGGGTTTTAGAAATTTTCAAGGCACTGCACCAAATTGGAAATTTGGAAAAAGATTTATAAACTTTACTCAAATTGTATGCTACAAGAATGAACATGCAAAGTTAAATGTGTATCATAGAAAGGAATGATTGTAGGTATATGCCCAAAAATTGACTTGTTGAAAAATATTTAGATCAAAACTTAAGCAAATGCACTTTGGCAGTGCCATGTTTGTGCCAAAATGCGAAGCTTTGGAAAGCAAGTTATGAACATGCATCAAAGCATCAAGTAGTTTGAAATGATCTGACAAATATGCTTGCAAAATGTGGAGGTATAGACACGACATGTGAACTATTTTACTAGATTCCGTAAAGAACTCTCATCAAATGCAATGACTGTAAATTATTGTTAAGTTTACAAGTGCTATGAATAGGTGTGGCGAGCACAAGATATGTTCGACAAAAAGCACAAATAAATGTGGTTTGTTGTCCAGAAGATGAAAACTTTATAGAAACTTTTGAAGAAATGCAATTGCCAGGTTGGTAAGGCCAATTCCTACAACTTCAGCTACACTCTTTCTACCTGTGACAATATTAGAGTTTTTCAATAGGGATATTCACATATGCAAACTATAACAAAGTTCATGATTTGTTCGACATAATACCTCAAATAAAATGATGCAATAGTAACGGGGTCATGAACTATTTGATAAAATGCCTCGAAGAGATATCATCTCGAATAACGAAATGAATCAAAAATGTGTTATCTCATGGATGCTATTGTTGCAAGATATATTATGAATCTGTTAAAAACACTTTAGAACATTTCAATAAAAAACAATTTCCAGATGCAATCTGATTCAACAACCTCTTCCAGCATTCTCATAGATCGTGATGACTATACTGAGGACACCCTGATCTTTATAATTAAAATGCGAGTTAGATGTGTGGTGCTTGTGTGGACGTGTTTTGAAAATAATGTCTCCTAATTCAATTGAATTGATATCAGCATATGAGTTGTGGAAGGAAGATACAAGAAATAAATGGAGTGGTCGATTTATAAAATTTCTTTATTCTTTGATAAGTGAATTTCACTTGCGTATCAAATTTTGGAGAAGATTGGAATATTTAACTATGGCATGGATTATTCAGTATGATTCTACTGGTGACACTATTGAACATGTGCACAAGAGTGGAGATTCAAGTTATATTGATCCCTTACCAATAAGAGTAATTTGACACTTAAAGATTCAATGTGTGTACAAAGTTGTAGATGATCATTAATCTATGATGATGAAAATATATTGTAGGATCATCTAAATGGAATTGATTTATATGGGAAAATACCTCGACAAAGATGGTGATTTGTTTCCTCTTTCAAAAGTTGTAAGTTTCTACTTATCTTTTTGTAAAAGTGAGTGTCACTTATTCAACTACAGGGTAGAATTTGGACTACATTTTTGTAAAAATTAGGTAAATCCTAACTTGTTCCTAAAAAGGTAGTTAATACAATTTATCACTTAGGTAGTTATTGTAAGTAATTAGACTAGGTGGTTACAAGGTAGTTGTTCTCTCAAATGCTTATAAATACAAGGCTATTTCATTTCTAAAAGGGACAGAGGGGAAACTCTGTAGAATTTTGTAGAGAAACTTTAAAGAACTTTTGGTCTTCAAATTTTGTACTCAAACCTTTTGGACTTGTATATTTTCAAAAGAATAACAAAGAATGCATTTTATTCGTATGTATTGGATGTGTTTATGTGTTATGATTATCTCTTTCTCATATATTAAATTGATAATCCTTTTGTGTATTGGTGGAATCCATTGATTCTCTATTCCAAAATTTATGTAATTGATGAATCACATCATTTATTGGCATCTAGAATTGTATGTGTTAGTACAACTTATTTCTTCATATGTTGAGGTTTGTTGTCTTTCTTTCATCATCCTTGCATATCTAAAACATGTTTTGTGCTTTAACCTCCTTTGTATATGTCATCATTTGTGAAATCCTATTTGGTGTTTTTATGTCTTCCATTGGGGTTTCTATTATTCACCTTTCTTTAGTTTTATCTCCTTTTTGTACTTTTAGGTTAAAAGTACACAAAAATCTCGAATACCCCCATCATACAAGGGAGCTACCCCTCTCAAAAAATTGAGGGAGATTGTGGTTTTACTACAATCTCTCCAACTATTGGAATGTTTGTCATTTCTCTTTGGGCAAACAGGGTCAGCTTCAGATAAACAACCACAGTGACAAATCTGTTTGCCAACAATCTCCAAGACATCTGAGATGAATCTTCATTCGCTCCTTCCATATTTTGTAATTTGTACCATCAAATCTGGGACTCTCCTTCCAATAAGGATTGAATGTATAGCTAGGTGTAGTTGCCCTTGGATCTCCTCAAGCGGTTAAGCTTATGCAGAGAGCAACTTGTGATGATACCAATTATTAGACAGATCTGATACCAGGAGTAAATTGAGAGGCGGGGGTGAATCAATTTACCATCATAAATCTGAACTTAATACATATCAAAAACATTAAATCAGAGCACAAAGGAACAAACACAATGAAGAATAGAACATGAAAGCTCAGTACACACAACACCAATATTTGATGTGGAAAACCCAGTAAAGGGAAAAACCACGGTGAGAAACCCTATCCACAATCAGATGAATTCTCTGCAATAGTATTGTGAACAATTACAATGGGGTTTGCACTTGCAGAAAGGCCAACATCCTAGAGCACACTGCTCATCATAAAAAGAAGTCACATTGACTTACAAAAACATTGGAATACAATCAAGAAAGAATGAACTGTGAAAGTAGCATCTCCTAATGCTTGATATAGTTTCGGTTAAGAACATATGTTTGTCCTACACTACAAAAAACTTCACCGAATGATATATCACTTGTTTGCACATAAACCTTCCTCTGATAATGCAGACATAACCATCCATCCCATTGATATTCAAATTACATGAATAAGTCACCTATAAATACAGATCATCAACCTTATTGACAAGGTTTGCTAAACCCTAAGCCCATAAATCTATAATAACAAAAATTACATTACACGGTATCACTGGACCAATATTATGATTTTCATTACATAGCATGGACCTAAAATGATTCCATCTGCCTTAAATTCCACTAAGACCAAAATCCAACACACTTCACCAACCGGTAGAAACCCTTAGTGAAGTTAAACAAAAAGTCTAACCAGATCCAAATAGGACCACCATAACAGTTTTCCAGCCAATGCAAAGTCACCAAACACTCAGAATAGGATCAATAAGTACCTTCATCATGATAGAAACCGATTCCATAATCCAGACAAAGATCATCTGACCAAAACACCAAATATCACTTACTGGTAAAGTTAACCGAGAAAGCTAGAAGCTAGCTCGTACCAGTAAATACCAAAAGTGATAATAGCCAAAGCACCAAATCATGAACCAAAAGAATATAGAAAGCATATAACCATCCAAAGTAAGGATCCAAAACCTATTCCATAGCTCTAATCATACCGGATTAGAATCATAGCCAAAACCAATATGATCACAAAGACTAACCAGGATAGGTCCAACTGGGATACAGTGTTGACATAAATGATAACACTTAACCAAATCTAGCATATTGCCAACAACCAACACTTTTTAGTTGCATTTTGAGGAGAGTGAGCTATAGAGTATCCTAATATGTAATCCAAATTTTCAGCCATTGAAAGCACCTCTAATGTCTAGCATACCTACCATACTTGACCAATATGTTTATGTCATATTTTAGTGACGAATTCCCTTTTGCATGTTATTTCCAAATCTATACTTTTTTTATGTCTTTCTAATTTGTTTCTATCTATTTATGCTAAACACTATCAATTTCCTAGCTCTTGCATCATCAATTTAATTATTATAAACAACATACTATCACATCTCATAAAGGAACAATTACTCCTAGTGCTCAACTATCCTATATGACTAAATTTGAGCCTAATTTGTTGTTCCCAAATGAAAGAAATTTTAAATGGTTCCTAATTTGGATTTCTAGCTTAAACACCTCATTTCCTCATTGTTAACCTACAAATCTTTCACTTATTATGAGGGAATTCTAGATGTTTCACAAGAGTGGGACCTAGTGTGACTAATGAAACAACCTCCAATATTTTAGAAGTTGGCTCTTTTAATTTTGAGGAAGATGAAAAGGGAGAAGGGAATAAATATTAAAATAGCTAAACCAAAGCAAAATATTGATGTAAATCTTTTACAACACTTTAAACTTTTCCCAATAAAAACACAAGAAAATATCATTATCTAGAATTGAGAACAACACGTCACAAACCCTTCACTGTCGGGATGAGAAAAAAATACACAAAGTTACACATACATAGGTTATGAGATTTGAATCCTCACCATGGAAAGCATGTATCAAGTCTTGATAAAATGAATAGGTCCTTGGGGATTTTCACAATAATTAAATTTTCACAGGTTTCATTTATTAAGAGCATAGTCTAATTTTCTAATCTGAAGAGAATGGAAGAGTAAAATATCGTTACATGGTCCATAATTAATAGATTAACTAGGAAATAGAAAATTTGGATTCAACATATAGTAACTAAATTCATATCTTCAATGAAACAAAGCATTTTTGTAGAAATAAAACAAGTAAAAGGCAAACATAGGCACAATCTAAATTCTTTATTTAATAAAAACATGGTAAGGTTTTAGCATGGCTACAAGCTACTAAGCTTAAAAATTTCTTATTTTTCTTCCCATAGAATATATTTTAAGTGTTGAACCCATATTATAGAGTTCGTATAGGCTTAAATAGAACTGCCTCCCCAAGATGGAAAAAAATTCCAACTAAATCATTTTTTACATATCTATTGTGTGTCATCATTATCATAGCAATCATTGTAACCATCTCTGCATGAGAGAATTTTGCATCATTATTCTTCTCAATGTGTGTGGCATGAGCACCACCTAGATTTCTCATGATTTTCATTGAAATAATCAGGGCATGGAATTTCTTTTTTCTATTTTTGGTGCTTGCTCCCTAATCTAGCTATGCAGTCTATTTGGGTTTATCTTCTTTTCTATTAGCCAATGGAATGATTGCATTCTCATTTTGACCCAAAAGGTTTTGGATCTTCTACATAGTTGGCATATGGCACTTTTCTACTAGCATTCAAAAGACCATTACACTAGCTCATTAGGACCACACATAGCATGTTGGAAAGCATTTTTGGGATGTTGATTTTTATCTCACTCCAAAATTTTGCAGAGCCTCCACATGTCACACTCTATCATGGGTATCATTTAAAAAAAGAAGCCTCTATGAAAACATGTGATGACACCACATGGTGTTTCTGCATGTTTTAGTTTTGATAAAATTTTGTGCACACTTGGTAGGGAGTGCAATGCATCCAAGTGATAATGTTACAAAAAGGTATGCATGTGTTGAATGCATAGGGGTTTTTATATCTTGGGTTAGGACTCAACCCAATTGTTGTGGATGTGATCTATAGCTCTAGCAACCCACATGGAACCTTCACCTGTGGAGATTGGATCTATGATTCCTAGTTCATACACAGACACTTAGAGGGCACTATCTCACCGACTCATTTGGGATTTCTCATATTAGATCTAAATGATGAATTTGTCTAAGAGGTGAGTCATGATTCATTTCCATTATGTGGGCACATTTTTGCTTCAATGTGGCTCCTCAATTTTCTATAAGCAAAACAATTCAAATTTTGAAAAGACTCAAAATTTCATAATTAAATAAATACAAAAATTTACCTTTAATTTCCAAATATATAATAAATTTCATATTACATCAAGGTTCATGATACAAAATTTCCTCTATTCGAGATTTAATACAAATGTAAGACCATTTTAGTTATGTACATAATAAAGTGACTACAAGTCAATATAACAATTTATAAAATATTGACCAGAAGGTGAAAATACATGAAATGATAAAAATAATGATACTATATAGTTTATCTCGAATAACCATGGACTTCTCTCCATCTTGTCCTACGAGATGAACATGTGGCCTAGGCACATATTCCACCCAACCACAAAGCATATGCTTCCTTGCTGCTCTTAGTGACAAGACCTCCCAACTCTTGCACAAGCCCTATCAGATTGGAAACAATAGGTGGGATGGGATCCTAGTGCAACATGAAAATATCTAACATACATATCATTTATAATCATTTAGTTCTAATTTCCATGATATGATAGGGAGTAGTGAATGCAAAGCAATTAGTGATAGATTGATTCCTGAGAACACTTTGGCCAAAGTTTTTTGTCGACTACCAACATATAAATCAAGTGTTGAGATTTACCCTTCCTTATTTTTTCGTATTCGAGACTCGCCGATTATCATACAAATTTCCACTTGAATGAAATGAAAACTACCCCTTCCCAATATACAATCACACACCTAAGAAACACATGTACATATTTTTTATTTTATTTGAATCCTAATCTATTGATGACCTTAATACACCTGTCTATATACACATGATAGTTATTTTGTATCCCAATCAATGATAAATACATAATACAAATTTCAACTTACATATTAAATTCACTTCTTATTATCACTATGTAGGTTCCATAAATAAAATAATAATAATAATAATAATAATAAATAAAAATGGATATTCAAACAATTTCATACTTACACATATTACTCTAAGATACATTTGCACTCCTAAATTTTTATTTTGTTTTACTTGCAAAAACAATAGTAAACCTTAATGACAAATAAAGAAATACCCCAAAGTTATAGATTTCAAGAAACTACATATATCTTCATTTTTAGAAATTGACTTTTTTGATAAGTTTTCATTAAGTTAATGTGTTCCAATCCCTATTAATGTGTCAAAATAAAGATGGTGAGTTAAAATGGTTTGAACCCCAAGCTTGCAAAATGGTGTATTGTTTTTCATACTGACCAATGAATTTAATTGTTATGATCAAAATGCAAAGCTTATAGTATTGGAAATAAATGAAATCGCATGAAAAATCATACCTTTTATAGTTAAGGGTTCACAATAAGTAACCTTATAAACATCGTAGCTAGATTTGAGGGTTGAAAATAAAGTGAAGTTAATGGTGTTGCTATTATGATTATTCTTTATAATGTTTCATGCTTCAAAGAACAACACGGTACAAATAGAAACCAATTTGTTTCAAAGGATAATAGAAAAGTCAACTTAGTCATAATAAATTAATGCTTGGATTAATCTATTGAAACAATGCCTAAAGGAAGCATATTATTTGCTAAAAAAAATATGCAAAGTTTGTCTGGTATGGTGGTGAGGTAGGGGAAACACTAAGCAAATGGAGTAAAAACAAAATGTTGATAGAATAACTACCAAATGTTGGCATTTGCATGAAGATTTCATTAATGAAATGCTATGTTGTCATTGATGTCAATTAACCAGTAATGATATTGTTGTAATGTTGTTTTGTAACTGGTAGGAAGAGCTAGTGAAAGGAAACTGTAACCACTAGGTAAGTTTGTGGAGTGAATCGGTATTGCTATGTATTGGAGAGCTGAACTGGTAAACCCTACCTGTTGATTTGATAATCCCTAACCAATTGTCTGGTGAATTGGTTTATGATCTGATGATGAGTGGTAATGATTATGACACATATGCATATTGTATGAAGAGAGGTTCAAATAGTTTTTGGCACATTGAGGTAACGGTTTTTGTCTTGGGAATGAGCAAGTATATTGCATGTAATGCAAATTGCATGATGAGTTACTAAGTTTGATGAAGTGGTGATCAAGGAGCGGTCGAGGATTTCTTGAATGATGTGTAGAGATTGTTATGTAATCCAATAGTCATACTTGAACCGACTTGTTTGTAATCTCTATGAGAATTAGGTTTTTGTTGTGTTACCAAACTAGTTGATTTGTTTATAAGGTCGAAGAGTTGTTTACTTTCAGAGTTGGCAAAGTTTTAGTTGAGTGTGTGGTTTCTGAATTGGATGATGTATTTGTAGTTTGAGTAAAGGTGGATAGGAGTATGAAAAGGATCTGAACAAGCAAGTGTAGTGCTATTCAAACAGATCAACAAACTCCTATTGTTTTCTAACAATTATAGCAGATTGAAATCCCCTAACCGGGTGAGCTCTAACAAGCTTGGTGTTACTCAAATCCTCTAACAAGATGACCCATGAGCTTGGATTCTAAATCCTTTACAAAGGTTACTCCTCATAGGGTATTTCTTCTAACAAGGCATTATAGTCAATCCCTTAACTGGGTGGTCCCTAACATGATCTGTTCTTAACGAGACTTTTTGTAAAAGATTTAACATGCTTGGCTCCTAACAGAGAAAACTTTAGAAGAGTTCAGATAGTTATCTTGTGAGTCTCATCTCACCATGGTTTTTCCCATTTGGGTTTCCACGTCAAAAATATTGTGTCAAGTGGTGAATGTCTTTGTGGTTATGTTTTCTATGGTTGATTTGCTTAACTACTTAATCCACTTTGATAAGTCATAATAACTAGAAACAACATGAAATGAAGCTTTACTTATGTCAGTAAAATTTTTTGGATGTTTGTGAGTTTCAAGTTGTTTACTATTAATCTATTGTAACAGTCAACTGGTTTAGCTTGACAATTTTATCTTGACAGTGATATTGCATTAATAGTTCTAAGTTTACTTTGAGAGATTTATTTTGAGATTGGTGAAATTTATCAGTTTTTCTCTCTATTGATTCACCCCCCCTCTCAGTAGTTGATTTGATCCTTGTTCTTTTATCATCCCATCAATTGGTATCAGATCATTTCACGTCCTCTAAGGTCGAAGCCTAATAGCTTGAGTTAAAGATCTTTTAGATCATGATGAAAAAGGAAGGTCCAAAGTTTAATAGAGATAACTATAGGATATGGAGTGATAGAATGAAAATTTATATCAAGAGTCTTGGAAATCAATACTGGGAACATGTTGGTGTTGACTCTAAATTTTACCTTGGAAATGAACAGCCTTATGGGAAATTCAGTGATGAGGGACCAGTTGCACGGGTTCCACTGAATAACCTCTGGGATTGAGAAGTTGACTCTTCCTTATGGGTTTGGAGGAAAGGGGAAAGAAGGAAACTTTAAGAACAGTAAATCTAGACTATTGAGGCGATATGCCAGAGAATTCTTTAAAAGACATGAGCATACAAAACCCAAGTACATATGATTTTTAAGCCCATTCAACAATCTACAAGTCTGATTCAGGAACATAACCAAGATACAATTAAATTTCTTTGCAACATAAGGAAATAATCATCATGCATTTACCAGATAACAAGTGCAAAACATAGTTTAATCGGCAAAATATTAGATAAATGTAATCCCAAAGTTATTGGAATTCTAATAGAATAGCATTGGAAAAGACCATCAAAGCATACTGAAAGAAGTATCACAAAGGTTGTAGGCACAATTTGAATAATCTTCTCCATAAAACAGTAACAGTTTTAAAAGGCCAAAATTCCTACTAAGCAAACTTAATTGTTCTTGAAAAGTTTTGAACCCTGACTAACAGAGAAAAAGCAAGAATAAATAGAGCTCGCGGCTCTGGAAACAACTCCCAAACACGTCAAAAAGGCATAACCACCCCCAAACAGAAAACCGTGTCGTCTCACCTTGAATATTACACCCAGCAAAATGGTCCCAAGAGTTCACTCCCTACCTACAACGATCTTCATACTATCATAAACTGAAAATATTTCACTAAACATGCAAAGGCAAGTTAGAAAATACTTTCAAATAGAAATGGACCCACCAAAACATGACGGTGCCGGGTAACCATTTGCTTACTGTGCTAAAAGGTGGGCTCTGAAAAGAAACCCAGTCAGCATGTCTTTCCATTTGTCACTGTCGCACTACTCCAAAAACTAAACACCAAATACGGACCAAGGGAGTAACATCGAGCTCAAAATTGTCTTGTATGTCCTGCACTACTGGAAAACTAAAAAGGCAAAAAAAACAACCCAGCCGGAAACCTTAGTCATGGGGTTTTTAATGTGAACATTTCTTGATGACTAATATGGGAAATTCTGCCTGTGGAATATGGGAACCCAAAACTACTGGCTTGCAGACTAGACTTCATGCCAAAATGAGATGGAGTAGATCAAAGGCCTGCTACAAAGGCAACCATTCATCCTTGGAGAGTGTAACCTGTGCCTCTAAATTCTGGAAATACTGATCCAGGAAAATCACTTCATCAAAGTTAAGGGTGTAGGTTCATCCTGGACTTGCTTCAGGAGAGAAGAGAGTTGGGCTAGATGGTGTAAGAGACACTCCACCTCAGTTGCCTAAATAGGATTGCCTAGGCATTGCAAGAAAGCTCTATCTTGTTACAAATGCTCAACCTAGCTTAATATTTGCTCAATCCCTAACACAGTATCATATGTAGGAAACGAAGAAAGCAAGCCCAATGAAACAAACATCTCAAAATGTCACTTGATGTTCAAAACTAAAAACTGTAAGGGTGCAAGGACTACTAAATCCTGCATGATTACTCTGTGCTGGTTGATGAAAACATTTGTCTTTCTAATCAATTGTCAATGGTCAATAATCCCCTTCTCCCTTAGTTCTTCATCCTGAGCGGAATACAACAAATGAATAAGACCCTCGGCTATCGGGAACTTAGGACCGATGACAAGCATGGAACTGCTAATGAGGGCATTGGCCTCAACACAAAGGGATTGCGCTTCACAAAGGAATCTTAGAATAGGTTGCAGTGAAGGGCAGTACTGTTTTACCTTTACCCAATGAGAAATGTACAACTCTGTCAACATAGTAGAAAAATCTTGGGAAACTTGCTCCGGAGGTGGAATGCTCAGCAAACATGAAAATTCATCATCCTTCACAACCATCTCTTGGTAGAGCTGACTGCATTTGCTTTGTTCAATGGCCACTTGATTTTCCAAAGTAAGGACCTTTGCTTCTCCATCTCAGACAACTTGTTGCAACTGCAATGTACGATCTTGTTCATGCCACAAAAGACTCTCTAACTCTGAAATGCACTCACCGGATTGTCTAAGACTAGCTTCTCTCGCTTTCAACTCTACTTCAAAATTTGTCTTTTCTTCAGACAATGATACTTGGGTGTCACTCAGTTGATGGGCATAATCCTCTTTTAGAAGGATTTCTTCATGCAACTGCATTTGGACCTGAGTAACATCCCTAGAGGTTGCCTTTAATTGTTGTATCTCTGCATCCTTCTCTTGCAATTCCTTTAGAGCCATGTTCCTTGTCGCGTCTTGGCCTTTTAGCTAAGAGATCACATTGTTGAAGGACAATTGCAACTTCCCTTTTTTTGAATTAGCCTAAGCTAGCAGGCTTTGCAGAAGATTGATTTTTGAGCTCCAGGCTTTATCTTCCTTCCTTTGTTGGGTGAGGGAATCTCAGAGACTAGCATTCTCCACTTGGAGCTTTTCCAGATGATGTTTTTTCTTGATTAAATATATGGATACAGCTTTTGAAGTCTCCTACATCATCTCTACTTTGTCAGATGTCGTGGAACTTTGAAGGCTAACGCCGATGTCCTATAGTGTGCAATCATTTGGTCTCATCAGAGATTCTGGCTTGTCAACCTTGGGAAAATGATTTGCAAAGTAGAGGCAATCCTTTTGCTCATTGAAATGTGTCTACAAATGTGGGTGGGCTAGATGAGAACCTTCTTTTTCCTTTCGCTTGCCTGTCTTACCAAGACGAGCAGTTCTATCATAAGCAACCTGTTGCTGGAACTCATCTGAATTATCAATAGTTTGACCTGCAAAGCTGCACCAGGAGGAACTGCAAAGGGGAATTGTGAAATGGGCCCACCGGAAGAAGTCTGGATGGGATGGGCCAGATCCAATGAGGAAAATAGTGGGAAAAAGGGGGGAGCTCCTAACAGAAAAGGGCTTGATGATGCTACTCCCAGAACTTGAGGAGAGGATTCTCCAAAACCTAACCTACATGACACGGGGGTTGTTTTTGATGTTGGCAAGGGAAATGCTACAGATATAAAAGTCATGGCCGGGAAAGGGACAGAAGCCTATGGGAGAACATTTTTGGGATCAATCGGTGTACCTGCTAGGGCTAAAGTGAGAGCGGTAGGGACTAAGGCCTGCATTATTGTCATGAGGACAACTGAAGAAATATCCTAAGCTAGAGATGGGGGAAAAAAGGGGCATACCTGAACAGTGAAAGGTGTCGGCTGCTGAAGATCTAAGAATATTTCTAGAATTTGAGAGGGAAGACTCCCTCCTAATGTGCTAGGATGTTGCCTCTTCTTTGGAGGGCTTTAATGGGACTACTTCTCAGACCACCTTTTGCCAGCCTATGAACAGGTCTGTGAGCTGCGCTATCCTAAGGAAGGATAACTTGTGGTTCCGAATCCTACCTTTCAATATTTATAACCTCTACCTCCTACCATGCGGTAGCCTCGGGAGATGAGTCCTCGCGTGAGGAACTGTCACCTGTCTCATAATCAGATTTATTTACCTTACACCATTCTTTTTCAAAACGCTCATCCAGGGGGGCATTTCCAATGCTAGCTCTAGGCTGATTTACCTCTTGTCGATAGACCCAAAAATCTTCCCTTTTCTTTCTGGACCAAACTAAATTCTTCATATTTTCCAGCAACGCCTAAAGGATAGGCTTTGCGGGGTTGAATTTCTGCAAGGGGGAATAGAACTTTAGCCATGGGGGACCTCTTAAGATAGGAAAATCATCAGGGCTCACATACAGGTTCGGGTCATCAACCTGGGGGTTCGTGCGCTCTACCCATGAATTCTAAGGCACATGCTTGACAGAATTCTTTCTTTTGCTTAAGCAACTGTCAAGGTCATAGCTCCAAGAGTCATCAATCACAACAACACCAAGCTGCACCATTTTTTATGTCAGGATATCTTCTGCAATTTTCCTTCTCACTGGAGTGATTGGGCCAATGGTCTTGTTATCTTCGATGATAGAAGTATCATGCTTTCCCTCTCTAATGGCTCCCTTGATACTCACCAATTTCCTAGTGATCTCGAGAGCCAGGATTTGATCAATTTCATAAGTGGGCAGCCAGAAAGGTTCTTTAGAGAACCCATTCACCTAGAGGAAAGAAAAATCGGGGCCCATGAACCAGTCGCAAGGAGGGCGCTCATTTTGCATCTAATTCATCTAGACTTGGGATAAATGGGCTAATGGATTATTGGGGATCACTCCAAGGTCTTTGAGCATGGGAGTCATGAATAGATCCAAAAACTGATATGAATCATAGGAGGCCAATAGCAGAGGTGTCCAGCAAGACACCGACATTATATTTCCAGATTCATCATAAGTGGTCAAGTGCATGGACTACCCGAAGAAAGCCTCATTTTGGTGCAAAAGAAAGTACACCAATACTGAACAAAATCTGAAGCGCCGCAACTACTGGAACTCAAATAATTGCTTAATAATGGCCTTGGCAATAGTCACAAAGAAGTCAAAGTGAAACAGTTCCCTTTGCTTCCTACATTTGAAGAGAAAACCCATCATGGAGGCTGTGATATCCCGGTCGCTGTCATGACTACACAACCATGCCAAGGTAGAAGAGATATCCTTGAGGTCATCTTGTCTTAGATCACTATAGGACAAAGGGAACTTTAGAAGTCCAGCAGATAGACTTAGATTGAGAGTGCTTTGATAGAAAGTCAAAGCGTCTCTCCTGGTGCTCCATAACTCCTCCATTGAGATTTCTGAGAAAACCTTTGTTGCTTTGAAAATCGGGCAGCACATCATCTCCCTAATGGCCTCTGGAGATATGACCAATCTCAGGAGGGAGCCACTGATAGAGCATGAAATGGGATCAAAAACCTTCGCGCAAGTTGCTACGAGCTCAAGGCAGTACGGGACTACAAGAACCAAGCATTGGGGAGCACCACTATTCTAGAAATGTACCACCATGGACTGGGAGTTAGCTTTGTGATGAATAATCCTTGAGAAAGCAGTCGGTCTGAGGTTCTTGGTATACTTACGAACCTCGAGTTCAAAAATATTTTCCAAAGAGTCTAGAACAGCAAACGCATCCTGGGTTGTCTCTTTAGCCTTGGCCTTCATTTTTGGATACTCCTTCTTTGGAGGGACGACATACGCAGAATAGGATAGCTCCCCGAAAACCTTAACCCAGAAACCTCCAGGAGCAACACTTGTGGACGCAGCCTCGAAATCTATTATGGGTAGAAAGCTTCCTTTGCTTGCTAGAAAATTCTAAAATTAGGAGATAAACCTTGCTCGTCTTCTTTTCTTTCACTTTTCAAAAGGGATAGATAAGAGGGAAGAGCTTCAAGCCTTAAAAGAAAAACGCGCCTGGATTTTTGCAAAAGTGAATGCTGAATGGCAAGTACTTGCTTACACACACACTAGCTCAAATTGTTGTTGCAATAAACTCTCATGGATGAAGGGCGTCGTCATTCCTGCTTCCCAAGAATGCCTTTAGCTAGCCTGCCATTACTTGAGGAAAATTCCTTCAGGCAAATCTTTTCTTTGATCGAGAGGATCAACTGGTAATAAAGTTTGTGTAGGCTGAAACAGTTTGGTAGAACTTGGTATTTAAAATGCGATGTACCTGTACATACACGTGGCTCTTTCCTCATATCAACCTCCCTCTCGAGGTAACTGGCAGGGCATCGATATTTTGAGAACAATCCCATTCGCATGACGTAAATTAATGGAGATATGATAGAAACATTGGGATTTGGGAAGGCATGCACTTTGAGCATTTGATGTCTTTCTACTGAAATTCTGCTATAAATATGTCTTTTCAGACATTCTTTTACCACATTGAAAGCTTTAATGGTGGAGCTTCTATAGTAATGGATACTCTAGTTAGGCTCGTCAGCAACAAAGCGCAGGTCGCTTTCTTGGGAAATATCTTCGACCAAAAGTTGCAGGGGATGATGCGTAGGAAGAATCCTTTAATAATAGCCACCATCAAATGGATACATGGAGAGGATTTTATTGGTAACCCAAACTGATACCGAGTGAATATAGACATCTGTTCATGATTCATAGCCTCTTTGCTGGATTGTGGTCAGTCTAGGTTGCTAGCGTCACAATTGACTCAGGCTCTCTTTTTTGAGGATTACTTGGGTAGACTGGAGAATGTAGTTGCATACTACGTCCTCTTCTGAGGGCTTCCTCTAGCATTTGACCTGTAGCGGTTTGTCACACACAATGAGGAGGTAGCTTGGCAACTACTCATCAGTGGGCTGAAAACAATAAAGTTGTCCTCTCATCGGTATCGCGTCAAGCTTCCCGTGGTATTTCTTCTGCGCGTCCATTTGATAGTCCCGATCCTGGAAGGTATAAACTGGTATATTGGATTTTGGGACTATATCTTCCCGAGAATTTTGATGCCAGATCAGCAACCAAACTTGGTTGTTACTTTCATGCCCGAGGAGCTCAAGAGTGCTTCTGAGTCTGAGTGGCTGATGAGGACGAGACTAAAGAGAGCCACTGAAGAGGCGATGAACTGTCATCTTAGATTTGATCAAAATGATTGTAGAAAAAGGAGAGGCCAAAAGCCTACTCATTTTGTAACAAAAATACAAAAATGCTTTTAATATAATGGATTTTTTGCTATTTCCTCCTTTTTCTATTTTCTCTTCTTTGCATTCTTGCTCCTCTTTTATTCTTGCTTGGAATAAATAAGATAAATAGGCACTAAAAATACAATATAGACATTGCATACATTATATACATTTAAAAGGGGATGAAACACTTAATGGAAAGGTTTGAGGTGGAAACTGTTAACTAGGATTGGGAGGGGGTCCCCATTCATGTCTTCTAGCTCGAAAGCATTGAAATCTTTGCAATGTATAATGCGGAAAGGTCCCTCCCACAGGCAGTCAAAGTTGGCATGCTGACTAGGCCTCACCACCCTCTTGTTATATTTCAATCCAAGGTCCCCGAGGGTGAAGACCAAATCGGAGCTCTTTTTACTATCAAACCATCTTTTGACAACTTCCTGTCTGTCTTGGAGGGCCGTGAAGGCTGCCTCCCTCACTTCTTCTAGCTCCATAACCTCTACCAATCTTACAGCCATAGGGCCGTTTTTGGCCACTTCCATTGCTTTTAGTAATTACAACGCCGGGATCTCCAGCAACATGGGGAAAAGTGCATCTTTTTCGTATACTAGCTTATACAGAGAGTTCTTTAGAATCTGCTTGGGTGTTATGTGGTCTGCCCATAATGCACTTCTTAGGTGGTGATGCCATTCCCTCTTGTATTCAGAACCTATCCTTTTAATAAGTCTGATCAAGTTTTTGTTAGTGGACTTAGCAAGTCCATTCCCTCGAGGATAGTAGTTAGAAGAGGTTTTGAGATAAATACCTCGGCTGAGGGCGAATTGGGTAATTTGTGAGCCTTTGAATGCATGCACATTATCTGATATAATGGTTTTTGGGGGACCGTATCGGCACATCAGATCCTCTAGGAAAGCCAACACCTCGCTTTCTGATGAATTTCGTAACGGAACAGCTTCAGACCATCTGGTGAAATAATCAGTAGCAGTCAGGACCCACTTATGTTTGGCTAAACTTGAGGGGTTGATCATTATGATAAAATCAAGGCCCTATTGAGCAAAAGGCTCTTCCACTGACATGGGCCTGAGTGGCATTGCAGCTTTCTTACTCCTTCCCGTGTAATACTGGCACTCTTTGCATCCCCTCACTAAATTGTGTGTGTCTTTGAACATGGATGGCCAAAAATACCTAGCTTGAGTAATCTTGATAGCGGTTGTGGGTGTAGAGAAATGGCCTCCTAAGGAGCCATAGTGGAACTCATGTAGGATTTTATCAGCTTGGCTTCAGTCTACACAGCAGAGCAAGACTCCATCAAAATTTCTTTTCAAAAGAGTTCCATCTATTAAGTGGAAACAACTATTTTGGAGTCTGTAAAATCTCGTCTTAGTCGAGGGGAGATTTTCGAGAAAAATCCCAGTCTTCATAAAGTGCTTTCTTTTGTCAATCCAGCTGTCATTTGGAACATCAAGCAAAAACATAACCGTTTCCTCTGTGGCCACTTCATCATCATGGGGCTCGCATTCTTGCACTATATATTCACAGAGGCCTCTCCCGCGAACAAGCTTTGTTTTCTTGATATCTACATCATATTCCAGGATCTTGGTGATCCAATTTGCCCTTTTTTCAGTGATGTCACCCTCCATAATGTATTCCCTTACTGCAGCATGGGCTACGTACACCATGGTTTTATTACAAGAAATAAAATGCCTAAATTTCTTTAGTCCTTTTACAATGGCTAAGGCCTGCTTCTTGACAAAGTTGTATCAAGCCTCATAATCCGTAAGAGTTTTTGAATGGAAATCTATGGGATGCTCTCCTCCTTTTTGGGCATATTTTTGGGTTAAGACCATGGCGATGCTATGATGACCAGAGAAAACGTACATTATGAAGTCCTTTGACATATCTGGGTTAGACAATATGGGAGCAAAGAGATAGCATTTTTTATTTCATCAAAAGCTTTTTTGGCCTTAGTAGTCCATTTGAAATGTATATCTTTTTTTAACATGAGGGTGATGGGTCTTATTATTTTGGCAAAGTCAGAAATAAAATGACTAACAAAATTGACCTATCCTAAAGAAGATTGGACTCCCTTTTTGTTGACCGGGAGGGGAAGGTCTTTAACGGATTTGACTCAGTCTGGGTCAATGGAAACACCCTCTTTTGAAACTATATGTCCAAGTAATTTTCTTTGAGGAACCCCAAAGATACACTCTTTTGGGTTTAAGGAAATCCCAAATTCAAGACATTTTTGGAGGACTAATTCGAGATGGTCAAAATGATCCCTCCGGTGCTTGGAAAACACAGTCAGGTTATCTAAGTATATTAAGATGATCTTATTAATTAGCTCTTTGAAAGATAAATCCATGGCCCTTTGAAAATTTGCCCCAGCGTTTGATAATCCAAAGGGCATCTTTGGGTATGCAAACATCCCCCACTTAGTGGTGAACGTCGTCTTGTGCTGGTCCTCTATCACCTGGTTATATCCTAAGAAATCATTGAGCATTGAGAACATTTTTGATATTGCCACCGTGCTCAGTAATTGTTCCATTGATGGTAGAGGATAATGGTCTTTGAGAGACACTTAATTTAGATCTCAGAAATCCACACAATGCCAGATATCCCCATTCTTTTTCCTAATAGGGACCAAATTTGACACCCATGTACTGTGTTTTCTAAGGTAAATGATCCTTGATTCGATTAGCTTTTTCAACTCCTGAGCCATGAGAGATTCAATTTTTGGATTAACCGGTCTTTGCTTCTGCCAGACCCACTTGGCCTCATCTACAAGCTCGATGGTATCCTGGATGATATTAGGATCATATCTCCTTAAATCCTCATAAGACCAAGCCATGACACCTTCATATTCATCATAGTATTGGGCCAACTTATTTCTGTCTTCAAAGGAAACACCATTTCCTACCTTGAGAACTCTTCCACCATCGACTGACATTTCAGCGTAATCCTCTTTGTTTTCTGTGAGATTCTACTTATCCTCTTTGGCATCCTCATGGTCAAACAGGTTCTCTAAAGTGATCAAACCATTAGGGAGCTTATTTGATCTCAGCTAGATGACTTGATTCCCATAGGCTTCTTTTATCTTAGGTTGTAGCTGATCAGCAAATTCTCCCAATTTTTGGATGAACAGAGAGATTTGTTCATCGCTCTTGAACACTTGCCAGTAAGTATCATTATTAGGGATAGCCAGGCAGACAACCATGCTGACTGCTTGGGAGTTGGTGAGGAAGTCCATAGCAGGATCAAATTTTTCTTTGATGGTGGCCATTTGGTCCGCTATGGTATTTAGTTTTTGAGGAATGCTTATGATATTGAAAGCATCAAAACTCTCTATTAGATCCCACACTCTAGTGTGGTAAGAGCTCATGCGAACATTCTTGCCACTGGATATCCCTCTAACTTGATGGACCACCAGCTCAGAATCGCCAAGGACTTTCAACTTTTTAATGCCCATCCTTTCCGGCATGTTCAAACCTTGAATCAGTCCTTCATACTCCACTTCATTCTTTGCACACGTGAACTGCAACCGAAAAGGCTTTAGGATTTTTTTGTCCAAAGGGTGAGTAATACAAACTCCCACTCCAGAGCCCATCTTGCATTTGGCGCTGTCAAAGTGTAGGGTCCATAGTGTTGAAGACAACTGCTCTTTAGAGAACGAATCCTTAGTAAGCTTTGGGATGATCTGATTTTCTTCAAAAATGCAATAGGTACCTAGGCTGGTGGCATGGTAGTTAGAGAAGGGTTCTAAATTTATGAACTCATTCAGGAAGGCTTCTTTCTTGGGTGGAATTTCTCCCATTACTTCTTCATCTTCTAAAAGCTCTACCACCTTCCGTTCATCATTTGATATAGAGGCATGTGTAGCTTTGAAATTAATCAAAGCCTGATCGACTATATGCTCAGCGAGAAGGGGTTCTGAAAGGATTTTCAGCTTGGCACCATGTTGGGTATGGAGGATGAGATGGGACCAATCTAGGGACATATAGCCTCCTATTTTAGCTGTAAAATCTCGAGAAAGATAGAGTCCAAAGACAGGCGGGATATAAATGACCGCTACTTTTTGAGACACCGTCATGCTTGGACATGCAAATAATGTTAGGGGGAGGTTTTTCATGAGACCTACCATCTAAACCCAGTTCCCATTGAGCTGGATGACCCCTTTATCAAAGGGTCATACGTAATATTTAATACTTTGATGATTTGCTTAGGCATGACAATAGTGCTAGCCCCAGAATCTATCATGGACTTATGCAAAAGTTTATCTCCAACTATAAGGGTAAGGTAGAATGGATTTGGCTTAGGCTTACCTTCTCCTTGGGCAGCAGGGGGCAAGCCTTCATTTGTCAATACAATCGAAGAGTGCGCTTTTCCCACTGTGGGTCAGAGATCCATTCTGTCAGCCTGAAGAGATTGCGGAGCTATCACACTTGTGTCTTTTCTGTCATGAGACAATGCCTCTCTTAGTTTGTTCTTTATCTCCAAAATACTTAGGAGATCCCACAGAGAGACATGAGCTGGGGCCTTCTTCAACTGTTCTACGATATCTAGCACCTGTGGCATGAGAACCTTCAGCTTATAAGGGATGAACTCTTTTCTCAAATAGGTAGAATTAATGACCGATTGTTCAAAGGGTCTGTCCATGGGCACTACTCTCATACTGCTGGTGCTTTCCCCAGTCAAACACCTTTTAGAGTGGAGATTGTAATCTGAGTGCACAAGAGGGGTTCCATCCTTCAGGGTTATTGCATCGTTGGTCAACACTGCGTCCTTGTCTTCCATCCATGAAAAAAGTGCATGATCTGGGGCGATCTCTTCTTCTTGTTGCAATGACATCCCTTGCATCTGAGTGACAAAAGCCACATTATCCATACCCGGAGATGTATATGAAGACTCATCCGACGTCATGCCTGAATTCCTTTGCTCTACAACCCTCTATTGCAAATTCCCTCTTGGGCAATTCCTCATAGTATGAACATTATTGCATAGGAAACACCAAGAGTTGGTGTCGTTCGCCAAGTAATTTTGGCCCACTGTTAGTTCCCTACTAGTAGTTGGGTAGACAACCTAATATAGATTGGGGACTGGGACTATTTGGCCATTTGACTAAGGAGGTTTATCAACATGATGATTTGTATGTTGGTACGGAGGTCGATTCCCTTGGAAATTTTTCTGAAAAGGGGGCTTGATGGACGAGACCTAAGCTCTTTTTAGGTTGACAATTTCATTGGAGAAGGATCTTAGGAGATTCTTCATATCACTAACTTCAGCAGCCAGATAGGTGGTTTGGGGAGTAGGGAATGAATCCATAGACTGCAGAGCAGACGTACTGGGAGTGGCTTCTTCTAAGACTTGAGTGGATATTTCATGGAATACTGGCATTATATGGTGAGGGGCTAGCTTCCCAGCATCGATAAGGTTATTTTCAGCTTGGACTGCTATGTCAAATGCTTGCAAAAGAGTATTACCTCCTAAAGATTGGATCATTATTGACATGTCAGAATTGAAAGCTTTTAGATAGAATACGAAAGCCATATCCACCGAAGGGTGAGCAGACAATAGTATCCACTGCCAGGTTCATTGAAATCTCATATTAAAATTAGTTAGTGCTTCGATCGGAGCCCTCTTTATTATGATGAGTTGGTGCATCAAGGATGATCTATTGGCTTTATCCAAGAATATCTGAAAGAAATGATCTCCTAGCTGATCCCAATCTCCTATAGTGTTGGGGCCTAAGGATCTGAACCAATCCAAATCTTTTCCCTTGAAAGAGGCTATGACCAATCTTAGGGCTACATTATGTTCAATATGCCATGGATAGTGCAAACATTGGCTACATCTTGCAAATGTTTCCCATGAGTTTTATGACATTCTCCTATGAACTTAGGAGTGACCTTAAGCACAACTACAGGGATGGCTCCCCAAACCATGGGTGGAACAGGGGGAATGAGAGGGCTACCATTATCCCAAGTCATAAAATTTCGGGGGGGAACATGTGCCATCACAACATGTATGATTGCGGGAAAACTCTGTGAGGATGAAGTTGTGGCTGAATGGACGGTCACCAATGGAGGGAAAAGAAGGTGAGGATTTAAAGCTGTCTAACTCCTGGTGACAGGCTTATGACTCATAAACTAGCTCAGAGATATATTTGAAATAATTTGTCCCACCAAGCATGCCAGAAAAAGAACTATTGACTCTAAATTTTACTTTGGAAATGAACAGCCTTTTGGGAAATTCAGTGATGGGAGACTAGTTACATGGGTTCCACTGAATAACCACCGACATTGAGAAGCTGACTCTTTCTTATGGGTTTGGAGGAAAGGGGAAAGAAGGAAACTTTAAGAACCATAAATCTAGACTATTGAGAAGATACGCCAGAGCATTTTTTAAAAGACATGAGCATACAAAACCCAAGTACATATGATTTTTAAGCCCATTCAACAATCTACAAGTCTAAATCAGGAACATAACCAAGATACAATTAAATTTATTTGCAACATAAGGAAATACTCATCATGCATTTACCAGATAATAAGTGCAAAACATAGTTTAATCGACAAAATCTTAGATAAATGTATTCCCAAAGTTATTAGAATTCTACTAGAACAACACAGAAAAGACCATCAAAGCATACTAAAAGAAGTATCACAAAGGCTACAGGCACAATTTGAATAACCTTCTCAAGAAAATAGTAATAGTTTTAAAAGGCCAAAAATCCTACTAAGCAAACTTAATTGTTCTTGAAAAGTTCTGAACCCTGACTAATAGGGAAAAAGCAAGCATAAATAGAGCATGCGGCTCTAGAAACAGCTCCCAAACATGCTGAAAAGGCATAACTACCCTCGAACAGAAAACCATGTCGTGTCACCCTGAAGATTACACCCATCAAAATGGTCCCAAGACTTCACTCCTTGCCTGCAACAATCTTCATACTGTCATAAACTAAAAAGATTTCGCTAACTGCAGAAAGGCAAGTTAGAAAATCCTTTCAAACAGAAATGCACCTACCAAAACATGACGTTTTCGGGTAACCATTTTCTTACTGCGCTAAAAGGTGGGCCCTGAAAAGAAACCCAGTCAGCATGTCTTTCCATTTGTCACCGTCGTGCTACTCCAAAAATTGAACACTAAATACAGACCGAGGGAGTAACGCTTAGCTGACAATTGTCTTGTACGCCCTGCGCTACTGGAAAACTAAAAATTGTACGCCCTGCACTACTGGAAAACTAAAAAGGCAAAAAAAGACAACCCAACTGGAAACCTTAGTCACGAGGTTTTTAATGTGAACAGTTGGTACTCAATATGTTGCACCTAGTGGGATTATGACTGATGATCAAAAGAAAGAGCAACAAGAAAACAATCAAGCATTGGACGCTATTATTAGTTCTTTGTCTGATGTAGAGTATGTATATGTCCATGGTCTGGTGACCACATATGACGTATGGAAGAAACTTCAAGAGATTTATAGTGGTGATGAACATGTGAATATTTCCAATGAAGACAACCTAAGAGTAAAGTTTGATGACATGTGGGTGGCTGAAGGTGAGAATATCCAACAGTATGGTCAGAGGATAAAAGAGATAGTTGGTGAGATCAAGAGTGTAGGTGGTAAAGTGGAAGATGCCACGGTGGTTAGTAAGGTATTGAGAACCCTGCTACTGGTCTACGCTATCCGATTTGCAACCATTCAGGAGTTGAAATCTATTGACAAAACTAAGGTAACCCTTGACTCCATCATTGATGAGCTTACTACTTTTGAACTAAATGGTTATGATGGGAGTGTTAAAAAATATGAATCAACATTTAGAGCTTTTGTTTCTAACCCATCTATGAGGAAAAGTAGAGATGTCAGTCACATTTATGAATCTAGATCTAGTAGAGAAGTTGATGATGAAGACAGTTTGGTTGAGCTTCAATCATTGTTGGTCAAGTGGTTTCCTAGAGGTACCAGTAAATATAGAGGTAAATTACCATTGAAATGTTTTGCATGCAACAAGATTGGACACATAGTTGCTAATTGTCCTAATGGGGATAATGAGCACAAGCGAGAAAAATTCAAGAAGTACAAGGGAAAAGGCAAAATAGATTGTGTTATTGGAATTGATGGTGGTATCACTGATGAGGAATCTGATGGTGATGCTAATAAAGAAATTGTTGGATTGACGATAATTGTAATGAATAACATCATCATATGATGTTATTGATGAAACACATACACACACATATGTTCATATTGTCTACTGGTGTGACTTCAAAGTTGTTTATATTACAATCAATATACTAGAGGTTTATATCTAACCAGTACATGGTGACAACTAGTATATAAATGGAGATAGCTAGTGGATATACATAACTCAACATCAACCTGAAGATCCATCAGAGATTATCAAAGGAGAATCAAAGGAGAAATAGTTTACATGTTTAAACTCCAACTAGTATTGTTGTTCCAACCGGTATTCATTGATTATATGATGGGTTATCACTAGTCGTGATGAGTTATCCTTACCAACAATTTTTGGCAGTATTTTGTGATGATTTATGATTGTTTGACTAGATACAGTGCACCTAGGAAATTCTGATATGATTTCTAGAGGTTGACATGAAATCTAAATGTCTATATATTGACATCACAATGAACTATATTGAATGAGCGAAGGTGATATGTTATGTGATGATTTGATGCGAAGGCAAAAGTGTTAATCTGTAGAGTATGTTGGTAATGAAGTGTTGAGTGCGCAAAAGAGGATCTATTCAAGCAAGTTGTGCTACTACTAGATCACACCACTTGTTGTTTTCTAATCACTACAACAGTGAAATCCCCTAGCCGGGTAATCTCTAACAATATTCATTGTACAAATCCTTTAACCAGGTGATCCATTAGTTTGGATTCAAAAATCCTCTACTAAGGTTACTCCTCACAGGGTACTACCTTTTATAGGGTATAGCTTTTAACTAAGCTTTGGGATCTTTAACAGGATTCACTCCTAGCAGAGCAACCTTTCTGTAGACCTTAACCAGTTTGTTATCTATTACTGTAGATAGTTAACTTGTGAGTTCCATCTCACCGTGGTTTTTACCTATTTGGGGTTTCCATGTACAAAGACTTGTGTTATGGTGGATGTTGTTATATCATTTTGGATTACATGCATATTTTTTAACAAACCTGTTAAGTATATCTATCGGTCAGTGTCTAAAGTAGTATTGTTTTTGGTGTCACTGATTTACCCCCCCCCCCCCTCTTAGTGCTTTACAAGTCCATCAATTGGTATCATAGCCTAACCTCTTTAAACCCCAATCGCTTGGAAGGAAACCCTAAATCTTGTTAGGGTTCCCACAGATACTGAGAGGGGGGGGTGAATCAGTATCTGACCGGTAATGAAATTTACTTAAAACTAAATATGCAGAATATAAAGTAACAATATACCGGTATGCAAGAATTAATGCAAATAACAGAAAAACATCCACATGAAAAGAACACCATAACACAAGATGTTTAATGAGGAAACCTGGTGTGGGAAAAACCTCAGTGGGATTTGTGACTCACAATATTCACTTACTGGCCAATAAGAGAATATTACTTACAATAGGGGCCTACACATGGAGGAAGGCCAACTGCCTAGAGCGCACTACTCAATAAGAAGTCACATTGACTTACAATGAGGATTTACACAAATCCAATATTCTATACTACTTTACAATAGCATCTTTAATGCCAGATTCTGTACCAGTTCTTGCTCTGTTCTTTATATATACCCTTGTCCTACAATTCGCACATTAGGTCTGCCTTATAATTTATTTATGCTTTTCTATCCATATCCTACAAATGCCTACAATGATCTCTTTTATATACAGGAGTCATTTTACAATTTGCCAAGTCAGCTTATAATAATAAACAAAATATTACATATCAAAAATTTTGTCGGCCTCTTTGTCGATATACATATTTCCTTCTGTGTCAGTGTACATCTTTTGTGCCAGTGCCGGTGTAGATTGATTTTGTTGATGCCGGTACACTATTTTGTTTGAGTAATGCTTTGTCGGTATAATGTCTTGCCAATGCCATAGGATTGCAAGGTTGCCTGTGTAATGCTTTGCCAGTTCCATAGGATTGCAAGGTTGCCTGAGTAATTCTTTATCGGTGCCATAGGATTGCAAGGTTTCCATCAATGACAAAACCTTCAATCACACACAATGTCTCATTGGAGTGTCCATATGTCAACAATCTCCCCCTTTGGCATTGATGGCAACACTCATGAGAAATTTCAAAAGGATATCCAAAAATGTGTAGACCAAAAATGTTACCAAAAATGTGAGAGCTCCCCCTGAGCATGTGATCACTGTGTTTTGAATTTTCTCATCTACTACTCTCCCTTTGGCATCAATGACAAAGGTTAGTAGATTTTGTAGTTGTACCAATTCATAACCTCAACCTTGTAGTTGGGTAGTTATTACCTGAAGAATATCTCCCAAAATTAAGTTTATGCCATCCATAAACTTCTTGCTCTCCTTTATTGCTATCTTAGTTCTGTATACTGTACCGGTGAGATGCTACAAGTGCTCTACCGGTGTTTTGCTACCCTGTGTTAGTGCCTCTGAGATTTCCTTCTGCAGAGATGCTAAATAGTCCAATCTTGGACTTAGTTTAGATCTCGAGAATTTTGCCTTGTTTATTATTTTATCTTTCTCTCTTTCTAATTTGAGCAATTCTTCCTCAAAATTTGTTATCTTTTCCTCAAAAACTAATAATGTATCGGGTGAGTTAGCAAAATTATCAACAAGTTTATTGATCTCTTCCTGTACCTTGCTCATCTTTTTGTCTACATCCGTGGTCAAAAAGTTTATCTTACAGGTGTCTTTGTATAGAGTTTTGTACTCTTTTAATAAATTGCACAGTTCCCGTAGAAGTGTGTCAAATTCCCTGTTACACTTCTTTATTCCTTCCTCAAAGAATTTTTGTTTCTCTTTTTCTACACTTTCCTTTACAATTTCTACCTTAGTTTGCTCAAAATTTTCAGACATATATTTACAAAGTGTATCCAACTGGCCTAAAGAATCTTTGTTGGCTATATTACAATTGGGAGCTATTGATTTCAAAACTGGAATTGAATCATCTATCGCTTTATAGGATTGTGAGCTATAATCAGTTATTTTCTTGATAGATTCGAGCAATACCTCTGTTACATTTGATGGTGACCGAATAAACTGAGTGCTGGTGGAAGTGACCATGCTAGTATTGACCTCTTGTAGGTCTATTTGTGTCTCCATTTCTTTAAGCACTGGTGTTCCTGCATCATTTCTTACCGGTGGCATCTGTTCTGGAGCCTTTAGCTCTTTTGGTTGCTCTGTTTGTGTTCTAGATTCCATCTTTTTCTTTGAATCTGCTACTGGTTGCTCTTTGTTTCCTATTGCCGGTTGCTCTTTGTTATCAGATTTATCTGTGGTATCCTTATCTACCACTATGTTGATTTTTTGAGTATCAACATTTACAGTATATAGGACTTCAGGATTAGGATTATTATCCTCTGTGTCCATGCTCTCAGCTGTCAGTTGATCTTCTGCAGTTGTTGTTTTTATCGGTGGAGTATTTAAAGGAGGTGGGGGTAAGTTGTCTCTAATCTTGATACTTGGTGGTCCACCAACTTTACCTTTCCCTTTGTCCTTTTGATATACCAGAATGGGCTTGGGATTCCTATATTCTTCTTGTTTTTCTTTTTCAACCAAGAATGTATCCCAACCATCTTCTATTTCCTTTGAAACTTCAGTAACTCTACCTGCCATTAGTGATATTTGCCGGTGTGCAGTGGAAAAAACTGTCTGGTTGGCCTGAGCTATCAAATCATCAATTTCCTTAGGTGAGTTGACCGGGTATACTGCAAGTAATTTTTCTATTTTAATCTTCTTATCCAACTCAACTATTCCTTGCCTTCTAGCCTAAAGTCTTTTATATAATTCATCAGGAATTTCATATAGGACTTGCATCAAAAACATTTTATACATGTCCATGTGTAATATAACACTCTCCTCGACTTGTCCTTTCTCATCATCTGATAGGGTGTCATAGATTTTCCCTATATTTTTCAATTTACCTTCCACTATGATTTCATTCAGTAATATGTCAAAAGGGCCAAGTCAGTGTTTGTCTTCTTCTTCCTTTTGGGGGTCAGCTTTTTCTTAAGTGTGGCTTTCTTGACCAGAGACCTCACAGTTTGTTGCTCCTGTCTTGTCCTTCTAGGTGAAGGAGTGGATACTAGTGAGGGGTCTCTTTTCCTAACAACTCTTTTGAAAGTTGCTGGCATATCTCCTTCTGAGGAGGTATCTATCGGTGATAGATGAGTTTTAGGCTGTTGGGCTGCCAACTCTTCTTCTGTTATGTCGGTTTTCTTTAATACATCTTCTTTTATGGCTTTTGCTTGCCTGGTTCCTTTCCTCACAAATGCATCAACTTTCTTTACTCTCTTTTTAGATTGAATTTGACTTTCGATGGTCTCAGCACTACCAAATACTTCTTCCTTTGGTTCATTGGGGGCTTCCAGAAGTGCTTTGGCATAAGTTTCCACTATGTGGTCATCTATTTCATACCCCATCTCTGTAACCCAGATTGTTCTTGGGATGACTGCTTCCATCCAGATCTCATCCTTTTTTATCAAAAAGCATATATCATCCTTGTATTTGTTGACAATTTCCTGTGATAGTCTGATTCTTTTATTCATTCTGACTTTTAGTGCTTGAAAATACTCATTGATATTCTTATCTCTATTTTCACCCATGTTGTTGAATAAGTCAGACAATTGTTTTCCTACTGGTATGTTGATCCAAAATCCTTGTAGCCTATACTGGGAGCTTGTTTGGTTATATGTAGCATTAAGCATACAAGTAGATTTCCAAATCTAAAGGTTCCTTTGTTATCCTTCTTGATTTTTGCCAAATTGTCAATTAACTCATCTTTTAACCATTCACAGATATCAATTTTTACATTGTCCTTCACCATGTCATAAGCACTCTTTATGCATAAATTGGAAACATAGTTAAGCCTATTAGCATGAGTTGCTTTGTAACCTAGAATCATGCTAATGAATCTCACATTTGTATCAGTCACATCATTAACCCTCAATGATCTTTTGTCGGATGTTGCACTAGTTAATTTCATTACTAGGTCATTGGAGACCTTCTTGGTTTTGTCGGGTCTAGTACCGATGGAAGGTAACCCTGTTACTGCTTTCACAGCTACCTTTGTAATTTTATGCACTGAGTCAAGCCAAAAGAATGAGCCATGCACCCTACTTAGAACTATCCTAACCACTTCCTTGGGAAATTCAGGAATGCAGAGGATTTTAGTGAATCCTAGGGTTTCAACAATTTTATGTTCAGGTTTCACATTTCCAGCATTGTCACATATAACAGATTTATACATGTTTTTTATTTCTTCATCACCTAATTCCTCTATGTTTCAATGAATATACATTCTAGGGTCTTCTGCATAAACAACACCCTTTGGAATTTGGGAAAAAGCACCTGTGTTGTCATCTTTCTTAGCTACCTCGGGAACTAGCTGAAACATGGGCCTAGGTCATTTTATAACTTCGACTACTATAGGGTTTGCTATGAATTCAGGTGCAGAGGAGGATTCCATGATGATAAATACCTTTTTCTGCCTTTGGATGGATTGATTGTTGAAGTGCCTTGCCTCTTTGCTTGGAATGCCTTAGCTCGGAAATCTTCGCGCTCTCTGAAAGTTTGAATTCACGGTGAAACGAAATGGAGCCAAAAACCTTATTTTATAAAGTCTTTTCTGCTACCTATGACATTAATTGCTTGCCGACAATGTATTAGCTTAATTTTATTTGCCGGTAATGAAGGATTTTCAACTTCTTTTCTCTAACCGAGGGAATAATAGCACATGTGTCATTTGATTGCCAAACCCTTAAGATAATTTTCTTCAATTTGATGAAGAACATCCTACCGGTGGAGCATTGCTCTGTCCTGCCAGTGGAGCATCATATTGTCCTGCTGGTGAAGCATTTATTGGTTCTACCGGTGGAGGAGTAACACCAATATTTAGATCACCTTTTCTAATCCATTGCTTTGAAAATTCTTGCTTAACCTCTTCAACCTTTTCCTTACCTTTCAAGCTAGTACTTTTGTTATCTACCAGTGTACCTTTACTTCTACAGAATTTAGCAATATGACCAATCTTGTTACATGCATAACAAGTTAGATTATTTTTCTGAATAGCTTTCCCATAACCTATGTCGATTTGTGTTCTGCATTTATTTGATAAATGACCAAATCTTCCACAAACATAACATCTTACATTCATTCTGCAATTTTTCAGAGTTATGACTAATTTTGTTGCATTTGGTGCATTGACCATTGGGAGGATTGATGTTCTGATAATTCCTAGATTTACATTCATTTTCCCTATGACCATATTTATTACAGTTAAAGCATTTTCCATTGAATTTGTAAGTATTAGAAGGTCTTACTGGTTTGCTGTGATCCTAGGTATTTGCAGTACCGAAGCTTTCTCCAACTTCAAATCCAACTCCAAAAGTGTCACCTTTGGGTTTTTGATTCTTCCATAAGGTACCAAGTTCTTCTGAGCTTTTCTTGAATTTCTCTTTATGTTGATTTGCAGTTTCTAATTCCCTTTCCAAGATTTCTTTTTTTCTCATTAGTTCATTTGAGTCATTCTGAGTGTGCATCAGATCTGTCCTCAACATGTCATTTTCATAGCTAAGCCTTGTGTTCTCATTTGCTGCATCACTTAGTCTTCTGGTCAATTCTTCTTCATTCTTCTTTCTGTCCTCAATTTCTTTGCAAAATCTCATAGTCATATCCTGCATTTCATTTTTTGTTGTCATGATCTCTTGTTTCAATTTGCTTATCATATCATTTAGTGATTCCTTTTCATCATTCTCATTTTGCAATTTTTCACAAAGTTCTTCTCTTGTTTCTTGTAACAGTAAGATTTTCTTGAAGTGCTTGAATAATGTCCTGAGCTGCTTTTAAATCATCTTCTAATTTGATATTTTTCAACTTCTCTGCATCATAGTCAGTAAGAGCTCCTTCAAGTTGCTTCATCAAATTTTCCATCTTTACTGGTATCAAGATCTTCCTCAAATTGTTAGGCTTCTAAAAATAGAGGACCAGGCTCTGATACCAATTGTTAGGGTTCCCATAGATACTGAGAGGGGGGGGTGAATCAGTATCTGACCGGTAATGAAATTTACTTAAAACTGAATATGTAGAATATAAAGTAACAGTATACAGGTATGCAAGAATTAATGCAAATAATAGAAAAAACATCCACATGAAAAGAACACCATAACACAAGATGTTTAATGAGGAAACCCGGTGTGGGAAAAACCTCGGTGGGATTTGTGACCCACAATATTCACTTACTGGCCAATAAGAGAATATTACTTACAATAGGGGCCTACACATGCAGGAAGGCCAACTGCCTAGAGCTCACTGCTCAATAAGAAGTCACACTGACTTACAATGAGGATTTACACAAATACAATATTCTGTACTGCTTTACAATAGCATCTTTAATGCTAGATTCAGTACCGGTTCTTGCTCTGTTCTTTATATATACCCTTGTTCTACAATTCGCACATTAGGTCTGCCTTATAATTTATTTATGCTTTTCTATCCATATCCTACAAATGCCTACAATGATCTCTTTTATATACAAGAGTCATTTTACAATTTGCCAAGTCGACTTATAATAATAAACAAAATATTACATATCAAAAATTCTGTCGGCCTTTGTGCCGGTGGTAGTGTAGATTGATTTTGTTGATGTTGGTGCACTGTTTTGTTTTGTTTGAGAGAGCTAACTGAATAACTATTATAAATATCTGATAATAGTTGTTCAGATGAGGCCAATATTAATGCTTTAGATGAGGAAATTGAAAAACTAAACAACGAAAAGCTAAATCTGAGGAGAGAGATAGAAGGTCTTACTATCCGCATGAGTCAGGAACTGGAAGCCAGGAGAACTGCTGAAGATCTCATCAAGGAAAGAGATCATGAGATTTCCGAGATCAAGCGAGAGAATGCTACTTTGCATTAGCATTTGAATATAGAGAAAGAAGAAAAAGAGAACTTACAGCTAGATCTTGAATTAGCATCATTTTTGAGAGAGAACCTATCAAAACATAATGAAGATCTCACCAGACATCTCACTGACGCAAATGGGAAATTGGAAAAGTTCAACAAAAGTTCTACCTTGCTAGAAGAGCAAATTCAATCACAAAGGATGAATTGTGATACCTCTGGACTTGGTTTTCACACATCTAAAAAAGGAGAATCCTCTGGTACCAAGAGCAACACTCATAAGAACAAATCTCCTCCTAAGGCTAAAAAGCCTACTGTTAAGAAGGGCTTTAAACTTATTTGTTTTGTTTGTCATAAACCTAGTCACACTGCAAATGTTTGTAGAAATAAACCTTATGGAAATGAAAGCTACAATGCAAATGCTAGGTATATGTCCAATAAATTTGAAGGTCATTGCTTCACATGCAAAATGTATAGACATAGATCAGTTGAATGTAGATATGGAGAAAATAATCCAATACCGCATATGCATCCAAGACCAAACAGCAACTAGATGACAAATTATGTTAACCGGGGTAACATGAATTGGAAAAGACCCTACAACAACCAGTTTAGTCCATTTGAGATGGAAAAGGTAACAAATGTTATTTGCACCATCTGTAACAATTTTGGTCATGTGGCTATGAATTGCAGAAGAAGGACTAGGAGAGGTAATGCAGGACCTTGGAGATCATCTAGAATGGCCTTCTATCATTGTCATAAATCAGGACACATGGCAAAGTTTTGTAGATCCAGAAATAGCAAATTGGTTAATCCTTCTAGCGATCAGAAAGGTAAGTAGAAGGTCAATATTGAAGAAACCAGAGAAGAAATGAATCGAATATGAAAGAAGAAGAGTGATGATTTACCTAGAGAAGAATCTAATCCTTCACCCAGTGTGGAGAATCCTACACCGGTGAACTAAGCCTTTTCAATATGGCTAAGGGAAACATAATGGTAAATCTACTTCCAAACCCCTTGAGATGAATGTGGTAACAGAATTTGACTGCATGAAATTTTGATAACTTTTTGTCAATCGGTTATCAACCGGTTTTACATCTGTCAATATTGTATGTATCATTAAGTGGTGTAACTATGGTTTGTAACCCTAATGGGTGAGCATTTAATGCAGTAAGTAAACAAGATAAAAGTGAGTTTCACTTTGTTATTTTTACCCTAATGCATTCGAGAAAGAATTTTTGAGTGCATGCAGAGCTAAGAAAGGATTGTTAGCTTATTTTAGTTGAAGTTGTATCATGATTTGAGTGATCAAGCTGAATTGAAGCTTGGTGAAGACTGAACTGGTGTGTACTTGAGTATTCAACTAGTAAATGAGGTAGCGCGTGTAAAATAGGGTATTTCTTTGAAAAATCCTACTTCGAATCTAGTTTATCTGAAATGGCATTGTCTTCTAAACTAGTAGAGAAATTGACCGAATTGTGTCTTATAATGCTTTATCACAAGTTCCTAGTGGTGTCATAGTAAAAGGAGATTTGTCCAGCTACATTGATTGCAAGATTGAGGATTTAGGATCATTTTTGATATATTCTCAGTTGAAATCCCTTTGTGATGAAAACAAAAAGATTCAACCAGAATATCTTAGGGTTTATGAGAAAGTTTTTCATAATGCAGCTTATTTTCTTGAAGATTTTGAAGAGGAACATATCCAAATTATTTTGAGTCCTGTTCATGTGGAAAACATGTATTTAAAAATGACTCATACTATAACCAAGGAAGCTATTCAAGATGTAACTAGTTTTTAATCAACTGGTGAAGTACCTAAGTTGAGGCGAATTTCAAAATAGACATTAAACACTCTAACTGGATCAACCTATGATGGGCATGCTTTTTTCTATCAATAACATCAAGGACCCAATGGTTAAGTTGGTAGCTATGGTTATAGGATACCAGATATTCTATTCTTGTAGATTGAATAGTTTTCCATCTACAGCAGTGCATACCGCTTATAAGATGATAGCTGAAAATGCTAATTATGACCTATGTGAGGCCATAAGGAACCAATTATTGTTGAATCTCTAGTCTATCATGAAGGACGATAGTCAAAAGTTTAAATTTGGACAGTTGTTGATCAGTCTATTCTTTTATTTCTAAAATTTCCTACCAAGAATTGGTGATCTTTAAAGGTCTAAAGATCTATCGATATCTACCCAGATTAAGAACAACATCAAGGCTGTGAGGAACACCTTCTCTGCTGCCATGAATAAATATCTCAATGGATTTCAAAAGAAAATGAGTATGAGGGTAAGATTTCCTGAGGATGTGGTGAAACACTTCGCTAAGGACATTATTTTCATAGTTGCCACTGATTTCTATTTGATGGAGGCTATTGAGCCTAGAGAAGAAGAAATGGAAGGCATGAGCTATGAAGTCAACTATGACTTATTGATCGGTTATGACAATAACCTGTTGGCATCTCCAATGGACAAAAAGAAGGCAAAATTGGATACAGTTGAAGTTCAATTGCAAAAGCTGAAACTAGTAGTGTTCCAACCATAAGTGGTAAAGGTAAGAAGAAGAAGGTTGAACAAGAACCTCCAATGATAAAAAGTACAAGAGTGACATGAAATGTCCAAACCAAAAAGGAACTGGAACCTAAAGTATATGCAAAGAAGGAGACTGCATCAAAGAAAAGATTTCGGAGACTAATTCTCCAAGCAGAATATGAAGCTACTGATATTGAGGGGGAACCCAAGAAAATAAAAGCAACTGTTAAAGCAACCAAATAAGTGAAGGAAGTGCTAAAGGCAACTGTGCATATGAATTTCTTAACTTACAAGCCTGAGACTAACTTTGAGAGAACAGTGAAGAAATAGATTTGATAATGTCAAAGATCATTTTGATCCATTCAATGAAGATGAAAAGGAACAAATTATTCAACAGGTAATCAATTATTTGTGCCATAATAATAGATTACCTCATGATCTTGTAAAGGATATCTCTAATTCCTTATATACTATTCTTTTGAATAAATGGGAGGAAGTAATAAAGAAAGAAAAAGAAATAATAGATGATGTATTTGTACAATATTTTTTTGATTTGTCAAAGGATGAGTTGAATGAATTTCTTGATAAGTACAAAGTCCATTTTGCTTTCAAGACAAGAAGATTGAAGCTACTTAGTGGAAAGGTGCAACCTATTGATACTGAGACTGATCATATTGCTCATAATATCCAATGGATGCGAGAAATTATACATTCCTCTAAGGATGAGCAAGATACTATTGATCGACCTAAAATGGATGAAGAAGAAATTGTGCAAGCTAAAGTTGTCTATCCTATCAAGAAGAAGGATGACACTATTTCCAAACAAGTCATACTTGTTGATGATATTTAGGACACAATTGATCTATCTGATAACATTACTGAACCAAATATGTAGCCACCGCTAATTTTAGACTCATAGGTTACTTCAGTTGAGAAACTGGCAACTCAACCAGGAGTGGATATTCCACTAGCCAAGGAACAACCAGTGAAACCCCAACTCCCACTGGTTTCACGGGCCACTCAAAAGGAATCTGATGAAAATAGAGAAAGAACAAGAGAGAAAATATTATTAAGGTAACATTTGTTGGACTGTTAACACCATTAGTCATAAAATAGACTAAAGAAGATGATAATGACTCATTAGGCATCTTAGGGCCTATAATTGTTGATAATATGAGTGCATCTGAAATGACGAAGATTGCAACTATCATGCAATCTAGGACACAAGAAGAGACTTAAAGAACAAAGAATGGAAGCAGAAACCATTCAGAATGTCGTGGATATTTTGACAAGTCTACTTCCAGAAACTGCTACATGGCATTTGACAACTCCTATTAGCAAACTTGCCGAATTGGTTGATGATGCATCTGACCAACTTAAGTCCCTAGAAGAAGAAGCATAAACTTATGCTGAGAAGAGTTATAGGAAGAAGCGTGGAGAGAAGCTTATGAAAGAGATTGATACAGGAAAAATTGCTCTATCTCTTAATAAATATTTATTAAGAAAAACTATTGAAACAGGAGGGAAATTCCTTGCATCTACTTCTAATTTTTCATTCTTTTATTCTGATATCAATAACAGGCAAATTGAAATAGAGCAAGAGCTAGAGAAGATATGCAATGCATATGTACCACTTCAAGATTCTATTTTTTCTTTTGGCAAATTTGTGGATGATTTGCAAAATGGGTAAGATACCTATGATCTTGAAAAGGCAAAAAGACTCTGATCACTAAAGGAATTGAAGAATCTACGCAGACCCCAAGTGGACATATTGCAAAGAGCCTACAAGAATGCATAAGCTATTTTGGCTACTCCAAAGACATGTACACTTGATTCAATGGAAGAGTTCCATACTCAGATTATGTCTACATTTGAGTTCACTGAGAACTTGTTGGAGACATGGGAACATTCTTTTTCTTAATTGAAGAGAAACTTTACTGACATTTTTCTAAGGATAGCAATGCATGAATCTTGATTCAATTTTTTAAATTTTTTTGTATATGTAAAAAAATTTGATACAAACTTTTCTATATATATATATGTATTTTTCTTTTCAATTTGGCATTATTGTCAAAGGGGGAGTATAAATATGTATGTGTGTTGTGAAAATTTTGTATGATGTATGTAGTAAGGGGGAGTATATGTATATGTGTATAAAAAAAAATTCGTAAGCACACTTAGTGGTATTGCTGTAAAATTTTCAAATTGTTGACATCGATGCCAAAGGGGGAGTTTGTTGGCTTGATGATGATTGTAATGAATAAATTCATCATATGTTGTCATTGATGAAACACATACACACACATATGTTCAAGTTTTCTACCAGTGTGACTTCAAAGTTGTTTATATTACAACTGGTATACAAGAGTTTTATATCTAACCGGTACATGGTGACAACCGGTATATACATGGAGACAACCAATGGATATACATAACTCGGCATCAACCTGAAGATCCAACGGAGATTATCAAAGGAGAATCAAAGGATAAATGGTTTATATATTTAAAATCCAACCGATATTGTTGTTCCAACTGGTATTCATTGATTATGTGATGGGTTATCACTAGTCGTGATGAGTTATCCTTACCGACAATTTTTGGCAGTATTTTTGTTATGAGTTATGATTGTTTGACCATATACATTGCACCTAATAAATTTTGATATGATTTCTAGAGGCCGACATGAAATCTAAATGTCTATATATTGACATCACAATGAATTATTTTGAATGAGAGAAGGTGATATGTTATGGGATGATTTGATGCGAAGGTAGAAGTGTTAAGCTACAGAGTATGTTGGTAATGAAGTGTTGAGTGCACATAAGAGGATCTATTTAAGCAAGTTGTGCTACTACTATATCACACCACCTGTTGTTTTCTAATCACTACAATAGTCAAATCCCCTAACTGAGTAAGCTCTAACAATCTTCATTGTACAAATCCTCTAACCAAGTGATCCATTAATTTGGATTCTGAAATCCTCTACTAAGGTTACTCCCTATAGGGTACTACCTTTTACAAGGTATAGCTTTTAACTAAGCTTTGGGATCTTTTAAAGGATTCACTCCTAGTAGAGCAACCTTTTTGTAGACCTTAACTGGTCAGTTATCTATTACTGCAGATATTTAACTTGTGAGTCCCATCTCACTGTGGTTTTTACCTATTTCAATTTTTCATGTACAAACACTTGTGTTATGGTGGATGTTTTACTTATTGTGTATTTTCTTATATCATTTTGGATTACATGCATATTGTTTAACAAACTTGTTAAGTATATCTATCGGTCAGTGTCTAAAGTAGTATTGTTTTTGGTGTCACTAATTCACCCCCCGCTCTTAGTGCTTTACAAGTCCATCAGAAACATTTGATCAAAAGGCTTTAGTTTCATGCATGGATAATTTTGATGATAGGATCATTGATAGTTGTTGTTGACATCACATGACCCATGATGGGAGAAAATTTATTTCTTTAAAGAAATTTGATGGCGGAGTTGTAAGACTTGGTAATGACTCACCCTGCATGGTTAAAGGTAAGGGAACTATTTCTCTTAATGGAAAGAGCAATGCAAATGATGTCTACTGGGTTGAAGGTCTAAATCACAATCTTTTGATTATTGCTCAACTCAACGATAGAGGATATCCATTGGAGTTTAAGAATGGTATGTGAAAAATCTATGGGAGCAAAGGTGAACTAATTGCAACCGGCAAGAAGACTAAAGGTAACTTGTTTCACCTAAATCCTAAAGTCAGCAACTATTTAATTGCTAAAGTAAATGATAGTTGGCTTTGGTATAGGAGATTTTTTCACATAAATTTTGATAACATTGTTAAAGTGAGTAAGTCAAAGACAGTGAGAGGTTTTCCTCAGTTGGACAAACCAGTTAATTCTCTTTGTAAGGAATGTAATTTGGGAAAGATGGCATCGTCAACTTTCAAGAGCAAATCTTTTTCAGCGGAACATCTATTAGATTTGGTTCATACAGACCTCTGTGGACCAATAAGGACTAAAAGTTTTCAAGGTGACAAATATTTCATGATCTTCACTGATGATTTCTCAAGGATGGTGTGGGTCATATTCTTGAAGGATAAAATAGAGGCATTTAGTAAATTCAAGGCATTCAGGGCCATAGATGAATAGGAGAGTGGTAAGAAGATAAAGTGTCTGAGGACTGATCAAAGGTGGAGAATTCACTTCTGAATAATTCACTAGTTATTGTGAAGAAAATCATATCAAATGATAGCTTTCTACACCAAGGACACCACAACAGAATGGTACTGCAGAGAGAAACAACCGGTCAGTTGTTGAAGCTTCTAGGATGATGTTGATACAAGGAGGTGTAGAAAAAACTTTCTTGAGAGAAGCTATCAGTACAACTGTCTACACTATGACCTGGATTTTGGTAAAAAGAGGTAAGGACAAGACTCCTTATGAATACTCATATGGTAGATCACCTAATGTTAGTTATTTCAAGATAGTTGGAAGAAAATGTTTTATTAAGAGAGGTGACTATGTTAGCAAGTTTGAGGCTAAAAGTGATGAAGGTATATTTCTTGGCTATTCTACAAGGAGTAAGGCCTACAAATGTTATAACAACCAGACACTAGAGAATCATTGAGAGTGTTGATATTCGAGTGGATGAGTATTTTGAAGTCTCAGGGGAAACCAGTGTGGAGAAAAAGGATGAAGACCCTTTCATTTTTTTTTTAGAGCCAGAACCTATGAAACCTGAAACCGGTAAAGAGAATGTTGTTGTAACAGTTCAATCGGAATAGGTAGATTCAGAAGAAGATGATGATAATAATGAAGAAGAACCTAAAGATAATGATCATGTTATTCTGAGGTATGTGAGACTCAATCAAAATCTAGAACAGATTATTGGAGATAAGGATGTTGGAGTATTAACTAGAAGAAGAATTAGAGAGAATTCTTGCATGATCTCCACTATTCAGCCTAGAACTACTAAGGAAGCATTCAGAGATGATCATTGTGTTAAAGCTATGGAGGAGGAGCTTGAACAAATTGAGAAGAATAACACATGGACCCTAGTACCCCAACTAGTAAATAAAAATGTGATAGGTATTAAGTGGGTTTTCAGGAACAAGTTGAATGAAGATGGTGTTTTATTTTGCAACGGAGCTAGATTGGTTTGCAAAGGTTATGCACAAGAAGAAGGAGAATATTATAGTGAGACTTTTGTACCAGTGTCTAGGCTAGAAGGTATCAGAACTTTACTTGCATTTGTAGCACACAAGGGATTCAAAGTATATCAGATGGATGTAAAGCCATCATTTTTGAATGGAATACTGAAAGAAGAAGTATACATTGAGAAACCAGATGGTTATGCTCTAACTGATGAGAAAGACATGGTATGTAAGTTGCATAAGATAGTATATGGATTAAAGCAAGCACTATGAGCATGATATGAAAGGCTTCATTCACACCTGATGAAGATAGATTTTTAGAGAACCAGTGAAGATAGCAAAATATATCTCAAATTTGAAGGAGATAAAATACTGGTTAGTGAAGTGTTTGAAGATGATATCATATTTGGAGGGAATGATGACATGAGAAATGACTTTGCAAATGAAATGAAAAGAGAGTTTGAGATGTCTCTAGTGGGAGAGAGAAAAAACTTCATAGGTTTGCAAATATAGCGAATGAAGAGTGGTATTTTCATTACACAGTCTAAGTATGTAAAGTAGGTATTAAAGACATTTGGTATGAGTGACTGTAAACCAGATGGGACACCAATGGTTATAGGTTGTAAGTTGTCTAAGGAAGATGAGGCCACATCTGTTGATGAGAAGGAGTAGAGGTCAATGATTGGAAAATTGCACTACGTTGTTCATAGCAGACCGGATATAGCTCATGTAGTTGGTCTAGTTGCTTTATTTTAGAAGAATTTGAAGAAAACACATTTGATAGAAACCAAGAGGATATTTAGATATTTGAAAGGTACTGTTGACTATGGATTATGGTATCCATATGAAGGAAACTTTGACTTGAAGGTGTACACAGATGTAGATTGGGCAGGTAACATTGATGATAGGAAAAGAATAACCATTGGAGCATTATTTCTTGGAGGAAGACTTGTTTCTTAGAGAAGAAAGAAGCAAAGTTGTATTTCATAGTCTACTTCTGAAGCTGAGTATGTTGCAGCTTATATGAATTGTACCCAGGCTATCTAGATAAGACACATTTTGGAAGGTTTTGAGATGAAGATTAAAGAACCTGTAAAGATCTTATGTGATAATACTAGTGCCATAAATATTTCAAAGAAACTTGTCTTGCATGCACAAACCAAGCATATTGAATTAAAGTATCATTTCTTGAGGGAGAAAGTGCAGAGTAAAGATGTGATCTTGGAGCATGTTTCCACCAAGGAGCATCTTCCAAATATCTTTACTAAACCTCTACCTAAGACTACTTTTGAGTATCTTAGAAGTCAGCTAGGGGCTATACCCCTTCACGAGGTGAATTAAGCATGATGTAGAGTACATCAGTCCTAGAGCTACTTGCAAAATTTTATAGTAGGATTGATGTAGGAGTTGAGTTATTCCACAGGAGGAGCATCAAGTTGCAAGTTTTTGATGTTGAATAGTGAAGTTTTACATTGCATGTTTTACTTTCAATTTGGCATTGTTGTCAAAGGGGGAGAAGAACTCTATGATTATGGGAGAAGAACTAGTGACAATCTGAAGACAAGGAGAGTACATGGTAAACTGTAAACCAAGATTCCTATTCACAATCACAACAATCAATAGTATTGATATTTGTATTGCCATCAATGCCAAAAGGGGAGATTGTTGGCATTTGCATGAAGATTGCATTAATGAAATGTTATGTTGGTATTGATGTCAATTAACCTGTAATGATATTGTTTTAATGTTGTTTTGTAACCGATAGGAAGAGCTAGTGAAAGGAAACTATAACTGGTAGGTAAGTTTGTGGAGCAAACCGGTATTGCTAAGTATTGGAGAGTTGAACTGGTAAACCCTACCTGTTGATTTGACAAACCCTAAGCAATTAAGTTTGGTGAATTGGTTTATCATTTGATGATGAGCGGCAATGATTATGACACGTATTGTATGAAGAGAGTTTCAAAGTGTTTTTGGTGCATTGAGCTCATGGTTTTTGTCTTAGGAATGAGCAAGTATATTGCATGTAATGCAAAACATGTGATGAGTTACTAAGTTCGATGAAGTGGTGATCAAGGAGTGGTTGAGGCTTTCTTGAATGATGTGTAGAGATTGTTATGTAATCCAATGGTCATACTTGAATCAACTTGTTTGTAATCTCTAACAGAATTAGGTTTTTGTTGTGTTACCGACCTAGTTAATTTTTTTATAAGGTCGATGAGTTGTTTAGTTTTAGAGTTGGAAAAGTTTTAGTTGAGTGTGTGGTTGTCGAACCAAATGATTTATCTACAGTTTGAGTAAAGGCAGATAGGAGAATGAAAAGGATCTCAACAAGCAAGTGTAGTTATATTCAAACAGATCAGCAAACTCCTATTATTTTTTAATAATTATGCCAGATTGAAATCCCCTAACTGGGTAAGCTCTAACAAGCTTGGTGTTACTCAAATCCTCTAACAAGGTGATCCATTAGCTTGGATTCTAAATCCTTTACAAATATTACTCTTCACAGGGTATTGCTTCTAACAAGGCATTATAGTCAATCCCTTAACCGGGTGGTCCCTAATAGGATCTGTTCTTAACAAGACTTTTTGTAAAAGCTTTAACAGGCTTTAGCTCCTAACAAGGCAAACTTTAGAAAAGTTCAAATAGTTATCTTGTGAGTCTCGTCTCATCATGGTTTTTCCCATTTGGGTTTCCACGTCAAAAATATTGTGTCAAGTGGTGAATGTTTTTGTGGTTATGTTTTCTATGGTTAATTTGCTTAACTACTTAATCCACTTTGATAAGTCATGGTAACTGGCAACAACATGAAATGAAGTTTTACTTATGTCAGTAAAAGTATTTGGATGTTTGTGAGTTTCAAGTTGTTTACTGTTAATCTGTTGTAATATTCAACTGGTTTAGCTTGACAGTTTTATCTTGACAGTGATATTGCATTGATAGTTCTAAGTTTACTTTGAGAGATTGATTTTGAGATTGGTGAAGTTTATCAGTTTTTCTATCTACTAATTCACCCCCCCCCCCCCTCAATAGTTGACCGGATCGTTATTCTTTCATGATCCCATCAACAAAGACATCCTCACATGGCATAAATCGATTTCAAGAATTGACGAGATTAATGTTTGTGGAAAAAAATTCCTATATCTTAGAAAATAAAAATCTCTTCACAAGCATATCATTTACAAGATAGATATGATCTTTGATTGTCTAACATACATGTTCAACTCTAAATATGTAGTTCCCCTCCCTAATTCATCTTTCCTTTTTTTCCATCGATAGACTATTGATATAGCTTAGACTATTTTATGATGCTTTTAATAGATGTTTATGGATTTATCTATGAATTGGATGCCCTATATTTGATGATGGACATATCATATTTGCAGTTGACATTATGGTTTCATGTGGATGATGATAGTCATAGACTATTATGATGGATGGACTACATTTGATTATCTATTTGCACTTTTTTTATATGTGAGATTCACATTTCCTTACAGTAATATGATGGTATCATGCTATGTGATAACCTCAGTTCATGATTATATTTGATATGATGATAGTGAGAATTCTTGGTTGTCATGCTTGTCTTCTTCTGCAGTTGTGAAAGGGATGATGTCATACCATTCATTTATGAACATTTTATGAAATTGTGATTCCTTTTCACTTGTCTAAGTATTTCATGTTATTTGCTATATACATCTGTTGTTGTGTATACACTGGTGGTGACAGGTTTGCAGGTACCACGCATTGACTCCACTTGGCTTCACAGTTCTGAGCATGTCTTTATCTCAATGGCAAGTTGATCGGAGCTGACATGAGATCCCATTCTATAGTCTAGGTTTAGTTGATACGCTTGTTGGTTTAGTATCTTGAGTTTATTTGAGAGTTGTGTGGTATTTTATGTCACCCTTTGTTGGGTTATCTTGAGGAGTTGTGGTTATTGGTGGATTAAATTATTAATTATTTGATTGGTGTAAATAAGTTTAATAATGCTAAAGTATTGGATGGTATTAATATTTAAATATTTATGTATGAATATTCTTTTGGGGATTTATATTTAATTAAAGGTTTAATATTTATTTGACCATTTATGTTATTTGATTTAATTATTTTTATTGTGAGTCTTTCTATTTATTTATTATGGATTTAATTATTGTGAATTATTATTTATTATATTATTTTGTGATTTTTTTTTAATTGGGGTTTTGATTTATTTGGGTTTATTTTATTAAGCTTCTATATTTTATTTATTGGTTATTATTGTTTATGTTTCATTTCCCCATTTGGTTTATTTATCAATTTATTATTTAATTATTTATTCTACATATCCTATTTTATTATTGATTGTTAGATTTGGTAAGTTTAAAAAAAATTATTTTATTATTGTTTGCCTCGATCTAAGGCATGGTGGGAGATTTTGGTTTACAATTACTGTCTATAAAAGATTGTCTGTGGGTTGAGAAATTGATAATTGTTGTGAGATTATTAATATAGTTAAATAATCATAATATTTGAGGAGATTATTGTAATTCTACAATTATAATCCCTAGTGAATATTGTGAATGAGTTTACTCCTTTCTACATGTTTTTTATTGTGGAATAGCCGAGGTTGTTATAGAAGTCTTTTATATAATGACATTATCTATGTTTGTTGGGCACATTATGGTTAGGAATGTGAATATGATTTGGTAAGCGTGAAGCCTTGGCCCCTATACTGTTGCAGGAGTTTTGCATGTTGTGCTGTAATAAAAGTCTTCCTGTAGTTGTTGTGGGATGTATCTCTTGTGTCTTGAATTTAAATCTTTCATCAGTTGTAATGTTATTTCTTCCTTGGAATGAATTTTAGGCCTTTTTGATTGGTTCTAACATCATTGTTATGAGTTCATTTTTTCCTGGACTTAGGCGTATATTTACACCTTCATGGTTTGAGCTCTTCTATCTTATATACACTAACTCGGAAGATGTATGCATTATTTGGTGCAGTCACGGATAGGAGGGTCCTCAAAGAGAATAGTCCAGACCACGCAACAAGAGTAAACACAAAAGAAGCAACACAATGTGATGGAGGAAATGCAAAATAAGGCTTATATTACATCATGGAATCCAAATATTGATCAGTCGGCAACATGTAGGCTTACAAGATTCGGCACACAAGCTAGATTACAAACATGCTCAAATACAATATCTGGGCTCAAGCAAGAATGTGAGCCAACTACAAATCTCCTAATCTTCTGATTAATATTTTATATCTCTAGATCTCCCTTCCCTATGCTTAATTACATCGATTTACATTATATTCATAGCTCAAGGATGACCTGCATTGGCCCAAGATGAAAAACAATTGCTGGTGAAGAAGATATAATGTGTAAAGCAACAAGGTCAAGCTTTGCCAAAGGAATTTCTCTAAAAAATACTTAGAATGATGTGTGGACCCAAAGGAAGGTCAACCACAAGCCAAGGAATGTTAGAAGCAATGAAGTTAGGCTCCGCAAGCTATAAAAAATAATCCGCAAGATTCTTCATTAGCAAATGTAGCGTCGTAAATTGTACGCACTCGCTAGGGTGGTACAATTTCGCACCTAGTTTAGCACCCGCCTTAGTGCATTTTGCATTCTGCATTGCATTTTCTCCTTAAGCACTTAATTGATCAAATTAATTAGGTCTAAGGTCATATTTCATCATTCTCTACATCATAAAGTTGGGCCCTTTCACTAAAGCGCGTCCTTCGCATTTCATTCCTCCAATACATCACTTAATCAAAAACCCTAATTAAGTCCTATTTCGAACTTGGGGGCTTGGTTTTGGGGTCTAAACATCTCGAAATCACCTGTAACTTCGGGATTCTCTCTAAAATCATCATATCCGATGGCCCTGAAAATTTGGTGAAAAGTTGTCGGGACTGTGGCGCCCATGCAACATGGTCTCGGACATTTTTCCCGAAATTTTGGGAGCACGATCCAATCATAAAATAAAGCTTAACCCCAAGAAATTGGTGGGATATTCAATCTCTAGGTTGGCCAAAATACGAATTTATGACCTAGGGTTTCATACATAAAAGCTCTCTTTCCTCATTTGAAGGGATCCGATTTTTGTTTCCAGGAACTTCATATGCAGCGAAAGAGCAGATCTTTGAAGACTTCAACAACACTCAACATCATTCTATTAAGCATCTATCAAATTCATTCATTCATCCAATTAGGGCTTGGAAGACATTGAAGAACAATACGAGATTACCGACTGAAGATTGGCTTGTACTCCTCCCTTGAGGGTGGGGTATGATTTCATATCGTTTTCATGTCCTTACATAAGCTTTGATATATCATTTGTTCATGCTTTAGATCACATTGCATCTTGATTTAGAGCATTTGCATTATCTTTTACAAGCAATTAGGGTTTACTTTCTAGGTTGCTCTAGTTTGCTTTCTTGCATTTTGGACCTTGCACACACACTAGGTCTACACACACAATACATTTTACAAAACAACTTGGCTATTCGTGGAGGTGGAAATCACCGAAGCGGGGGTTTGACTAAGGCAAAACCCTATATAGCCACCCTTCCCCCTTTTCAGATATTATTGCAGGTTTCGGGATTCGGATGACGTCGCGGGACACAGATCCGGAAAGAGGAGACAAAGATAGAACTCTGTGTGCAATTGCAGCTCAGAAGACCGGGACACGGGCACTGGGCACCCTGGTCCTACCAGGACAGGGGCGCTGGGCGCCCTGGTCCCTGGGACAGAGGTGCTGGGCACCCTGGTCCTCCGGATAGACAGCTTTCTGACAGTTTCCAGACAGTGTTTCAGGGTGCAGAACAGTGGTTTCCGGTGCAGTTTTCAGGACAGTGGCGCCCGCGCCCCCGTCCTGAACATTTTCAATCCGATTTCGACTCCGAGTACATATCTGCATTCTCATTTTATCCTTATATTTACAGCTGTTCATTGCTTAATCTCAATTCTGCAAATTGGTTACTAGTTCATACTTACACTTTGAGGTTAGGGTTTGAACTTGTATCATTTTAGCTTTCAATTTCAACAAGGGAATAGAAATCCTAATAGATATCCCGTGGCTCTCTCTTTCACCAAAAGAAGTAGCCAATTGTGCGATATCTCTAGGCTCTTTCATATTCCGTAATGTGTGTCCAAAGTTAGGATTAGGGTACATTGTCCTAGTCTCGCTTTTTCCCCTACACCTTTTGGTGAACCTGACGTGAATCTATCATTGCTTCCTCTTGCATTGTATTTGTTAGATCTAGATCTAGATTTAGTGTGTTTTTCATTAAAAGAGAAAAAAAATGGAAAAAAAGAAATAGAATTTGTGTTTCTTTGCATTGTGTGTTTCAATTGTATGCAATCTTTTCAAAATGTCAGATTTTTATTTGCAAAATGTTCATGCATTTGATGATTATTATGAGTATAGCCAAGATGAATTAGATGAAGCTTTAGATGAGTTTTTAAACCCTAAGGATGCTAAACCTTCATTTTACCAAAAACTCATAAACCTTGTTACTATGCCATTTAGGTGTGATGAGAAAGATAAGTTGAATGATTCCTCTCAAGGATACATTCCTATCCACTCTTCCCCTGAATCTAGTAACATGGTTGTTTTCAATAATCCCCTCTATGAGGAGATGCCTCCTTTTGAATCAAAAGACAAACCCTTTAACCGATATGATTATGCTTTGTTGGATGATGCTCTTGATGACTTGGTGGCTTTGTCGAAACCTATAAACAAAAACAAGACCTCTAAGTTGGTTAACATGATAAATTTGAATGAATATAACAAGCCTCTCTTTGAAGTCCAAGGTGCTTATCCTTCTCCCACCTTTCAAATTCCTAAGACTCCTCTCCTCACTGTCCAAGGGAGATATGATCATGATTCCTTTTGTACTCCGAATAAACCAATCATTACCGTACAAGGAAGACAACCTACAAGTCCTTACAATTATGCTAAGCAAATAACTAGAGAGAGTTATCATGCGGTTGCCCATACTTATCATACCAGAAATAATAAGCAACCTAATCCTCCTCCTGTTATTCCAGTTTCGCTTCCTAATCCTCAACCAATTCTTCCCCAAGCTCCCCGTATTTCGCAAGTTATGGGTAAGGAATATGATCTCATAGAACAGCTCAAAGCTACCCCTGCTAAGATATCCCTTTGGGATTTGATTCAAACTTCTTCCGCTTATCATGGAATGTTACAAGATGCCTTGAAAGATTTGAATGTTCCTCCACCGAATACATCTAGTAATATAGCATCTTTTGTTAACTCTGTGATGAATCCTAAACCTCAAATTGTGTTTACGCAAGATGAGTTGCCTACTAGTGAAGTCCAACAACAATATGATCCCTTGATGATTGTGGTTGTCATGAAAGACACTGCTATAAGACGAACACTAGTAGATAATGGCTCTAGCCTTAATGTGTGTAGCATCAATCTATTACATAAGATGAATGTGGATACATCTCTTATGGACCCTGACTCTCGTTCTATTCATGGCTTTGACAATGTGGCTAAGACTTCATTGGGTATCATCACCTTACCTCTCACAGTGGGACCTGTTACTTTGCCTACTCCTATCCATGTTATGCCGGGAAATTTAACATACAACTTGTTATTAGGAAGGCCTTGGATTCACAGCATGCAAGCTGTCCCCTCTACATTGCATAGACAAGTTAAATTCATCTATAACAATAAGACATATACTTTGATGGGAGATACTAATTTTCAAGCTTGTCTACAAACATCTAAAGGAGATTCTTCTAAGCCATCCTCGTCTAGTGATGACTCTTTAAACAAGAAACCTATCGATGAGTCTTCGCTTTCCGATGATCAAAATCCTTGGGATGAATCTGGAATTCCTAAGGAAGATCCTTCTCGGCTTGAAACTACACATAAAAAGGATTTTGATCCTGAGAAGGTTCTCGTAGGAGATGATTGGGGATCTCTTGACTTTAACCCTACCTTTGTGGGTGAATACAAGATTCCTTCTAGAGAACTTAAAGTTGAAAGGAAGGAAGAAGCTGAAAATCACAAAGTTGAAAAGAAAGAAGAAACTAAAAGACAATCAACCCTGCCTGAAGCTATGAGTAATAACTTTGTGGCCGCTTCTCAAACTTCCTCTTCTCACATCTATAACTATGAAGAGTTTGATTCTTTGTCTTATGAAAAACCACCTTCTTTTCCTGAAATGGCTGATCGCTATGGTCGTGGTTTTCGCATTTTTGCTAAGCATGGGTATCATGGAAAAGGTTGTGGTGCTAATGAACAAGGGATTAGAGTTCCCCTAGAGACTAATTTTCACAATTATGCCTTTGGTCTTGGTTATAATCCCTGCAGACGTACTAAAGCCTCTAAAAAACCATGCATTAGTGTTAATGCTATCTCTACATCTTTATCAATACAACACCCTGAGTATATTGATGAGGATTTTTCGGGTGATTGTGCTCTAGATATCTTCCCTACCGATGATGCTTTAGCTGAGTTCTTGGGAGCCTATGACACTCTTCCTCGTTATCATCACAATAGGGGACTCCCTTATTGTTTGAACACTGAAGCTTATTTTGGAAAAGAGATTGATAATGATAAGATTGTGAAAGAATTCCCTCAGTTAAAGGATACTCCTCAACAAAGTAATCTCCTCATAAGTGATACCCTTGAGGTTAAGATGGATCCTTGCAATAAAGAAAAAATCATTAAAATTGGAAAATGTTTGGATGAAGAGGAACATAAACAATATGAAGAACTATTGCATGAATTCCCTGAGATCTTTGCTTGGGCATATTCTGACATGCCTGGTATAGATCCTAAGATTGTTACTCATAATATCGTTTTAGTACCTGATGCTAAGCCCGTGAAACAAAAGATTCAAAAAATGAATCCTAAGATAGCTCTGCTTGTTAAAGCTGAGATTGAAAAGTTATTGGAAGCTGGATTTATCCGCCCTATTGACTATTCCCCCTGGATTTCAAACATTGTCGCTGTGGCTAAACCAGATAACAAAATAAGAATGTGTACCGACTTTCAGGATCTAAATAAGGCTTCTTTAAAAGATGATTTCCCTCTTCCAAACATTGACATGATAGTTGATTCTACGGCAGGACATGCCTTGTTATCCTTCATGGATGGTTTTTCAGGCTATAATCAAATTTTCATAAATCCTCAAGATCAATTCAAAACTGCTTTCACCACTCCTTGGGGTACATTTTGTTGGATAATGATGCCTTTTGGACTTAAAAACGCCGGTGCAACTTATCAACGAGCGATGACCCTTATCTTTCATGATTATATGCATAAGATTTTAGAGGATTATGTTGATGATATTTTGGCTAAATCCTTTCTTCGCATGGATCATGTTAAAGTCCTTCGTCAAATCTTCGAAAGAATTCGTAAATATCACATGCGCTTGAATCCCTGAAAATGTGTTTTTGGTGTGGATAGTGGAAAACTATTAGGATTCATAGTTTTGCATCATGGGATTGAGGTGGACACTAAGAAAATAGATGCTATTGTTAACATGCCACCTCCTCGAAATGTCTCTCAACTTAAAAGCTTACAAGGAAAGATTCAAGCTATTCGTAGGTTTGTGTCTCAACTTGCGGATCGTACCTTTCCTTTTACTCAACTTCTTAAAAAGGATATCATTTTTCAGTGGAATGAGGATTGTCAACAAGCATTTGAAGATTTAAAAGTGTATTTGGCTAGTCCTCCTATTCTTCAGCCTGCCGAACCTTCTAAACCCTTTATCCTGTATACAGCTGCTTCTTCTCATGCTCTCGCAGCATTGTTAGCACAACATGATAAAGATGGTAAGGAGTGTCCGATGTAGTACATAAGTCGTACCTTACTCGATTATGAGACCCGATATTCTGTGATAGAAAGACAATGCTTGGCCGTGGTGTTTGCGACTCAGAAATTGAGACATTATCATTTAAATTCAGAAGTCCATGTCATGGTTAAGTTTGATCCGTTGAAGCATCTTTTCTCTAAAACTGATTTATCAGGACGTCTCGCTAAGTGGGTTATGATGTTAACTGAATTTGACCTTAAATTTGTTTCACAAAGAGGAATTAAAGGACAAGCGTTGACTAATCACTTAGTTGAGGCTCCTTCACCTTTTTCCTTCCCTAACCCTGAGTCCTTTCCTGATGACTTCATTCTTTCTATAGAGAAAGATGAAACTTGGGAGTTATTCTTTGATGGCTCTAAGTGTCGTACGGGATCGAGGGCAGGTGTTGTTCTGATTTCTCCTCAAAAGAAACCTATTCCCTTGTCATATCGTCTAAATTTCCTGTGCACCAATAACATTATTGAGTATGAGGCTCTTATAGCAGGAATAAAAGCAGCCTTAGCTCTTAATATAAAACACATACATATCTATGGGGATTCGCAATTGATTATAAGACAAGTAACAGGAATATATCAAGCAAAACAAGACAAATTATCACAATATAAAGACCTTGCTATATCTTTATTACGAAATTTTGATTCTTATACCATGGAACCTGTTCCTCGAAAAGATAATCAACATGCAGACGCAATGGCATGTGTGGCTTCGTTAGTATCTTTAGAGGACCCTTTGGTCAATCTTAACTTCGTTATTCACAATCTTATTTCTCCAGCTATTGAAGATGATTCTAGTTTGATAACATGTTGTGACTTTGTAGATTCGGATGAATGGTTCTCGCATATCGTACGATATTTGACCGATGGTACCTTCCTTGATTCTGCTAATAGGAACACTAGGGCTAGAATCCGCAAGCTGTCTGCTAGGTATATCATCCTTTCCAATGTCCTTTATCGAAGGGGTTATGATGGTCTTCTTCTTCGCTGTCTTAACAAGTCAGAAATCCCTATTGCCCTTGAAGAGGCACATTCGGGTGCCTGTGGGGGGCATTTTGGGGGCAAATCCCTGGTTCATAGGTTGCTTCGTATGGGATACTATTGGCAAGCTATGCAGAAGGATTCCTTTTCATTTGTTAAGAAATGTCACCAATGTCAACAACACAATAACCTGATTCATGCTCCTGCCCAAGAACTTCGCTCTCAAGTAGCTTCTTGGCCCTTCTTTGCATGGGGTTTGGATCTTATTGGAAAAATCTCTCCTCCTTCATCTCAAGGACACACCTTCATTATAACTGCAACAGATTACTTTACGAAGTGGGTAGAGGCTGTTCCCCTTCGCTCTACTACTGCTGAAGTGATTTGTCAATTTCTTCTAGAAAACATTATTTCTCGATTTGGGATACCTTCCACTATTATCTCAGATAATGGAACATCGTTTAAAAACAAGGATGTGAAGAAATTCCTCGAGAAGTATCATATCAAACATTGATTTTCTACACCGTATTACCCTCAGTCAAATGGTCAAGCCGAATCATCCAATAAGATAATTGAGCAAATTCTTCGTAAAACCGTAAATAAGCATGGTAAGGATTGGAGTAACCAGCTAATCTACGCTCTTTGGGCTTACCGAATGAGTGTACGAATTGCTACGGGAACTACTCCTTATAATCTTGTTTATGGTGCTGACGCTATTATGCCCTTAGAATTAGAAATTCCATCACTTAGGGTTTCTCTTAAAGGTATAGTAGATGATGACTCCTATAGAGAACAACGACTTCAACAGCTTGAGATGCTTGATGAACAGCGTATAAACGCTCTTGAGCATATTCAAGCGTATCACAAAACTCTACAGCGAAGCTATAATGATAAGGTTATTCAACGTTCCTTCTCAGTAGGTGATTTAGTCCTTTATGAGAATCAGCGCAATGTGAATGCCTTGCCGACCGAAAAGGGAAAATTTAGTCCTAATTGGCTTGGACCATATATCGTCATTGAGGATTATGGATCAGGTGCTTACAAAATAGCGGATGTAGACGGTACGCCTCTTAAAGAACCTATCAATGCTATGCACTTGCGTAGATATTATGCTTAAATTCTTCACTTCTTATCTATCTTCTTCAACATTGGATAATATGTTAGTGTTTCTTAATTAAAAGCAAAAAAAGAATTAAATGTTATGATGTTTGATCTATATTGCTTCATTCCTGACAAGCATTTCTTCTTAGTTTGTCTTGAATTCATTAATGTAAATTGTAAAAGGTTTACATTTTCATAATGCTAGCATATTATACAGTGTCTTTATGTGTGTTAAGTAGAATCGTATCATGTTGTGTTTAAGTTCAAAATTAAATCACATTAGTTATATGATTCTTAGACTTAATGCATATTTTTTTCCTTATCATCAATGTTGTACTTGATTAAATATTTTAATTAAGTCACACATGTATCAATTTAATCATGGAGCATTGAGAAATCAATCACATAGAAATTAAATCCTGAACATACATGTACATTTACCAAATGTATTAGATTTAATCAAAACAAAATATACATTGTTTTAGGCATTAAAGATAACACATTTGAGACAAAACGAGAAGCATGTATATATATATATGTGTGGATCGTGTACAAATATGGGTCACTGTATATCCAAAATGTGATCTCTCTCTTACATCATACAATCATCTCCTATCCCTAGGGCTAGTGGCTGGAGAGTGTCGACTGGATGCTCCCTCCTGATCTGGCTGTGGAGGTGGACCCATGGGTGTGTAGCATGATACAGATCGTGAGTGACTCCAAGAGGAACTCCTACGATCCCTATCCATGAGGATCACATGATAGGTGGTAGCCTCGGTCTGGGCCGCTACTAGATCTCGCCGCACCTGCTGGAGGTCCTCTGATAGGACTCTCTCTCTCTGCCCCACCTGATGGAGATCCTCTGATAGGACTCTCTCTCTCTGTCGTGCCTAATGGAGATCCTCCGATAGGACTCCCTCTCTCTGACGCGCCTGATGGAGATCCTCTGATAGGATTCTCTCTCTCTCCCTCCATATATCTACCTGTATTCGGAATGGGAAAAACAAATCCTCATGCCGACCCGCGTTCCCCTGAGGCCTGTAGGCAATCTGTGAGGAACTAGGGATCTGTGCTGTCATGGAGATGTCTGTCATTGCCTGCTGAATCAAGGAATGCCATTCCTGCACATTAGCTGTGGCAGTAGAATAGATCTTTGTTAGTACCATTCTATATCATCAAAGCATTAATCAATCAATATACACCTACTATACCTAGATCTCCCTCGCACCAGTAGGGATCATGATATGGTAGCATCTGTGACTGAGAACTGCTAGGCTCCCCTCGCTCGAATACTCTATTCACGATGGGCGTAGGCTGGACGGTACTGGTGATGGGTCTCCGTATCGCCTCTTGTTCCCCCTGTTGGGGAATAAAAGGTGGATCCAGAGCTATGGTATCATCTCCTGAATGGTGTGGAGCTGCATCCGACTCCTCCTCATCATCTCTATCATCCTCCTCATCGTCCTCCTCCTCATCCTCATCCGCATCATCACCTGCATCCTCCTCGTCCTCCTCTCTATCTGCATCCTCCTCCTCCTCGTCACTGGGCTGATCGCCTGTAGGTGGATCAGGATCTCCCGTCTCCTCATGACCCTTTCCCTCATCTGGCTCCTCTGACCTGGATCCCTCATCCTCGTCTTGGTCTCCATGTCTCCATGGGCCTGGATAGCCTGTCGGATGATCTGGTGGAAAGATAGGACCTGGATATGATCTCATGAACCATGAAACATATCTACGCTGTGCTCCAGGCTCTGCAGAATAGTCAGTAACTACATCCTGATCTGATCCCTCTAAGTCTGTCGTCTCGATATCATCCACCGTCGGTCTCGCTACTGCTCTAGGTCTGGGAAGGACCCGTGAGTGTCGAGTATAGATGGGCACATCAGCTGGAACACACTGCTCTAGTCCGAACTGCCTCCGTACTCGGTCAAAATAGAAAGAGACTATGATGTGTGCATATCGCCCCCGCAGTAGGCGGTTCCTCTGTAGACATGCTAACTGTCTCTCCATACCATCCCATCTGTGCATCCGTAGGTAAGGTCTCCACACTGTCACCTTGACTGTCAGTCTATCAATAGTCACTCTCCAATACAGCAAATCCCCAAATCTCCACTCGCTGGTCAGTGGATAAGCGAACACCCTAGGTCGCTCGCTCGCTATACTCAGTGGATAGCCGACGGGCCTGGTGCATGTGAAGTGCTCTAAGATCCACACCTGCAGAAGTGTGCATGTCATCAAACTGCAACCTTGTCCAAATACATACTCCTCAAGGTCGTGATAGAGATGTGCAAGCATACTCCGACCCCATGCATAAACTCTCCTATGTCTCTCCATCCCTCTGATACACCATGTGAGGCCCCTATGCATGTGTGTCCCTCGCCCATTAGGGCAGATGGCTAGTGCTATGATGGCTATCATGAGGCGTCTCAGAAGTGGTACCTCCCCTGTAGGATGTAAGAGCCAGCTGACCATGATATGACCTCTCGTCTCGCTCGGCATGACTCTCCCTATGCAGTACATCTGCTCCCTCTGATGATCCTCTGCTACCCGATCAGTCGCATATGTGACTATCGCTCCTCTGATAGGAAGACGCAATATACGGTACACATCCTCGAGTGTGACCGTCAGCTCTCCTACCGGAAGGTGAAAGGTACAGGTGTCAGGATCCCATCTCTCCATCAGTGCCATCAACATCGCGGGATGAAATCGAATGGCCGGCATAAGAATCATGTACCACAATCCTACTATCGATAAGGTGTCTCTCTCTGACTGAGTCAGCCGTGGAATCTGGTCTTGCAAAGTGCGAAGAATGTGTCCCGCTGTGTGCTCTCTCATGTACGGGAGACCCTGCAAAACGAAAACATGACCAAAATCAGTACTCAATCATCGAAATCGCAAATGCAAACTGTTGAACATTGAATGCTTGCCTTGTAACCCTCGCCAGGCCCTGATTGGGGACCATGGCGCCCTGATTGGGGACCATGGCGCCCTGTCAGGGACCATGGCGCCATGAGGGGACCATGGCGCCCTGTCAGGGACCATGGCGCCCTGCAGGGACCATGGCGCCCCTGTCAGGGACCATGGCGCCCTGGGGGGACCAGGGCGCCCCTCAAGGACCAGGGCGCCCTAGGTGGGCCCCGGTCGGCATTCAAGGTCCGCATTCGATCATGGAAAAGTCAAACATGCGAGAAAACAAAAGTCAAACGTTCAGTCAACTCACCTCGTCCAGTGGCTCGTCGTCGATCATGGCTTGGCGCAGGATCTCGATCCTCGTGGGATGCTCCGGTCGTCGTGAAGGCATGGTGGTGGCTAGGTGGGCTCCACTAAATAGTATCCTGAAATCGACAAAGTGACAAATACAAGTGTCACTTTCAAAGTATATACTCTTGTTTCCTTATTCTTACTTCTCGAAACCCTAATTTTTCCCTATCATTCATTTTATCATAACTTAGGTTTGGGAGATGCGATTTTCGAGCCGTTTGTTGCGTTGGAATCGTATTTTCCTTCTCCTACTCTCGGGATGTTCCAAAAAGTGCTCTGATGAAGCCTATTTAGTGAACACCCCTCATCAACACTCTATTACACAATTTGTCGCAAGTAAACATGCTACCCTGTTTCACCTCCCTAAATAGCAAGTCGAAACAGGGGGGGGCATATAGCTACTCACAAATTTCATCACTTTCCCTAGTAAGCATTAGGTGATTTTTTGATCTAACGTTTGTTTTGTAGGGTGCGGTTCCTAACTGTGTACTGCAGATACCGCTGGGGGCTTCGTCCGATGACTTATGGATATATCCTTTTCAAATAATGTTTACTTTTCTGTACTTTAGCTTGCATATGCACATAGTACTCATATGACCGCTAAAGTGGGGGCTAAATGTAGCGTCGTAAATTGTACGCACTCGCTAGGGTGGTACAATTTCACACCTAGTTTAGCACCCACCTTAGTGCATTTTGCATTCTGCATTGCATTTTCTCCTTAAGCACTTAATTGATCAAATTAATTAGGTCTAAGGTCTTATTTCATCATTCTCTACATCATAAAGTTGGGCCCTTTCACTAAAGCGCGTCCTTCGCATTTCATTCCTCCAATACATCACTTAATCAAAAACCCTAATTAAGTCCTATTTCAAACTTGGGGGCTTGGCTTTGGGGTCTAAACATCTCGAAATCACCTGTAACTTCGGGATTCTCTCCAAAATCATCATATCCGACGGCCCTGAAAATTTGGTGAAAAGTTGTCGGGACCGTGGTGCCCATGCAACATGGTCCCAGACATTTTTCCCGAAATTTTGGGAGCACGATCCAATCATAAAATAAAGCTTAACCCCAAGAAATTGGTGGGATATTCAATCTCTAGGTCGGCCAAAATACGAATTTACAACCTAGGGTTTCATACATAAAAGCTCTCTTTCCTCATTTGAAGGGATCCGATTTTTGTTTCCAGGAACTTCATATGCAGCGAAAGAGCAGATCTTTGAAGACTTCAACAACACTCAACATCATTCTATTAAGCATCTATCAAATTCATTCATTCATCCAATTAGGGCTTGGAAGACATTGAAGAACAATAGGAGATTACCGACTGAAGATTGGCTTGTACTCCTCCCTTGAGGGTGGGGTATGATTTCATATCGTTTTCATGTCCTTACATAAGCTTTGATATATCATTTGTTCATGCTTTAGATCACATTGCATCTTGATTTAGAGCATTTGCATTATCTTTTACAAGCAATTAGGGTTTACTTTCTAGGTTGCTCTAGTTTGCTTTCTTGCATTTTGGACCTTGCACACACACTAGGTCTACACACACAATACATTTTACAAAACAACTTGGCTATTCGTGGAGGTGGAAATCACCGAAGCGGGGGTTTGAATAAGGCAAAACCCTATATAGCCGCCCTTCCCCCTTTTCAGATATTATTGCAGGTTTCGGGATTCAGACGACGCCGCGGGACACAGATCCGGAAAGAGGAGACAAAGACAGAACTCTGTGTGCAATTGCAGCTCAGAAGACCGGGACAGGGGCGCTGGGCGCCCTGGTCATACCAGGACAGGGGTGCTGGGCGCCCTGGTCCCTGGGACAGAGGCGCTGGGCGCCCTGGTCCTCCGGACAGACAGCTTTCTGACAGTTTCCAGACAGTGTTTCAGGGTGCAGAACAGTGGTTTCCGGTGCAGTTTTCAGGATAGTGGCGCCCGCGCCCCCGTCCCGAACATTTTCAGTCCGATTTCGACTCTGGGTACATATCTGCATTCTCATTTTATCCTTATATTTACAGCTGTTCATTGCTTAATCTCAATTTTGCAAATTGGTTACTAGTTCATACTTACACTTTGAGGTTAGGGTTTGAACTTGTATCATTTTAGCTTTCAATTTCAACAAGGGAATAGAAATCCTAATAGATATCCCGTGGCTCTCTCTTTCACCAAAAGAAGTAGCCAATTGTGCGATATCTCTAGGCTCTTTCGTATTCTGTAATGTGTGTCCAAAGTTAGGATTAGGGTACATTGTCCTAGTCTCGCTTTTTCCCCTACACAGCAAAATAAGTCCAAGCGGTCCCGATGCTCTAAGTTAGAAAACTATCCCTGATTTCAGAAGTGATAACTTGCCAGAAATAGATCCAAATATCTTGTGGACATAAGATAAGGTACATGAGCATGTCCACAAACAAAATCCAACTACACAACATTCGGTGTGCAAATGTAGTAAAAATGCAAAAAGAAATGCTAAAACTGCAAAATAGAGAGAAAATGTTTATGGTTCATGTAAGATTGCCAAGAACCAAGGATGCTCCTGCATCACTAAAATTATATTGATCATATGTGCTAGTTCATTGATTGTGCTATTTAGTTATGTGTATGCATTGCATGGGTTGTCGACTAAGTTGTAACCTTAAATGTATGCATTGTATCATTAAGCTAATGTGTTATACTTTAGGGTATATGCATTGTTGGCTTTTGTGAATGTGTTGCTCTTATAGGTGAAAATGAACATTGTAGAATTTCATATATGTGCTATACAATTCAAGATATATGTTAAACTTTTATATAAGGGCACTACATTGGTTTTTAAATGTGCTACTCTGGTGAGTAAATGTGCTAGACTTCGTACTTGCCTTTATGTGTCAGTTTGGGTTTTTTGAGTTAGTCTTGACCTTTCTGATTTGGGTTTTCAACAGTCTAGAGACTAAGTTTATGTTTTCCGAGTGTCTTGAGGTGAATCGAGATTGTATTATTTTATTTTATTTTAAATAAGGGGTAAATGCTTTTGACCTGGAGCTATAAACCAGTGAGGCCACAAATAGGGGACCTCATCCCCACACTTCACTTGTTCAAATCCACGAGCACAATAGCCCAACGAATGCACAAGGCCTTGCGAGCACAAAGGCCCAACAGGGATTTGAACCATGGTGGCCACTTCACCAACAAAGTGTTTTAACTACAGCACTACATGTCCAAAGACAAATTGTATTATTAATTAAGATCGATTCTTTCATATTATTATGAGTAAAGAAAGATGATAGATACCTTGTTGTTGTATTGGGCTCTTTTGATACATTGATATTTATGAACTTTTGGATACTATGTACTATGTGAATTTATGTTGCTTGTGAGGCTATGATTATGCATTGTTATACATTATTGTTGATATTCATAATGGTTAGAAACCTTGGTTATATAGTTTATGCTTGAGAGCCTTGATCTTGTATTTGTACATGTTGTTACCCTTAGGTCTAGGTGCATGATTAGGTAGAGTGGGATTACATGAGTCTGTCAAGGTCATGAGGAATGGACCACTAGGATTCCTTGTGTTGAGAAGTTGGGGTCTAGACCATTGGGATAGCTCATTGGGAGTTTATTATATAATCAAGTGATAACCTAATAAATTAATGATAGGTGAGATTGGTAGTAGTAATTGATATTAATAAGATAAGAATGTATTGGTGGTACCCCATCTCATGGCCTAGTGTGCTAGTATAGACTCATGATAAAGTTTGGGAATATTTGGTAGTTGGACAAACTGAACACCCTTGATTTCCACAAAGGTTGAGACAGTTCCATATTTGTATCATTGATATTAGGAACATGGAGCTTACACTCCCCTTACCTGGGATATCCTATATTTTTAGGTGAAAGCGTGTGATGATACCCTTCCCTACATGTTGATCCTAGTTCCTTAAGCCTTTTTGTTGTGGTGCCTCTAGATGTCATGTCTCGTGCTTTTGATATAGTTGTGTTGTGTTGAAGTATTGTTCATGTAGTTTTTTCTCATTGTGGAGGTTTTTGGTTGTATCCCTTGGTTGTTAGGTGTCAGCCTAGATCTAGAGTGTGTGTGGGATCTTGTGTCATTCTCTGTAGCATGGGGGTGGTTCCTTATGGTTCCACATGGTTAGGTAGTTTGATTCCTTCTTCCATTCAGATGTTTTTGATTGGATTCTCTTGTGTGTTGATGTGGATTCTTATCTCTTTACCTATTAGATGGATTCAACTATAGATTGGTGTATTATGATTCATGTGATGTTCATGAGATAGTTGTAATTATAGATTAAGTAGCATGTATCATGATGTAAGAGTGTCTTATATTCATGTGTAATGTAAAATGATGTAATGAGACTATGATCATGATTCTTGTAGATATGGTAAAATATTGTGAATCTATATTATAACTTGGATATTGATCATTTATGGTTGTATAAGTTGTCATTGGATAGTCTTAAATAGATTTCAAGTATATGTTCTTAGTTGGAAAAGAAGTTATTTATTTGTTGTTTGTGTATCTTGGATGTAGTTATGTATTTCATATTATATTGATGTATAGTGTAGACTTTAAGTCACCCCTACCACTTTTTGAGGAGTTATCTTTGTTTTTTCCCGGCCCTTAGTCCTTTTCTTCTCAAAGATTTTTTTTGCCTCCCTGCATCCATGTGGCAGCACGACTCGTAATGTTTGAGCTCCTCCTTTCCCTTGGCCAGGAAGTCAAGTTGTGTTGGCATGTGGCAGTGTGCCTTTTTTTCTGTCTTGGTGAGCCCACGTCTTCCAGCCCACATGTTCGTAAGTTTTCACCCGCACCATGTGGCAGTTCCCCGTGAAGTACTCTATGATTTTGTGTTGCGTCCTGAGGATGCTCCCTCTTGCTGCCACATTGGAAATGATGCAACCATCGGACATTGTTGTTTACTACCTAGAGGAGATGGTTTTGCTTGCTAGTAGATTGCAATTTTGATGGTGGTTGTGGATTCTTTTATGTTGATCCATCGTTAGAAGATCTGATAGCAGTTGCACGATAAGCCGAATCTTTTCCATTTTAGCTTGTGGGAGGTTGTTTCACAGTTGCTAACAACCTGGCCAGCAATGCTTGCGGTTTTAATTTCTCCCTCTATTTTCTCTGCGAGGCCATTAGCACAGGATTATTTAAGAAAATACTTTTTGCTTTTGCAGGGGTTCAAAAATTTAGAAGGAAGAAGATAGATAATTGACTCATAGAATTATGTCTTTAATTTGTAGTTGTGCATTGGAGACTAGTCAAATTGTGCCTTTAACCTTTTATGAGAATTGTGCTTCTATAAAAAGACTTGTTTCTATGCAATTTTGTAATTCTACATGGCTTTAGAAATATATACCATAAGACTCTGCAGATTGAACTATGTTTTTATGAACTTGTTATCTAGTGGATGAATGTTATATATTTCTTTATGTCAAACGAGTTATTGTTTGTGTTTCATTTTTAAATTTTTGGGCATGTGGATTGTTGAATGGGCCTTAGAGCTACATGTTTATGAAGTTATCTTTGTGCCTTAGTTCTAAAATTGTCTTAGTGCATCGTCATAGTTTAGTTTTTCTTTCAACCCTCCCAATATACTAAGAGTCGACCTCTAAAATCCTTGAGGTCACTCAATGAATACATGTCGGTCCCCCATCACTTAGTTTCCCATAAGTTTGTATTCATAAAAGAAATTTTATTGATCAAGAATTCCTTTCTCTGGCATGCCTAGTGGGACCATTTTGTGTTAAGTCTAAAAGGGTGCATGAGCCATAGGCCGGTCACTAGGTGTCAATCTGCAACCAATCTGGGCTTATTATTACTACCCCTACTTGTTGTCCAAGCAATATTAGGTGTCAGAGTGCATATCCCTATCCAGGGAGCTCACATACCAATGAAAATCCAACCCCCAAGAAAATATGTCACTTGGGATAGCGGAAGTCCTATTATTGTACCAACTCCTCCTTCTCAATGGGGTACTATCCCCACATTTGCATTAAAGGAATTGCCAAAATTAATAGGGGATGATTCCAAGGCCCCTAAGGAGCATTTTCAAGACGTGGCCAATGTATGTATTATACACAATGTCATGGAACAAAATGTAGCTCTACAATTGTTCGCAACCTCTTTCAAGGCAAAAGCACAAGACCGATATAGATCCCTCACACCAAACTCAATAGGAACCTGGGTCCAACTAGGAGACCATTTCTTTGAGTAGTTCACCGAGAAGGGAGATTGGTCCTCCCTGATGCAAAAATTGATAATGTTAAGGAGAGCTCCACAAGAGGTTGTTACCAGTTTTAACACTAGATTCCAGAAGATGTGATAGAGGATTCCCTTGTCTGCTTGGCCTCTTGCAGATATGGATTTTGTCTTCTACTTAAAAGCTTTCAATTCAGATATATCTATGATGATTCAATCTTTAGGAGGTAATACTCTTCCTGATGCCTACGATCTAGTGATCCAAGTGGAAAACAACTTGATCGATGTAGGGAAGCTTCCTCTGAGACCACCTGTGCTAGTTTTGCCAAAGTTGACAAGCCAACCACCCAAGTTGTCATCCCTAAGCACCTCTACCCCTCAATCCATGTATATTTACCCTAATTCTCAATAGGAGAGTACTTTTGTTCCCTCTACTCTAGCCACAGAGGTAAATGATATAAAAAACTTGCTCAGCACCTTCTCCAATGAGATCATCAACCTCAAGAGGAAACACACTCCTGCTAGACCCCCTTTCCAAAATTACCAAGGTAGGAGACCTCCTTACTAGTAAAATTAGTATTAGGGTGGTACAAGAGATAACCAAGGGCAACCCAATAACCACCTCATCCCTATGTTGACCCCTTTGCCAGCCATTCCCCCTAATCAAAACAGAGATTTGATTGCTAGCCAGAATAATCTAGCGGATGATACCAAATCCTCATGCTTTCCTTGTAATGATTCCTAGATGCCACATAATTTCCCAAGAAGAAATTTATATTAGAAGGTTGTAGAGCAAAGAAGTCAAGGAATGAGCCTAGATGCTGGGGTCTATGCCTCTCCGAGAATGGATAACACCTCATTGACTGTAATGCCTGCCAAAATACCCTAGAGAAACTAAACATCTAACAAGCAAATGGAATAAAAAATATATATATTAACATCTAATAATAACTAATGCAACACAAAACATCTCCATCTAATTACATTCATTAACAAATTAACCAATATGAACATACATCATTTCTCATTTCATCAAATAATGCAAGAAGAAATAACATAACATATTTAACCTTTCTCTAGGGTACTTCAACATCACTACTTAATTCACCACCATAATAACATACTACACACATGATAGGCATATTTCATCTTGATTTGATACATCATATTTTAATTATCTAACCATGAGATATACAACCTACAACATTATTTATCCCTCATGATATGCATAATTTCCTTACTACCAATGCATCTATATGAATCATTCATCTTCACTAGATCTAATTAACACCTAACATATTCATTTAGTAATCTACAAGTATTATTCTTTCAAGATTAATTTACATTCTAACTTGCTACCTAACATTCCATAGAATAATATAGCTGAACTACAATGCAAATCCATTTCTACTCCAACCATCAGCCACTTTATTTCCATGAACCATATGATCACATCTCTACAATAGCACAATTAGATTTCTAAAGTTTCATTATAAATATGACTTAATTCTAATTCCAACTACAATTCATCTTATAAATACAAGTTCATTAAATACATCATGAGCATAGCTCTTTCTACTACAAGAATCCATTTACTATTTATAAAAATATTGCATTACATGCATTCCATCTTATTCATTACATAAATCTGCTACAAGATACATCCATAGTCCATCGTGAACAAGAATCCATATCCATGCAAGAAGAATCCAAGAGGACATCCCAATGGCTAAAAAGAACCAACCACCCGATTATGTGGAACCAAAGGGACCACCCCTCATGCTAGGAGATGACATAAGGTCCCAACACACACTCTAAACCTAAGCTATCACCCTAACCAAAGAGACTAACCACACAAGGACTCTCATGCAATAACTTACACAATACAATAAGAATGAACTCCTAGAGGCGTATAACTCATCAAGACACAAATGCACCCAATAAGCATAATCATAAATCATAAAGGAGAAAACATGTAGGAATGGAGTTTCATCACATGCCATCCTCAAAACATAATAACATAAGGCACTAGCCTAATGGACATGTGGATCCATCTCGACCTATGAGAGACTAAGGGAGATTAGCTTACCATCTTCATGGCCTTCTCATGCTTATCCTAAAACATCCTTCCTAGGACTAAGTCATGAGGCTCAAATAAATTTATCATCTTATTAATTAATCTACCTACCCAGCCCATTAATTATTAGGTTATCACTTATTTACAAATCATGGAAAAATCCAATGTGCCCTGGTGGTCTAAACTTCATACATCCTTGCAAGGAACCTCATGCAAGTCTATCTCTCATGACCCCGACCATCACAAGGAAGCCCACTCCCCCTAACATGGCCCAACAATAAATCACAAGAGGCTCTAACCAAAATAAAACATGAAAATAACACTCAATGAAGCCAATAACTTCCACACATACTCTCACAACATATGCAAGGCTACAAAAACATCAAATATAACAAAATGAGCCTCTTGGCTAATGAAATACAACGCATAACAAGCCATCAAATCTGCCAACAGATAAGAAGATAACATCACAGCAAGGCCAACTCACTTTCTGGTCCAAAACAGTATTATAATCATCTTAAATAACCATGACTTATCAACATTGAGAGAGTCTAAAATATCCACAAAGACATGGAGAGGTAAAAATACATTAAACCATCAAAATACATCAAAACTGATCAAACCCAAAACTGGAAAATATTAGCAGACCTCAATAAAGCCTCTGGTACAAAAATCAACTCAGGACAATACCTCAAAAATGACCAAAACTGATAAAATACATAATATAGAGAGTTTAGTGCTTTTATCTCATAGAACAACGCTTCTGTCAAATATAACAGCACAAACATTTCTAGAATCACGCATACATCTTCTAAGACAACACATGTATTCCCAGATTCACGCTTATGTACTCTGAGACAATGCTTATGTTGTGCAGAATAACGCAACACAATACAGAACAACACATTTAGACAACACATTCGCTGAAACAACGCATTTACATAAATCACACAGAAAAATCATAAATCTTAAGGGTAAAATATAAAAATCCAGACTTAACCAAAGGGCTCGAAAAATACATGAATAGTGACACCCAGAAAAGAGGAACATTAAAGTATAAACAAGGTAAATCAATTCTAATTGTAAACCAAGATCCAACCAATTTTTATTCATGACAATATGCGTATAGAATCACTTCAGACTCACAAAAAAACTAATGAAACCAAATCCAAACACCTTCAGACTGAAAGGCTCACAAAGGGGAAAAATCCATTCAAACTCCCATACACAACAAATCATTCAACAATCTCAAGCTTATACAAAAATATACAGAGCTATCAAATGGCATCCTCAGACAACCAGAAATATTATTCCCAGCAACCATACAAAATATCAAATACATAAAGTTTCCTTCCCCAAATATTAATCTCCAAAGAATATTAAAACTATAGAATAACATAATATTTCAACCCATCTCCCGAAGAAATGAGCAAACACGAATCATACAGAAAACCCATTAAACTAAAAATGCAAAAGTAAAAGAACTCCAACCTGCAACCTAAAGTGATGGGGTGAAGCTAACGAAGAACTCCCACAAAGCCAAGCCAAAATCCAACCAAGCTCTAGCCAAAACCAAGAGTAAAAATCCAAGGCCAAAGGAAAAATGCTTGCAGGAAAAATTTCCAGAGAATAGCCAACCCGAAAACCATCACGAGAATGAAAATAAAAAGCAAAAATAATAAAAAACCCTAGCCTCAATCACGGCCAATCAAAATAATCCTTTTTAGAATATATTTTACCAACCCACCATATATTATAATTTATTCTCCCATTTTGAATTTAGCCAATGACAGTAAAGGGTAGGTATAGTAAATATAAAATATGCTTTATCCAACAAAGTGGGAATGTTTTATTACTATTTTAATTTAATGTGTTCATACACCCCACTTAGGAAATAAAAGTCAAACTATTAAATAGACATAAGCTATAAATAAATAATCCAAATTGGGATTAAAAATTAAATAAACCAAAAGCTAATAAAATAAATCAAAGAACCAAATAAATATTAGATATCAAATAAATACTAAACCATAGAAAATCAAATAAATAATTAAACAATCAAAAACCATAAAGATTAAATCACAAATATAAAAAAAAAATATTAAACAACAATAAGGCTTACCAAATAATAAATAATCATAAAATCAATAAACGTTAATTATCAAATAAATATAAATATCAAATAATTAATATTCAAAACTAATAAATTAAATACATTAAAATAAACATTACTAAATATAAAACCACACATCAAGAACCACATAATTACTCTAACATAATCAAGTAAATCAATCAACATTAACCGAGCTCACAACACCAAGAAGACCAAGCTACTAACTGACATGGCGAATTATGCCAAGGCGCAGATGACTCACGGTGAACAACTTAGACCTAGAGTATGTGAAGGGAACTCATGCAATCTCAGAACCACATAAGCCATTGGAACTAAAGACATGCTCATACCTGTGAAGCTAAGTGGAGTCGATGTCTGGTACCAACAAAATCCTGCAACCACAAAACAAAAATACAACATATACATATACATATATAGAATAAGAAAGTGATAGAGAATCACGATGACGCATCCCACTCACAATGAGTGATGTGGAATCATCTCTATCACGAAGACAGTCAAACAATAGTCTGACACATCTCATTAACATCTCATCAAATGGAATCATGAAATAGGGTTAGCGTAATCATAATCATCATCAAAACCATGATACATTTAATCTATCAATAACCCATCACATAGTGAGCACATAAAATCCATCGAGTACATATATCATCAAATCACATGATCAATAATGATAATACCAACATTCATATAGATCAACAAAATAGCATATGTCCAATAGTGTCTAATATCAATAATAAGTAACTGAAGCACATGATTAATCATCATCCAAATCATTAAATATAGTCTAGACAAGTCTATCAAGCATAGTATAAAAGTAAACTCTAGTCAAAATAGGTCAAATCAAGGGTGGACACTACACTGACTGCTCAAATGCAAGGTATGTCAATAGAAAAAGAAGTCAAGATTTCCCCAGACCACACCCTCTTTTCATGGATTGAGGACAAAGATGCAGTTCTCACAAACAATGCTTCCACATCATCTACCTAGATATCGCAAGTACAATCCAATTACAACCTTTGATCCAAGCATCGGTTTACAAGGGAACTCACGGCCCAATAGCCAAAAGAAAATGTACAGAGGCCAAAAGAGAAGTCTATCATGGTCACTTGCTCTCAAAACACAAAAGGTTTTGTACCTTACAAGGCTAAAGATCCAAAGTCTTCCATCCTTACAATTCTTCATATAGTGGAGTAGTTAAAGAGAGCTCCTGTGAATGTATCCCAATAGGACATCCTCACGATCCCCGAGCGGGAAGATCGTCTATGGGAAGTACTTGATGGAGATAAAAGGATACCCACAGAGCAAGCGACGGACAGAGCACCCGCGAAGAGTAGTGGTCCTGTTTTAGGGGGCCAGACGTGAACCTCTGCTGTGTGAACCTTCGTTGTGCTTACCAATGAGGGAGCCGAAAGCACTAGTGACACAAAGGAAGGTAAGCTTAAACCCAACCCTTTCTTTCTAACTCTCATTATTGGAAATAAGTTATTCCATAATTATATGATAGATTCTTGTACCAGCACCACTATAATGCCTAAATAGATAGCAGAGGTTTTACATTTAGAATATGAACCCATAAATAGAGGGGTCATGCAATTAGATGGGAAGAGAGTCCAAACCATAGGTATTATAAAAACCCTTCTGCTCACCTTGTTTTCTTTCCCTAGCATTATGGTGACTCAAGAGGTAGCAGTCATTAATATCCCCCCTATCTTTGGCCTCTGCTTGTCCCATGATTTCACTGCCAAGGTTGGCGAGTTTCTATCTCTAGACTAGTCTCACCTTATAATTAGAACCAGGCATGGATCTAAGTTTAAAATATTGTTAGAGCCCCTCCATTTAGAACATATTGCTAATGAAGATATGATAAAATTTTGGGCCACCCACAAATCCATCTCAGGGGGAGAAATGAAGTGTGTGGAGTTACTAGAAGATGAAGAGGTAACTGGGGACCAATGAACGGATCAAAAAGTCTTCTTGAATGAATTTATAGATGTGGACCCTTATGGTAACTATCATGCTACCGAACTTGGGACCTATGTAATTTTTTATGAAGACCAACCAATTCTTAAGGTGTCAAAGGACTCACAAGATATAAAACGATAAAAAGAAGACCAATTTTGTAAACTATGGACCCTCTATTTTGATGGAGCTCAATCCAAAATAGGATTCGAAGCGATTATTTGCCTTTCTTCACCTTCCCACGAACAAACATTAAGGTCTTTCCACCTCATGTTTTCTTGTTCTAATAATGAGATGGAGTACGAGGGCTTGGTCCACGGTCTAAGGTTCACATAGAGCCTCAAATTCAAGCAACTATTAGTGTCGGGGGATTCAGAGTTGGTAGTCCATCAAGTCAGAGGAATTTAAGCTGCTAAGCATTTCCACATGCGGTCATACCGTCACAGGGTCTAGCACCTGATAGAGAGCTTTGAAGCTTTCAATATTCAAAGAATTCCCTATAGAGAAAACAAAGTGGTTGATTGCATGTCAATCATAGGATCCCAATTTGATTCTGCAACCTAATTGCTGGAACATTATCATTCAATCCAGGTAGTTGTGAGACCCACTACGCCCAATAATGATATCCATTGGCAATTTTTTGAAAGTGACGAACATATAATAATGTTCATTAAGCAATCTGGGGAGTTTGCAAACCAATTGTAGACTAAAGTGCCTAAGGAATATGGTGATCAAGTAATTAAACTAAAAACAAACAAACTCCTCAAGGGTTTGATCACTCTCGAGAACCTTTTTTATTGTGACGATGCTATAAATGACAGAAGAAAGTTGACAACATACAAGGGAGATTACACCGAGCTCCAAGTCGGAGGCACACAGAAACTCAAAGTGGGAAAATATGTTCCCCAACATGACGAGGAGAGGCTCATCCACTTTTGTGATGAATATGTAGGTTTGATCGCATGGTCATATGATGAACTGAAGGGTTAAAATCTAGAGGTTATCCAGCATACAATTGAACTGAAGGAAGGAGCAAAGCCTGTTCAATAGAAACAACATCCAGTTAATCCTAAAATGTAGTCCCTTGTGTCACAAGAGTTATGAAAAATGATCGATTCTAAGATCATATATCCTATTAAACACAACACCCAAGTTTCCAACTTGGTGTCGGTCCTAAAGAAGATTAGAGATATCCACCTTTATGTAGATTTTCAGCATTTGAACAGAGCCTTCCTAAAATATCACTATCCTTTGCCTCTGATGAAGAAAATATTAGATACAATGGTCAAGTCCAAAATGTTTTCCATGTTCAATGGATTTTTGGGCTATAATCATGTCCTCATCAAGCTAAAAGACTAGCATAAAACCACATTCATATCTAAGTGGAGAACGTTCGCCAATGAGAAGATGTCTTTCGGGTTATCTAATGTTGGTGCTACCTTTGACAGGGCCATGGATATAGTTTTCCGTGAACTAAGAAAAAAAATTATCTTGATTTATTTAGATGACCTAACCGTGTTTTTGAAATACAAAGAAGATCACTTTTACCACCTGGAACTGGTTTTCAAGAAATTCTTAGAGTTTGGTGTCTTCTAGAATCCAAAGAAGTGCATCTTTGGGGTACCAAAAGGAAAGATGCTAGGACATGTGGTGTCCAAAGAGGTAGTATCAATCAACCCAAATCGCATAAAATCCATCAAGGAGCATCCCCTACCAGTGAACAAAAAGGGCGTCCAGTCCTTTTTAGGAAAAATCAACTTTGTCAGCAGGTCCATTTCATATTTCACTGGTATGGTAAGGCCTATCAGGCTTATGCTGAAAAAGCATATGCATTTTAAGTGCACCCCTGAAGCCAAAGAATCATTTGAAAAAATCAAAGAGGCTATCTCATCCACCCCTATCCTAGCTAACCCGAACATCTCTCGAGATTTTGTAATGTATGTCTTCGTCAATGATTTCAGTATTGTTTTTGTACTAACTCAAAAGGACACAAAGTCCAAAAGAGAACACCTGATCGCTTTCCACTCCAAAACACTCAAAGCATATGAGATCAATTACAATTTTGTGGAAAAGAAAGCCTTCACCATTGTACAAGGTCTTAAGAAATTCAGGCATTTTATCACTTGCAACAAAACAACAGTCTATGTAGCTCATCCTGCGGTCCGTGAGTATATCATGGAAGGGAAGATCACAGAGAAAAGAGAAAATTGGATTGCCAATGTCCTTGAGTATGGCATAGATTCCTGGCATACCAAAGTGATCCGAGGAAAAGGTCTTTGCGAGTATTTAGCTCAAGAGATAGAAGAACTAGAAAAAGATCAAGACGAAATAGTGCTCATGCATATAGGAGCAGAGGAATAGGGTTGGATGGTCAATCGCCAGTGTTTCATGCAAAGTGGAGTTTTCCCCCCAATTCTCCCTATGGAGAAGAAAAGTTTTTATAGGATCTATAATAGTGGCTATCGGTTGTTGGATGGTGTTTTGTTTAAGAAATTTTTTTATGGAGTCTTACTCCATTGTGTTGATAGACAACAAGTTGATAGAATTCTGCACGAGTTTCATAGTGGATCTGTGGGAGGCCATTTCTCAGCCCAAACTAGTGTCATGAAGATAATTTATGCGGGATATTATTGACCCTCATTGTTCAAAGACGTGCATTCTCTAAGCTGGAGATGCAAAGAATGCCAATTCTATGATTGGAAACACAAAAATGTAGTCATGCCACTCAAGCCTATAGTGGTAGATGAGCCTTTTTCTTAGTGGGGGTTGGATTTAATAGGAATTTTTAATCTAGTGTCCTCCATTGGTCATAAATGGATCCTTATAGCCACAAATAACTTCACCTGCTTGAAAGAGGCAGTGCCCCTTAAAAATTCCACAAAGATGGAAATTGTAACTTTCTTCAAGGAGCTAGCCACACGTTTTGGTTCACCTAAGACCATTATATCTAACAACATTAGAGAATTTATTGGGTCCAAAGTTACCTTGTTCACTCTGGATGACAACATCTATTTAAAGACCTCCACAAATTATAACCCATAAGGGAATGGTTTAGCTAAGTCTATGAATTTTTTTTTGATTTGACTTATCAAGAGGATTGGAGCAAAACATAAAAGAGAATGGAATTGTCATCTAAAAAAAGTGCGCTTTCGCAAATAGAGTCACCCCTAAGTAGGTGCTTAAAAAATCCTCTTACAATCTTCTATATGGGAATGAGGCACATTTCCCAATCTCATCAGAGATTCCAGTGCTACAACTCCTAAAGTCTCTTGAACTGGAAGAAAATGAGCCCATGAAAGTAAGGCTGGCAGAGATCATGGAGCTTCAATAAGAAAGGGAGGTGACCTTTGAGTCAGTCCAAAACCACTAGCAAACTGTAAAAACATTGTTTGATAGAAATATTTCAGACCCTACCTTTCAACCAGGGGATCTCGTCCTAAAATACAATGAGTGAAGTGCTTGTTGGCATATGATGAAGCGGTGACAATGTATGTTGGCATTTATGTCAATAAGTGAATAGGTATATGGTACTCAAGCATGTGAACCGCTATGAACCAGTATGAAGACTAGAAGAAGCTATAGTCAACCGGGATGGAGTGAACCGATGTCGGGGTTCACAGTTTGACTACCGATTGATAGTCTCAGTTCAGCCCTAAGGTTTCCGATTTGGCTTGTGCGGTGCAACCGTTGATGTTTTGTGATGAGTTAGTTAAGAAAAAGGATAAGGATCAAGATGCCATGTCAGCTATGTGCACGTAAAATATTTCTTCAAGCATCTTGTGGTGAATATTGAATGCATTGAATGTCTACCTCGAGAATGTGTGTTTTTCTTAGAGGTATGTGAAGAGCGCGTGATGGGTTACTGTTTTCCAGCTGCGGTGAAGAGAGTACGATGCAAAATGGCTTGAGATCTTTCTCAGATTGTTTTATTCTATGCAATGCATCTTAATGGTCAGGATTGGACCACTTGTAACTGAAAAACTTAAATGTTTAGGGTTTAGGGTTTATGCTACCAACATAATTGTTTTCTATAAGGTCGATGATTTTTATTATTGTTCATGTTCGCAAAAGTTCTATTTATGTCTCTGTATTGAAGACTTGATACTTGCCAAACAAGAGTAGGGTGTATGAAGAGTGTGATTGCAGAAGAGAGGAACTGAAAAGGATCTTCCTTAGCAAAGTAGTGTTGTTAGCAAATCAGAGTTTTATCTATTGTCTTCTAACCATTTCAACAAAAATAAAATCCCTTGACCGGGTAGCTTTAATAGGCTTGTTGCAAATCTTCTAACCAGGTGACTCAAGCTCATTGAGTTCTTCAAATCCTCTAGCGAGGTAACCTTTAACAAAGTTTATAGCCATCTCTTAACTAGGGGATCCCTAACAGGATTGGTTCCTAATAGGACCTTATTGTAAAGTCTTTAACTAGACTAGGCTCCTAACAGGGCGGACTTCAAACGAGTTCAAAACAAGCTTGTGGGTATTCATTCCCACCGTGGTTTTTCCCATTTGGGTTTCCACATGAAAAATCTATGTGTTATGGGTTGTGAGTTTTCATATGATGATTGAGTAGTTTTTGATTAAGCTAAATATGCATATGGTGGTAAATGATTGTGGTATTATTGATACAACTCATGCATGACTAAACTAGTAAAGTAGCTATCAATATCTGAGATCTGTTGACTGTTGTTTGAAGTAATTTTGGTTAACTGGTTTAGTTATCTGAAGCATTTCTGTTTAACTAGTATTCCTATGGTTAAGTATAGTGGTATAGACAACTGGTTATCTGTATTTAGAGAGTGTTAAAATATTGAAGCAAGTTTTTGTGTGTAGTGATTCACCCCCCCTCTCTATTGGAAATGTGCTTCGAATTAACTTGACTTGTGTTTTCAAACTTATTGGAGTAACCTATCCCGATGCAACCCTCTTCTTGTGATTGGCTATCGGGTGAGAAAGTTGAGGGTCGAGCGAAAAGATCCAACGACTATCTCTATACCGCAATGGGAAGATGATCAAAATTTATTCTCCGTGGCTTGGTGACAAAGCACATGCAAAAAGAAGAGCTTCATTCTGATGGTTTACTAAAGTCATGCTAAGGTGGTAGGGTAGGGACTCTAGAGAAAATTAGGAAGTGACATGTGGGATAAGTGAGCGGCCCATATGAGATAAGGGTTGTGCAAATTGAGAAGATCCAACAACAGATTTGAGGAAGATCAACGGTGGAGTTTCATTCTGAGACTATCAACGACTGTCATTGTACCGAGGTTCTAAGGTGCCCGAAATGTTATCCCTAGCGACATAGCAACCAAGTGATGGGACCTAGAAAGAGAGCGGCTAAGGCAAGTTAAAGGTAGAGTATATCACAGATAATTAGACGATGATCGCAGAAGATCTGACAGTGGTCGCTAGGTCATGGTGGGAACTTGCTCGTTAGAATTTCCATCGCGACCTAGCAACAAAGAAGAACTTCATTCCAGGCAGTTAGTGAGGTCGTGCTAAGGTGCTAGGGCAGGGAGCTCAGAGCCAATCAGGGGGTGCCATGTGGAGGAGTGCAAAAAGAGATCAAGGAAGATCAGACGATCGGGATAGCTATTTGGTTGTCTTGCCGATGACCCAATGAGGTCACCTTTGGCAATTGAGTTGATATCGGAGATCGAGTTCAAAAGGTAGACACTTGGACACTGAAGATGGTCTTGTTGGTGTATATGAATATGAAGCAACTCGACTTTTTGGTGCATGTGGGATATTGTGTTTCTCATGAATGCAGACCGACGCAAACGGTTAGACTTCAAACCGTTGTTGCAGTTGCTTAGATGAACTATTGACAGTCTTATATATGAAGCCATTGAATAACTATGGTGCAAGAAACTGATAGCGTGAGTCGATTGTTGTGACCAGTTTGTTAGAATCTGAGAATGAATTCCTGTAGTTGTAGATTGAAACTTTATTGTAAATTCATTTATTGGAAATAAAGTGTCGAACTGTTGGTGGTGGGTATTTTTTCCCGAAAGGGTTTTCCCACACAATTCTTGGTGTTTTGTCCCTATGTCGATTCTATTTGTTTTTGTCTATGTTATTCTTAATATTGTGTAAAAATTATAAACTACATTCTTGTATGATTGCCCTTGTTAATTGACATTAGGAAGGCGTTTTCGCATTGTGCTTTCCTTACAAGTGGTATCAGAGCTTGGCCCATTTTGTTATCTTTGTTGGGTAGGGTTAGTTTTTTATGTCAGTTCTATTTCAATGGGAGTCTTGCAAAGTGTCTACTTGTTTGTTTTATAGGTTAAGATGGAAAGAACCTCAGGGGCCATCGACATGGAGAAGTTAAATGGTTCCAGTTTCGAACTATGGAAACTCAAAATGGAACTTGTTGGTCAACTGAGACCTTTGGATTGCTATGTTTGCACAGAAACCTATAGGTATGAAGCAAGAGGATTGGGAATTAGCCGAATGGAAGGCAAGGGGTCTAATGAGGCTATGTCTTGCTGATTCTATTCTATTAAATGTCCACGACGAGAAAAATGCACGTCTTCTTTGGAATAAGTTGGGAGATATTTATCAAGGCAAGTCCTTGGTGAATAAACTTTTCTTGAGGAAGAAGTTGTACTCTCTAAAGATGGATGCAGGAATACCATTGGTAGACCACTGGAATGCATTCAACATGGTTCTTGCATAGTTAACTTTTGTTGGTGTGTCCATTTAGGAAGAAGAACATTGCATGCTACTATTATGTTCATTATCTGACTCTTGGGATCATTTAGTGACGGCTATCGGTGTACTAAGACCTAGTTCAAGATGGCTACTATGGTTAGTACTCTTTTGTCAAAAGAAATGAGAAAGAAGTCTTCTAAGAAAACAAAAGATGCACTCTCTATTTGATGCAGACTGAAGGACAAAGACAAGAAGAAAGGAATGAAGTCCAAGTCCAAGTCTCAAGAGAGATCAAAATCTTCAGGCAAGAAGTCAAAGGTGAAGTGTTGGAACTGTGGACAGAATGGGCATATCTGAAAGGATTGCAAGGAGGAGGAGAAGAAGAAGAAGAAGTATTCTGACACTGAATCTTATCAGAGTGATGCAGATGCATTTGTAGCAGCCCTGGCAGTGCTTACCTCAGATGACACCTTGTTAGTAGATTTTAGTTCTCATGACCTCCCACAAGGAGTGGTTCTCGAAGTATGAACCATATGCTGGTGGAAAGGTATACTTGGCTAGTGATTCTATATTGGAGATTGTAGGGAGAGGCATAATTAAAATTCAATTCCCAGATGGTAGAGTGAAGGGGATCAATGGAGTTCTTCATATACCAAGTCTGGCAAGAAACCTTCTCTCTGTAAGTAAACTTAATGATGTTGGAGTACAAGTTATATTTGTATCCGGTGGTTGCAAGATGACTAGGGGTTCCATTGTATTGGCAAAGGGTGATCACATTGGTACACTTTATAAGTTAAATGCTGAACCTATATGTTGTAATGTAACCTCTAAAAAGTCTGTTAAGACAACTATAATGACACATAATGCTAATTCATTGGAAGCTAAACTTCCTACTAAGAAAACAATGCTCTGGCATAATAGGTTAGGCCACATAGGTGAAAAAGGTTTAAAAGATTTGAAGAATACAAATCCGGTTGAAGGTATAGATGATTGTAGTTTTGAGTTCGATTTCTGCGAACACTAGATATATGCAAAACATAACTGTGTTCAGTTTTATTCTAGCTCTCATAAATCTTCTGACATTTTGGATTATGTTCACTCTGATGTGTTTGGTCTAGTGGATGTACTTCTCTGTCTAAGTCTAAGTACTATGTATCTTTTGTAGATGATTATTCAAGAAGGGAATGTGTGTACTTTCTTAAAAGTAAATCGGAAGTGTTCAAGCAGTTTAAGGAGTTTAAGAACCTTGTTGAAAATCAGACTAGGAGAAGGATTAAATGTTTAAGAACATACAATGGTGGTGAATACTATAGTGCAAATTTCAACAAGTACTGTGTTGATCATGGAATTAAGAGACAAAAGATTGTACCTTACACTCCACAACAAAATGGAGTTGTTGAAAGGTTGAATCGGTCTCTAATGGATAGAGCAAGAAGCATGTTGAGAAGAGCTGGGTTGGAACAAAAATTCTGGGCTGAAGCAGTTGCTACACCATGTTACCTACTGAATCATTATCCTACTTCAATATTGGTTGGCAAAACACCTATGGAAGAATGGTCTGGTAAGAAACCTTCTTTAAGGCACCTCCATGTTTTTGGTGTAGAGGCATATGCTCATGTGCCTGATGTTAATAGATCTAAGTTGGATAACAAAGCTATGAAATGTATCTTCATTGGCTATGGAGTTGGTGTGAAAGGATACAAACTTTGGAATCCAGTGACTGGAAAGGTTATGTACAACAAAAGTGTGATTTTTCATGAGCTGAAAGTTATGTCACTAGATCAAAACATAGGAAAGAAAGGACAAGGTGAGGTTGAAATTCCTCCAGCTAAGGAAGAATCTCAAGAGATGCCTGAAGATGAGGAGAGTTCAAGTAGTTCAAGTAGTTCTAAAGAAGAACATGATGATGAGCCTCATGTTGAACCTCAAGAAGCCTCAACACCAGAGTTGAGAAGATCTACTCAAGAGAGATGACAACCTAATAGGTATACACCTAATAAGTATAGTCACTCTATGTTGAATGTTAATTGTGCTTATGCTTTACTTGTAGATACTGATGAGCCTAGGATTGTCAAAGAAGCTATTAAGATGCCTCCATGAATGATGAAATGTCATCATTGGATAAAATGGAACTTGGGATTTGGTGCCATTGCCTAAAGATAGAAAGCTTGTAGGCTGCAAGTGGGTATTCAAAAAGAAGTATGGTCCAGATGGAAGAATTGACAAGTACAAAGCAAGATTAGTTGCAAAGGGGTATTCTCAAAAGGAAGGTATTGACTATGGAGAGATATTTTCTCCTGTGGCTAAGCTGACTTCTATCAAATTTCTTTTGTCACTTGCAGCAGCATATGATTGGGAGATTGAGCACATGGATGTGAAGACAACATTTCTTCATGGTGATCTTGAAGAAGAGATTTATATGTCTCGGCCTGAGAACTTTGTGGAAAAAGGTAAAGAACATTTGGTATACAGACTCAAGAAGTCTCTGTATGGTTTGAAATAGTCCCCCAAAATGTGGTATCAAAATTATGATACATTTGTTTTGTCCTTGGGATTTGTGAGATCAAAAGTTGATCATTGTGTTTACTACAAAACTAAAGGTAATAGGATTCTTATCATATCTTTTTATGTAGACCACATGTTGTTCATAGGAAATACAAAAGGTATGATCTTAGATTTAAAATCTCAGTTATCTATGAAATTTGAAATGAAGGACTTAGGAGAAGCAAATTACATTCTGGGAATGGAGATCAAATGAGATATATCTAAGAGGAAACTTTGGCTCAGCCAGAGAAAATATATAACCAATGTTCTTGACAGGTTTCATATGTCTGACTATAAATCACAGGTTGTTCCCATCTTGCAGGGAACTAAGCTATCTATGCTTGAGAGTCCAAAATCTCCAAAAGAGATTGCTGACATGAAGAACATCCCTTATGCAAGTATTATTGGCAGCTTGATGTATTCTATGGTCTGTACAAGACCAGACATTGCCCAACTAGTGGGAGTACTGAACAGGTTTATGTCCAATCCAGGAAGGCCGCATTGGGATGCTGTAAAGAGGGTGTTTAGATATCTAAAGGGAACTTTAGATTTTTCTTTGTGCTATCATGGTTATTCTGATGATTCAAAGAAAGCTCTCAGTGTATGTGGTTTTGTGGATTTGTGGATTTTGATTGGGTTGGAGACATAGACAACAAAAGATCCACCAGTGGATATGTTTTTGTCATGAATGGTGGAGCAATCAGTTGGATGAGCAAGCGGCAATCTATAGTCGCCTTGTCCACTACAGAGGCAGAATACATGGCAGAAACACATGCTTGTAAAGAAGTTGTTTGGCTTAGGCATTTGAGTTCAGATATTGGTTTTTTATGTAGGGCAGGTTGAAATTAGGAGTGACAGTCAGAGTACCATATGCTTGGTGAATAATCCTACTTTCCATGCCAAATCGAACCATGTTGATGTTTAGTATCACTTTGTTCGTGACATGGTGGAAGATGGAAAAGTTTATCTTAACAAGGTAGACATTTTGGAAAATGTTGCAGACCCCTTGACAAAATTTGTGAACACTCACAAGTTCAAGTGGTGTTCTAATTCTATGGGTTTTGATACCCATGTTTTTTAGTAACGTTTGGAGTGGTAATCAGCCTAGTGAATTCCTCGTCAAGTGGGAGTGTGTTGGAAATGTGCCTCGAATTAACTTGACTTGTGTTTTTAGACTGATTGGAGTAACCTATCCCGATGCAACCCTTTTCTTGTGATCAGCTATCGAGTGAGAAAGTTGAATAGATCTGACAGTCAAGTGAAAATATCCAATGGTTGTTGCTATACTACGATGGGAAGATGATCAAAAGTTATTCCCCGTAGCTTGGCGACAAAGAACATGCAAAAAGAAAAGCTTCCTTCCGACGGTTTAGTGATCTCGTGCTAACGTGGCAGGGTAGGGACTTTGGAGAAAATCATGAAGTGATATGTGGCATAAGTGAGCAGCCCAGATGAGATAAGGGTCATGCAAATTGAGAAGATCCAATGACAGATCTGAGGAAGATCAACGACGGAGTTTCATTCTGGGACTACCAGTGGCTATCATTGTATGAAGGTTGTGAGGTTCCTAAAATGTTATCCCTGGTGAAATGGCGACCAAGTGATGGGACTCAATAGGAGAGCGGCTAAGGTGAGTTAAAGGTCGAGCAGATCACAGATGACCGGATGATGATCATAGAAGATCCGATAGTGGTCGCTAGGTCGTGATGGGAAATTTCTCATTAAACTTTCCATCACGACCTAGTGACAAAAAAGAACTTCATTCAATGCAATTAGTGAGGTCGTGCTAAGGTGGCAGGGTAGGGACCCCAAAGCCAATTGGGGGGTGCCATGTGGCGGAGTGCATAAAGAGATCAAGGAAGATCAGATGATCGGGATAGCTATTTGGTTGTCTTGTCGATGACCCGATGAGGTTGCCTTCAGCAATCAGGTTGATATCAGAGATCGAGTTCAAAAGGTAAACACTTGGACACTAAAGATGGCCTTGTCGGTGTACATGAATACGAACCAACTCAACTTCCTGGTGCATGTGGGATATTTTATTTCTCATGAATGCAATTCAACGCAGATTGTTAGACTTCAAACCATTGGTGTAGTTGCTCAGATGAACTATCGACAATCTTATATATGAAACCATTGGATAACTATGGTGTAAGAAACTGATAGCATGAGTTGATTGTTGTCATCGGTACCAAATGGGTCTTCAGAAATAAGCTGAATGAAGAAGGTACAGTGGTAAGAAACAAGGCAACACTTGTATGCAAAGGATATGCTCAGGAAGAAGGAGAAGACTATGGAGAAACCTTTTCCCCAGTGCCTAGACTGGAAGGTGTCTGAATGCTACTTGCATTTGTAGCATTCAAGGAATTCAACGTATACCAGATGGATGTGAAGTCTGCATTCTTGAATGGAATCATAGAAAAAAGAAGTGTATATTGAGCAACCAGATGGGTTTGCTTTGTTACAGGATAGAAACATGGTGGGTGGATTACACAAGGCCCTGTATGGATTGAAACAAGCACCAAGGGCATGGTATGAATAGTTACACTCTCATCTTGTGAAGATAAGATTTCAGAGAACAAGTGAGGACAACAACATATACCTAAAATCAGAAGGTGATTAGATACTGATCTATGAAGTATTTGTAGATGACATAATCTTTGGAGGAGATGATGAAATGAGTCATGCATTTGCAAATGAAATGAAGAAAGAGTTTGAGATGTCTCTGATTGGAGAGATAAAGTTCTTCATTGGTCTATAGATTTAGCAAATGAAGTAGGGTATCTTCATTACCCATTCCAAGTATATCAAAGAGGTATTGAAGCCCTTTGGCATGGAGGAGAGCAAACCGGTTGGAACACCAATGGTGACCAACTGTAAACTGACTAAGGAGGATGATTCAGTATTGGTGAATGAGGAGTACTGGTCAATGACCGGTAAGATGCACTATGTGGCACACATCAGACTAGATATTGCTCATGCAGTGAGCATAGTGGCCCGTTCTCAGAAAAATTGAAGAGAATCCCACTCGGTAGAGGTAAAGAGGATTCTTAGATATCTTAAGGGAATAGTTGATTATGGATTGTGGTATCCACATAATGGCAACTCTAATCTCAGAGTGTTTACTGATGCAGATTGGGTAGGTAATATGGATGACTAGAAGACCACAACCGGTAGAGCATTCTTCCTTGGTGGAAGACTAGGCTCGTGGATGTGCAAGAAGCAAAGCTATATTTTCCAGGCTATAGCTGATGCAGAGTATGTGGCAGCATTTGTGAACTAAACTTAGGCAATCTGGATGAAGCATGTATTGGATGGCTTGAAGGTTACTATATGTAAACTGGTGAGTATTTTTTGTGATAATACTAGTGCAATCAAGATTTCCAAAAATCCAGTATTGCATGCTAGGACCAAGCATATTGAGATCAAGTATCATTTCTTGAGAGAAAAGGTTCAAAATAAAGAGGTTGTATTAGAACATGTTTCCAAGAAGGAGTGGCTAGTAGACATATTCACTAAGCCCTTACCGAAGACTACATTTATCTATTTGAGAGGTGAATTAGGGGTTCTACCCCTTCATGAAGTAAACTAAAGTTGTGTGCTCCACATCAGTCAGGTACTACCATGCCAGATTTTACAGGATTGATGTGATGAAGGATGCTACTCCACAGGGGGAGTAGCATGGTGGAGATTGGAAACTTGTGCCTCCACTTTGGCATTGTTGTCAAAGGTAGAGAAGATATCTAATGATATATGGGGGAGAAGATACATTTTTTGGAGAGAAGATGTTGAGCATATACACACTTATCAGTCCAGGTAATGGTGATCTTTTAAGTTGCATAGGTACAGTGTCAACCAGTGTATACATTTTTTAATTGAGCAATGATTCACTTACTATTGCCGTCAATGCCAAAGGGGGAGATTGTTGGCATATGATGAAGCAGTGACAATGTATGTTGTCATTGATGTCAATAAGTGAATAGGTATATGGTACTCAAGCAGGTGAATAGGTATGAACCAGTATGAAGACTAGAAGCAACTATAGTCAATCAGGATGGAGTGAAATGGTGTTGGGGTTTACAGTTTGAATACTGGTTGGTAGTCTCAGTTCAGCCCTAGGGTTTCCGGTTTGGCTTGTGCGGTGCAACCGTTGATGTTTTGTGATGAGTTAGTTAAGAATAAGGATAAGGATCAAGATGCCATGTCAGCTATGTGAACGTAAAATATTTCTTTGAGGATCTTGCAGGGAAGATTGAATGCATTAAATGTCTACCTCGGGAATGTGTGTTTTTCTTACTGGTATGTGAAGAACGCGTGATGGGTTACTGTTTCCTAGTTGCACTGAAGATTGAACGATGCAGAATGACTTGAGATCTTTCTTAGATTGTTTTATTCTAAGCAATTCATCTTAATGGTTAGGATTGGACTGCTTGTAACTAAAAACCTAAATGTTTAGGGTTTAGGGTTTATGCTACCGACCTAATTTTGTCTATAAGGTCGATGATGTTTATTATTGTTCGTGTTGGCAAAAGTTGTGTTTATGTCTGTGTATTGAAGACTTGATACTTGCCAAACTAGAGTAGGGTGTCTCCAGAGTATGATTGCAGAAGAGAGAAACTGAAAAGGATCTACCTTAGCAAAGTAGTGTTGTTATCAGATCAGATTTTTATCTATTGTCTTCTAACCATTTGAATAGAAAGAAAATCCCTTGCTTGGGTAGCTTTAACAGGCTTGCTGCAAATCCTCTAACTAGGTGACTCAAGCTCATTGAGTTCTTTAAATCCTCTAGTGAGGTAACCTTTAATAGGGTTTCAACTTTTAACAAGGTTTATAGCCATCCCTTAACTGGGCGATCCCTAACAGGATCGGTTCCTAACAGGACCTTATTGTAAAGTCTTTAACCGGACTACGCTCCTAACAAAGCAGACTTCAAAAGAGTTCAAAATAAGCTTGTGGGTATTCATTCCCACCGTGGTTTTTCCCATTTGGGTTTCCACATGAAAAATCTTTGTGTTATGGGTTGTGAGTTTTCATATGATGATTGAGTAGTTTTTGATTAAGCTGAATATGCATACGGTGCTAAATAATTGTGGTATTATTGTTACAACTCATGCATGACTAAACTGGTAAAGTAGCTATCAAGATCTGAGATCTGTTGACTATTGTTTGAAGTACTTTTGGTTAACCTTTTTAGTTGTCTGGAGCATTTCTATTTAATCGATATTGTGATGGTTAAGTCTAGTGGTATAGACAACCGATTATCTGTGTTTAGAGAGTGTCAAAATATTGAAGCAAGTTTTTGTGTGTATTGATTCACCCCCACTCTCAGTACCAGTTAGGGTATTAGTTGTTCATCATTATTTATCAGTGCTCAGCTAGGACATCATGCCAAATTCGATAGTCTATAGGAAAGCCCATTTCACATTGTCGAAAGAAAAGGTTTAATGCTATTTTATTAGACGACTCACAATGTGAGCTATTAGGAATCCCAGTTAATGGGATCCACCTCAAGGCATTTTTTTAAAATCTTATCCTTATGTGTATGTAAATATTGTAAATAGTGTTCTTTATTTCCTTTGGTGGTCTTTTGTCTTAGTTGTTTGTCCCTTTTTAGGTTATGTTTGAGCCTAGAAAAAGAAAAGGAAAAAAAAGAAATAACAAGCATTTTCAGACCAAAGAAGTCATGATTAAGTCAAAGAGTAAAGTTGTCTTTATATTATAGAGATTTATTTATATATTTACAATGCAAAATAGACTCTTAGGCCTCCGTGTCTTCTTGACAAAATGTAAAAAGATGAAGAGAAAAGAAGAGTAGTTGCAAATATAGGGTTGGTCTAGTCTTCCTCCTCGGAGTCGAGCTCATGCTCATCATAGTCGGTATTATCATCATCATCTCTACCATTGTCTTCATCCCCAAGGCTAAGATCCAAGTCTGAATCCAAATCTGAGAAGCACATAACCACCTACAGGATGGGAGGCTTCTCAGGAGTGAGAATCCTCAGGAAGATGTCATCCTAAAAATAAGAGTACCAAGCCATTCCAGTCGCTTCAATCAGCATATGTACTCTCAACAATAATTCAGGTGCCCTCCACACTCAACAATAGTGTGTCGATATGGACATGGTTTTAAAACAAGAAATTAAGGGTAGCCATGGAACCACCTCATCTCCATCAATTAATAGCCTCAAATCTAAAGTAGTGGAGATATCTCAAATCTGAAGTAGTGGAGATACCCCAAATAGGGTCTACATGATGAACTACCTCCTCCAGACAACTTAAATATTTTTCATGAAAATATCTTCAGTAAGTTGCAAGACAAGGTGCTTCGGCGCAACTATGTTGAGCAAGGAAGCTACAAATCTGGAGGTAATATCCATGTTTACACAGTATCATCCTCGCATCCTACGAAGTCTTCTCCCAGAACCCACTTAATAGAAGCTTTGATAACGAGATTATTATGGTTCTTCATCCTCTGCACATGACGTTCTAAAATAGTTCCCAAGAAGGAAACTTGACTGCCTGTGCTTACTAGGCTAATGGGGGTATCCATCATTCCTATTCTAATAAGTTGCTCAAGCTTGTCCTAAAGCGCTAAGGATTGTTTCACAATATGATCAAAATTGCCTTCTCGAAGTGGTATTTATAGAGAATATTAGGCCAAAAGTAGCTTCAAATAACTCTGGCATTAGCACAAGTTGGCATTTAATGAAGGTTATTTCTGCACATATCAGCCTTAATCATTCCTCCTGTGCAGTCTTTTTGGTGAATATGTGAATAATAAGTTACCACCACGCGTTCGATCGAAATATTTCCTTTTATAGAAAATATTAGGTAATCTCTTGCATTGGCATGTGCGAGAGGCTCTTGTAAATGTGTCATAAAGTGGGAGGTTCTTAGTCCAAGGAAATCATACAAACCAGTGCAAAAGGCTTTTAAATGATGATGTTAAAAGGAACAATTGTCTTGCTCTTCAGTGAGCTGGTAGTAAGGCACACGGTATGCTAATTAATCTCACACATATGTGTGAGTTGGTCTTTCCATGAAGATAACTCTCAGCTAAATTACCATGCAATGCAATTTTCAAGGGCTCCTTACTCTTGAAAGCAGTTATTGAAGATAAAATGTATGCAACTGTAAAGTAAAATGAAAAAAAAATTAAACCTCTAAACATAGACCCTGGAAAAACACAAAATGGCATCATTTGCAGGGGTTTCTGGAACTGTTTTCAATAGTCAATATGTGGACATTTCCCAAGAGGCATCTTTCACTTCTCATGTTATGCCTCTTAAGCCTAACTACCCTTTCACAAAGCCAAAGGAAAAGAGAGATGTAAAAGACACGGTCGTGGTCATAGATATATTCGAAGATATTTTCGATCCAGATCTTCGCGTTAAGCAAAAAAACCCTACAAGAAGCTGCTTATCAAAGATGGAAGAAGGGTAGTTCAGGTAAGCCTACTTTTCAGCTTTGGCACTCTGGTCTTCCACTAGTACATGGTTCCTTTGGTTCCTCATTGCCCTAATTTCATATAAGCGTGTGTTGAGAAGTTTACCCTAGAACCTTTGGTAATTGAAGGAGAAAAAATAAAGGTGGTGATAAGTGTTGAAGCCATCAGATATATGTTGTGTATTCCCCATATTGACAACCATACAGTGATTTTTAAGAAAAAGAGCTCAGAGCATTATTGGAGAGACAGAGACATCATTGTTAGCTTCTGTAATGATTTGATGAATAGGAGTAAGGATAATTCCCTACTTCCTCAGTTCTTGATAGCTTATGGCAGATTCCATCAACAAATGCAACATCCATGCTAGCATGCATTTTTGGTCTAGATAAAGACGAAAACATTTACCCATTTCAAATGGGGGTTTCCTATTCAAATTCTGCAAGCAGAGAGAATTTTTCCATTTTGACTTTGTAGATATTTTGCCACAGGAGATGGTAGAATAACTGTTGAATTTTAAAAGTCATTGCAGGTTTAGGTACACCTCTTTTCTTGTCCATGTTTTTCTGCACCAAAATTTGGATTTCTTTAAAGAAAACATGGAGCTTGCAATGTATGACAATAAAAATAAAAAGAATCCAATAATAGCATGGACTCACTTGCTCCATGCCACATATGATGATTATGCATTTCTGAATGCCTTCTTGGCTCCAGTAATGCAAGATTTGAGTAAAAAAGATACAAACTCGATCACACAATTTTTAAACTTTTGCAAATTGCCTGGATGACACCCAATTTTCTCTCATGTGATTTGTATCTGGGTTAGATTTCTATTTTTTTAGGACTCATGGGTTCACTGAAGAACATTTTTGCCTCCTACAATCCATCCCAATTCCCACTTTGGATTTATAAATGTTCAAACAACTGGTCATTATTAAGCAGCATATAGGGTCAAGAAAGCATGGGGTTGGCATGTTTAAGGATAACTCAATTATTGGACCAAGTTTTGTCGTCAAAAGATGAAAAGCTGAAGCCATACTCACCTCAAAGTTGGTTCAACTAGGCCTAGTGGTTATTGATTATAGGTGGAGTTATGACCCAGACAAATGTTTAGTCAAAAGGAAGAACCCAATAATGCATATCTTGTACGGTCCTATTTGGTATTCTTGGAGAAACCCAAAGAAAGAAGAACAGATGGTATATGTGGACCTTCACTCTATCCCGAAGGAAGAAAAACCACCCGGGTTGGCCTTCTACATTATGAAGTAGAATTATGATCCTACCAGTAAGTTACCATTCCACTTAGTTAGAAAGATGGGGGAAAATAATTGGCCTTAAGATAAGAGACAGGCCTTTTGGAGATATAGACAAGAGATCAAAGAAGTCAAACTAGGATTGGGAAATCTTCACAATGACAATGAATTCAAGCTAGAGTGGTGGAAATATAACAATGATGAAGATGATGATTATAATCCTCCTAGTGCCACTGATGAAGCAGTTTTTGTAGAAGTGGTTGAGCAATCCAGAGGCAAAGGAAAGCAAATCCAGATCATCTCCTTGGTTTCCACAACTAACACTACCTCCCACTCTATAAAGAGGCATGTCAGTAGGCCTCGGTCTCAGATCTAAAAGAAATGATCAACTCCATCATAGGACAAAGTAGAGATCCTGGAAGAAGCCTCAGCCTCTCAGAAGAAGCAGAAGAGAATCCCTGGTAATCTGGAGGCTTTGCAGACCCAGACGCCCATATCAGCATAAACTTTGATTGATCCAACAACCGCTCCAATGCAGGTATTTTTTTTGGCCCCTCTTCTTTCTTATCAATCTCTAGTTTATGTGTCGGCGTCAGCTTCCATCAACCCTATTTCCATGCTAGGTAATCTTGTAATAGTCACTTCTTCTACACTATCTATACAAACCCATTTAATTACAGCCCCTGCAAGTACATTTAGATCCTCCTCACCTAGCATTGGCACTTTTGATAGCTCAGCTAGACATCCTCGCTCTTTTTAGAACCCAATTCAGTCGACTGATGTGTCCTCTACTTCGCGTGTCCTTAGGTTTGCAATTTTTTTGCCCTCCGCCTCATCCTGTATTAGGTCATTGCTATCTTCGCCTATTGGTGTTTTCCGTGGGATTCCCCCTTTTTCCCGAACTGTGCTCTCCTTAACAACTCCAGCCCAATTGCAAGCTAGTATGACTCCTATTCTTTTCTCCCTACCCCAAGGAGCTCCTTTTGCAAGACAAATGATCTTTGTACCTTGATAATTCCATTAGTTTATGGATCAAGGCAAGGTCGCCCATTCTCAAAGGTCATAGAAAAGAAAGGTTAAAGATTCTTAAAAGCCTGTTCAGCCTTGCATTCATACTATCTTTAGGGAGGATCATCAAAATCTAGTGTTCGTGGCTATTACGCCCAATGTTGTCAATCCAACAAATCAAATGCAGCCTAAAGTGTATTCCATGCATGAGATTGGCATTGATTTTAGTAGAGCTTGACCACAATCCAGAGTGGAAATCATGGAGGAGTCCAACAAGGTGGTCTCTTCAGACTATCTTAAGTGTTCTCACCACCTGGAGAAACTCATCTTTGAGCTAGGAAGAGTAAAAGCTACAAATGAGCAGCTGATGAAGGAAGGAAAGGCTAAAGAGTTGGAGATAACATGCCTAGAGTCTACAATTCTTCAAGAAAAGGTTAAAAGAGATAAACTTCAAAATGCATTAAAGGAATCTGAAGGCCTATTCCGCGCAAAACAAAATGCTAAGCAAGTAACTTTCCAAGAGCTACTTGATAAAATGCGTCAATTGTCAAGCATCCAATCCGCCTCTCCCGATATGGCCCAATTTCAAGCTTAGATTTAGTAAGATATTGTAGAAAAGGAGGAGGATCACCAAGAATTGGTTGGCACTCAAATCCTTCTTGTGAAGGAGAGAGCAGAAAAAGATAAGGTTTTGCAAGATTTCTAGACCTTGCAAAATCAGTTTTCCCAAGAGCTTCAAAAATCTCATGTGGCCATTGCAAATCAACAGAAGGAAAGGAAGTGATTACATGATGAGGTTCAAGATAAACAAACCCGAATAATAATGCTTCAACATCAATCTATAGAACAAGTGAAGGATTTAAAAGAGATCTGTGAGTGGCTAGAATCCAAAGAAGACAAAGTATAACTCCTCTCCAATCCATCAACCCCACAACCTGCTCCTCTCACAGACTTTAGTTATCTAATGCGGGGGCTTCATATTCCATATTGGGAAAAGATAAAGGAATTTTCTCTTCTCCTAGAAACAACTCTTCTTTTCTTAGAAGTCTCTCAAAGTTTGCATGCTAAGGTTGACCCTTTCATTAAGCAAGCCATGCAAGTTATGGCTTCTAAGGTCCTTGAGGCTCAAAGGTTAATTGATTGGCTTTATGCCACTGCTCCCCAATATTTAGCAATAGTGAGAGTCATAGATCCTGAAGCAAATAATTCAAAAGAGTAACCACTTCATCAATTGCGGCAAAATGGCCAAATAGGCTACTTCAAGTCTATCGACTTTAAAGGACTCTATCAACCTTGTCACAGAGCACCTAAAAGACTTTGTCAAGTTTGCCCTACCTTCCCCTTTTCTTCTAGATGGTGAAATAACAAGAATTGAGAAGCTATCAGGTTTGATAGTGCAGAAGCAGCAGGATCATTCATCCCTTCAAACATTGAGTGATCCCCCTGAATCAGATGAGTTTGTGGCCTTGTTTCTTCCCTTGGCTAAACTCCTTGTTGTGTTTGAATCAACTTATAATGAACCAAAAATAATTCCTTTCAAGGATGTCAGCGAGATGGATTGAGGTTATTGATCTCTCAAGGCTCAACCTATCTCTTCCAAGGAAGATTGGTCTCCCCTGTAGCAACTTTTTGACAGACTCTTCAAGCTGGAAGCATAAGCCTTCTCGGTGAACCAGGATCTTTGTGTATCAGCATCCCACAGGCGAGATTTTCCCCAGAAGTCACCAAGAAATGTAGCCTATAAGTCTCCCTTGCTCCTTTTCAGGGAGTTAGCTTCTTTTGTTTTTAACTTCTTTTATTTTTTACCGGTCCTTAGTCCTTTTTTGCCTAAAGATTTTTTTTTTTGCCTCCCTATGTCCATGTGGGAGCATGGCTTGTAATGTTCAAGCTCCTCCTTTCCCTTGGCCAAGAAACCAAGCAGTGTTGACATGTGGAAGTATGTATTTTACGATGTCTTGGTGGGCCCATGTGTTCATAAGTTTTCACCCACACCACGTGGCAGTTCCTCACGAGGTACTCTATGATTTTTTGTTGCATCCTCAATATTCTCCCTCCTGCTACCATGTTAGAATTGATGCAACCATCAAATGTTGTTGCTTAGTACCTAGAGGAGATGGTTTTGGTTGCCAGTAGCTTGTGGTTTTTACGGTGGTTGCAAATTCCTTTTTTTTAATTCATCGTTAAAAGATCTGATAGCGGTTGCATGATAAGATGAGTATTTTCTATTTTATCTTGTGGGAGGTGTTGGCTTGATGATAATTTTTGTAATGAATGACTTCATGTGTTGTCATTGATGGCACATGTATACACATACATATGTTCACATTGTCATAGTCAACTTAGTTGTGACAAACCGCTACTACTCCTAGGTCTTTGTATTTCAAAATTGATATTATATGTATAGTGAAGTTCAATAGGTTTTGAGGGTGTCTAACTAGTATATGTAGACAACCGGTATATGCAAGAATGGCATCACACTAGATTGGAGATTCAGCAAAGATCAACAAGGAAGAAAATGGAGGACAATAGATCTATGAATTGGAAGAGTTTAACTCTTAACCGATATCAGTGTTCCAACCAGTTTCACTGATTGTGTGATGAGTTATCCCTAACCAACATATTTGGTGGCAATCTATGATGTGTTATGTTATATTATCCAGATACACAACACCTAAGAAATTGTGATGAATGTCTATATAATGACATTGTGATGAACTATTTTTACGTTACCAGATAGAAGAGTTAAGTTATTGTGATTTACTAAAGGAATTGCAGAGTATGTCGGTGATGCAGTTTTGAGTGATCGAAAAAGGATCTATTGAAGAAAGTTGTGCTACTTCTAGACCACACCACCTATTGTTTTCTAATCACTACAACAGTCAAATCCCCTAACCATGTAAGCTCTAACAAGCTTCATTGTACAAATCCTCTAACCAAGTGATCCATTAGTTTGGGTTTGAAATCCTCTACCAAGGTTACTCTTAATAAGGTACTACCTTTAACAGGGTATACCTCCTAACAGAGCTTTGGGATTTTTAATATGATTCGCTCCTAACCGAGCACTTTTGTAGACTTTAACCGGTCAATTACCTATTACTGCATATAGTTAACTTATGAGTCCCATCTCACCGTGGTTTTTCCCAGTTGGGTTTTCCACATATAAACACTTGTGTTATGGTGGATTTTTTACTTGCTGTGGATGCTTTAATATCATTTTGGATTGCATGCATAGTATTAAGTAAGTTGGTAAATTGTCTTTACTGATTAGTGATTGAAGTCGTATTGTTTTTGTTGTCACTGATTCACTTCCCCCTCTCAGTTCTTTATAAGTCTATCAATTGGTATCAAAGCCAAAATTCCTTAAGGCTTAATTGCTTGGAAGGAAACCCTAAAGCCACCATGGGAGATATGAGTTATTTAGAAATGGCTAGAGTTCTTGATGCAACCAAGGAAGACCTTGAAAGCCTAAGAGTCATATTTAAAGCTTCACAAGTTAAAAGGAGAGAGTTGACTCAACAATTATTGGAGATATCTGATAATAGTTCTTCAAATGAAGCCAACATTGATGCATTGGTTGAAGAAGTTGAAAAACTAACCGCTGAAAAGATAAATCTATGGAGAGAGATAGAAGCCCTAACAATCCATACAAGCCAAGAGCTTGAAGCAAGAAGGGCAGCTGAAGACCTAATCAAAGAAAGAGATCATGAGATTTCTAAGATCAAAAAAGAGAATGCAACTTTGCATGATCATTGGCATGAAGAGAAGGAAGAGAAAAAAGCACTGCTGCTAGATCTTGAAATGGCAACATCTCTAAGAGAGACTCTAACTAAACACAATGAAGATCTTACTAGAAATCTCACTGAGGCTAATGGGAAGCTTGAAAAGTTCAATAAGAGTTCTTCTATGCTGGATGAGTAGATCCAATCTCCAAGGATGAAAGGTGACACATCTACACTAGGTTTCAATACATCTGAGAAAAGAGAATCTTCTAGTAAGAAGAGCAACATGTACAAAGGTAAAATTGCTCCTAAGGCTAACAATCCTATCGGTAAGAAATATTTTAAACCCATTTTCTTTATCTATCACAAACCTAGACATATTGCTAATGTGTGTAGAAGCAAACCTAATGAGAATACAAGTTGATGTCTTCAAAATATAATTCACTTTAACATCCTTATAATAAAATTATTAAACTCTGTGCAGAAGAGATATCAAAGGGAAGGAAACTCTTAGGACAACATATGATAAGGTTTGATTTAACCTTCTACACTTCGTACTTACTCAAAGTCCAGGTGGGTATACCTTTCTGAACTAAATTCACACTTTCAAAAGATAAATCCACAGCAAACCAGTCCAAAAAACTAGTGGATCTAATCACCTTGAAACTAACTGAAACAAAGGAATGAAAATTATACTCATATTTAGTATTTTGATCTACAAAACATGTAATAGACAACCTTGATCTATACCAGTGCCTTATCCAAGGTCACAGAGTCATCTAAATTCAAACAATACTCCCCAAACAAAATATCTCTACACATCCCATTGGCTCGGCTTCTGTTGATCCCTATATATGCCTTATCTATACTGAAGTAAACTATGCTTATCAAGATTCAAGATGTCTCACAAGGAATTTAGTAGTAGAAATGATCCCCGCATATTTAATTTCCCTACTAAAGAGAAAAGCTAGCAAACACATCTACAGAAAGTTGCCTTACAACCCGCATTCAAACAAAATAAACCTGGTTTATTCAGAATGAAACAGTAAATAATTGCAAACACATTTGAAGATGACACAAACTTTTTACTCAAAACCGATGGTCTGTATATTGATATTATCTTCAAGAAAGTATTACAAAAACTTTTGAATATTCTCCAATAAACATAGAAAAGCTCAGATAAATTTCTGCAGCGTTTTCTTACAATTCTTTGCGATCCTTTTCCACCAGTCCTGGTATCCATTTATAACAATATGGATGCACATAGCTTTGGACTTTCCTAGGAGAATTTCTTACAATTATTGCTTCTCAAGAAGAAGTTACAAAACCTTTTGCAAAAATGATTACAAGTCCTCTTCGACCTCTACAACTTCTACAACTTGTTGTTCAGTTGCAACCTCTTCTAACTGCTCTGCATCCTGGATGGCATATTTTGTTGTCCATTCATTATACACATCATCAGTTGGCCACGCGAAATTAATCACTTTTGTCTTAGCCTTGGTCAACCTTTTCTAGGAATTTCTCATCTTGTTGACTTTTGAATTGAGAAAACCATAATGAGATTTGACTTTCTCTATCTCCTGAATTGTCACAACAAAGAAGGAAGCACCATCTAGATCAACAATTCCTTTAATTTTGGCTAACAATTTGGCCTCTAATTCCTTGAGCGACACTTGTTTGTCCTTTAGTTGATCTGGGCTAGCAAAAACTCCTGGGAGCAACTCAAAAACTTGATCAGCATACTCATTTTAGTACAAGTTAATTTTCCTATCAGTATTATCCACCCCTTCTGCTAATTTCACTAGATCCTTGATGGTATCACAAGTGGATTTGATGATAGGATTGGCCCCTGCTTCATCCTAAGATGTACAAATAAACTCCAAGTCTTGCTCTCTAGGCCTCCATTTGTCAAAAATAGGCGTCAGAATGGCTTTAGCTCCATTGAGCTCATTCCACATATCCAAAGACTTACTTATATTATTATATAGTAGTGAGGCATTCATTGTATCTGCAAAACTTGAGACAGTAGCCCTAACTCTTTCCTCATGTTTCTTGGCATACAAGGCTTGAGCCTGTTTCAAATTCTCAAGCTCTTGAGGAGTAATATCAATCATTTGGGAGCTAGAAGGTACTGGAGATGGTGGGAACTCAATGATGGGACTACTAGGTGGAGGTCTTGTAGGAGAAGAGGAGATCATCAGTGTTGAAGACTCACCTTGATGGTACTGTTCTATCAACTGGCTTTGCAGCTTAGCAATGATGTTATCTCTACCTCTTACCTCTTCCTTAACACTGTTATAGGCCTTTAGAATTGTCAACAACTTGACTTCGAGGTCTTCTTTCTCCTTGGCTTCCATTTCTACTGCTGCAACACTAAATTTTGTAGTCTCTAGCACAGTGTTAGAAGCTTCTACCACCCCTATGTTCTGCACTCTCATTACTATCATTCCACCAAGGTAGCTTGACCCTGGGGTATCATTACTTCTCTTACTCTCATCTCTCTTGAGACACCACATGACGAGTGCAACATTATCCTTGCTAAAAGTAATTCCCTCCATGGGCTTAGTTTCTTTCCTCACTGCCTCCAGAACCAAGGCATCTGCTATATCCCACTTAGGTAGAATAAGCACTCCAGCTTGTGCCACCATATCTCTTCCTTGCTCAGCAGTGATGGTCTTAAATTCTTCCATCATTTCCTATTTTATTTCTTCCTCTACCAGAGATGGATCTTTGTCAGGCTACTCATAGTTTCTCTTCTTGCATCTTTCATTGTATTTATCTATATTTTGTTTCCATTCAAATTGCATAAATGCTCCTGAGGTAACAAAATTGTTGTCAGCCAAGAAGTCATCACTGGCTTGCTTTATCTCAGGATCCAACTCCTGGCCTTTAAGTTCAGTGGTAGTAATGTTCATTTCTACAGTAAGGGGTTCTTCTAGCATGCCCTCCTCTACTTCATCATATGTATAGGCAATTTCTCCTAGAATGCCTAACTGTAAAAGTTGCTCAACTGCTGCTTGCTCATCTCCTATGTGGATAGGGGATTGGGATGGAGAGTACAAAGGTGTATCAAATTGTACTTATTTTCCTACTCTCTGCTTCTTAGGGCTCTCTTAGATGTCAATGACATCTTGTATCTTTGTCCTTCCTTTGGAGGTAGAGGGCTCCCTTGTTGTGGGCATCAACACACTATAACTAGATTTCTTGTGCAGTGTGTAGTCACCAGGTGGGATTCCTTTGGTGGAGGCAGACCTACTTAGAATCATTCTTGCCTTCTCAGGGTGGCTTTTAATTATAGCTTCCCTCTTTTCCTTTAGGGTATGCATCACATCCTCAAAGCAAATAATTAGAAACTTTATTTTCTCCTCAAAAGGGAAATAGCTAGACAATGGGTCATAGCTGGCATCAAACTGATGCACAAAGTCTAAAGCTTTCTTATAAGCCACCCATTTTTCTTTCCTCAGTTCCTGCTCATCCAAATCAAATTCATTTCTAATGAGGTCCTCAAGAAACTGAAATTGATGGGGTCTTCCTCTGCACACTGCCCTCTTTCTGAACATGCCATTGAAGAAGTCTTCTGGATCAGCACACCTGGATATTGCAGTTGACAAATGATAAGGTTTGAGAAAGTTTTCAAAACAATTCCAACCTCCCTTGGTTATTATAAATTGATGGGCTATGGTAACCATAGGGAAAATAGTCCCTTTACCCCTACACGTCAGCTCTGGCTCTTGTACACTTCCAATTTGTCTGAGGACTTCTGCAATTCCCACTTTGAGAGGGACCTGATAGGGCAACAAAAATGGAGTGCCTTTAAAACCAAAAACTCTGAAAACTGTTGAGACTGGGTATAGATAAATGTCACCCCAATTATGAACAATCTTTATATTCTCTGCAAATTCTTTTGGTCTAATAAATTCCAAAAGAACCTTGGGGATTGTTGGGTTTTCTGAGAAGAGGAGAGTCAATAATTGTGTGCAATTTGAGTCAATAGATCCATGTCCATAAATACCCCTGGAACTACCAACTTCCCTACATCTAATTCCCAGATGCTATTTTGTGAGGCCAGAGAATTTCTCATTCCAAATCCAACCTTGAATAACCCCAACCCAGACAATCTGACCTATGGATCTCTCAACCAATTACTCTTATCATATAGCCCTTCTCCTATCTTCAAATGAGGAGCTCTAGGCACTAATTCTTTTACTTTTGATGCCTGGTTAGTTGACAACATCAACTGCTCAAGAAAATCATCACAAATGGCCCTCTCCTAATAATTAACCTTCTCGGAAAGCTCTCTCTTAGGTGCCATTTTGAAAATGCAAGCAATCAAAATACTACCCCCAAATGATTGAGCGACAGATTAAGACCTTAATTAAAACACCACAAACAAATTACCACATAGAAGTACAAGAAAACCTGATTTTAGCTCTAATGGATCTTCTGTGCGACTGAATTGACTCGCTCTATATCTGAAGACAAAAGCTTTGTATCTCCTCTTCTGCAACAATTCTTTTGAATGATACCCTTACTCAATCGATAGGAGATCATATATGGTACCCAGGGTCTTAACTGCAACATTGATTCCGCATGCTTTGGTCGTCCCTTCAGAATTGAATTCATGAGAGAATTGATATTTTTCGCTCCAATGGGCCACAATATTCCTGCAATTATTTCCTTTCTCTCTTTCGCCGTTTTGCAAAGCATAAGCTTCAGGCAATTTTGTTAAACAAAATCACGGCAACCGTTAGATCAATTGAAACTTGATCAACCGTTATACTGACTTAACAGTTTTGCTTCCGCGTTGGGCCCCACCTCCTTTTCGCCTTTTCGCAGACTTTATCTTTTGATCACTTCTCCTTCGTGAAACGGCGCCAGATGTTAGATGGAATCTTAATTGCTCGGCATTTAACTCTCACCGGGACCGCCGACATCTTTATTAACTGCACCTTTACCTTGGCTGCTAGCGGTCTTTCGCTATTTCGTGAAGCTTAAACATTTTTTAGCTTTGGGCTGCAAAACAACATGAAGAGTTGGATTAATTCGGAGATGACCATCCTTTAAGGGAAAACTTTTATGCCTGCTTTGCTTATGCTGCTTTTTATTTGTTATTGATTACCACGTGGCACTCAACCATTGGTTTTAGAAAACCGTTCAAGCCCAGTTCAACGTTAGCCACATGTCTCTCCCTTTTACTACCAATTACACCTTGGTGGGCACTCAACTTCTTCTAAAAGAATGTGTCCAAAGACATGTCACCATCTAGCTTGACACCTAGACGAACCCTTTTTACTTTCGCTATTTTGTGAAGCATATCCTTCAAGCATCTTGCAGTAGCAAAATAGCACCGACCGTTGGATCAAAATGAAGTTGAACCTCCTTTATCCTCATGTTTTATCTGCCTTCAGGGACGAAAAACCTTTTCGCCATTTCACAGGGCATAAAACATGAGCATCTTACCCTTGCGAATTCACTCGGGCTGTTAGATTATTTTCTACTTGCTCGATGCTTAACCATCTAAACGAACTCTGGTGAACATGGGCCCTCCAACTCAACCTCAAACACCTAGCATCTAGTCACTTTCAGAGCTGACATGTCAGTTTTTCATTTGCTAAGAGAAACACTGGGTTCCACCTCACTTTCGCCACCTGTATTTTCTAGGTCACCTCTTATCCCACAGCATGACTTACTTTTGGGACCCACTTTCTTTTAACCCTTGGACCCGCTTTTCTGACTATTGTGGCCTCTGCCACATGCAACCATCTCAGTCGCTCTCTAGACCAGCTGGACTATCTACTTGGAGTGCCATGTCATTTCGCCACTTCGTGAAAGATAATTATCAAACATTTTCATCCTGCGAAACAATGCGAACCATCAGATCAAATGGGACTTGATCACCTTTTAGTCACTTAGAAAATCCTCACATGCAGGGTCCCACCAAACGCTTTTGCCATTTCATGAAAGGTATTTTGCTTGCAAGTTCAGGCTGTGAAATAACGTCGGTCATTGGATCTTGGACAAAATGAGACCTCTTTAAACCGGGCCAAAATCGTCATTTAGAACACATTTCGTTTTCGCTATTTCGCGGGTCTTAAACCATGCGCAACTTTGCCTAACGAAATAGAGAAAACCATAGATCTCCCGAAGAGATGCGCACCACTTACTAGGCCTAACAACATTAGGAGGAAAATATATAAGGCGTAAAATTTCACAATTAATTCAAATGACCGCCTAGGAAAATGACAAGGGGGGACACTTTCTACGAACCTGGGACCCATTACTTAAGTGGATAAAGTAATGAAGAAATAGAACCAAAGGGTTTTCTGATAAAACATTGAACGATTTAAAACTGAAAAACCCTAAACCCTTAGGACCTAACACAGGGCTGAATCAATTGATAGCATGCCTTACTCAAAATTTCAAGAACCTAGCCAATTATGGGAAAGGAAAACCCATTTTTTAAACAGTGATAACAACAACTCTGACTAGGGATGGTTGATCACAAGAATAATGCAAGAAAACTTAGAAACTCTAGAGAAATAGACCAAAACACAGACTCAAATAGAAAAAAAGGGGGAAGAAACAAAATATGTACAAACAAAGGACCTGTTGTGCATGGACGTCAAGAGAAATAATGTTTCAGGAATTGTCCATGCACTGGAAATTCCTGTACTTCATCATTCATATTCTTCACAAAATATGAATCCTTACCATTTAAGTCACAGACCACAAAAGGGCCAATCCATAATGATTCAAATTTTTTATGTTTTCCTTTGTCTTGTCCTTTTGCATTCCACTGAAGAACCATGTCATCAATTTGAAACTTCCTTAATGATGTCCTTTTACCAAAAAGGTATTTGGATTGCAATTGGATCTTCTAATTTCTTTTGTGAGCTAAAGCTCTGAGCTCTTCCACCTCTACAATTTGGATCATTCTATCTTCCATAGGTTCAGATAGCTCCATATCCTCATCTTGCAAGAACTTGTAAACTGGAAGAAGATTATTCACTGGCAATCTGACCTGAGCACCATAAACCAGTTCAAAAGGTGAAATTCCAATGGCCTTTTTGACTGTTATTCTATCTGCCCACAGAGCTAACTTCAATTTTTGAACCCAAGATCTTTTATTTTCTTCCAAGATTTTCTTGATGATGTTCAAAAGACTTTTATTGCTGGATTCTGCTTGTCCATTCCCCTGAGGGTGATAAGGTGAAGAGTAAGACATGAGTATTCCATGACTGGTACAAAAGCCTACAAACTCTTCTGATCTGAAACACATGGCATTATCCATCACCAATTTTGCAGGTATTCCAAATCTGGTTACAACATTATCCATCAAGAAATCAATGACAACCTTACTTGTAGCTCTTCTTGTAGGAATATCTTCTATCCATTTTGTGAAATAGTCAGTGGCTACTATGATCCATCTGTGACCTCTCCTGACCTCTCAACGATCTCTCCAATAAAATCAATTCCCCACTGGACAAAAGGGGCTTCCACTATGACTAGATTTAGGGGCAAGGTTCCTTCATACTTCAACTTGGATGAAACTTCTAATAGGGGTCACATTTCTAGACATATGTATGAGCATCTTTGAATAAGGTAGGCCAATAGTATCCAGCCTAGATTATCTTACTAGCAGTGGTCTTAGCAGAGTAGTGGCCTCCACATACTCCATCATGCATTTCAGTCAATACTCATTTAGCCTAGAATTCATCCAAACACATCAATGATTCTCCATCTCTTTTCCTCTAGAATAGATCACCTTGAATGAGCACATATTTTTGGGACTTGAGTTTCAGAGTTCTTTTCTGATTATGTGTCATTCCTTTAGAGAATGTAGCATCTCTTAGGAATCTGACTATCTCTGAGTACCAAGGTTGCCTTTCAATGCTAGTGACTAAAGCATCTTTGACTTCAACATTATGTATTTCAACATTCATAATATTAGACTCAGTCATGAGGTTTAGCCAAACCTAAACCTCTTACCAATTTGGTAATCTTTATCTCCAAGTCAAATTCTTGGATTCTATTAATCCATCTGTATCTTTTCTGTGTAACTTTAGACTGAGACAAAATATCCTTAACTGCAGCATGTGGGACATAAGCAATGATAGTTGCATTTACCAGATATCACCTAAAAGCCTTGACAGCTTTGACCAAAGCATAAGCTTGTTTCTCTATGGTTTCATATTTCAATTCTGCTACTTGCAAAGACTTGTTGTAGAAGGCTATGGGATGTTCATATCCCTCATTGTCCTTTTGTAACAACACTGCAGCTACTGTATGATATGAAGAAAAGGAAAACAGAGAAAAGGGCTTACTGTAATCAGGAGATTTTAACACTGGTGCTTCCTGAATTGCCTTCTTAATTTCAGCAAAACCCTTTGAGGCTTCTCGATCCCAACAAAATTTGGTATCCTTCTTGAGCAACTTGACGATAGGCTTCACTATCTCTGCAAAGTTTGCAATGAATCTCCTAACAAAATTCACTTTGCGTAGAAAGGATTGAATACCTTTTACATTCTTAGGTTCAGACACCTTATTTATTGTTTCAATTCTTTCAGGGTCTATCCTTACCCCTTCCTTGGAAACAATGTGTCCCAATAGTTTTCCTTCAGTGACTCCAAAATGGCATTTTTTGGGATTTAGTGACACACCAAATTCCAAGGCTTTACTGAACACCTTTTCCAAATGTCCACAATGATCTTCAGCCCTTTTGGAGAAATAGGTTAGATCATCTTGATAGACCACCGTGATAATATTAATGAATTCTTTGAAAGCTACATCCATTGCTCTCTAAAATGTAGCTCCAGCATTCTTCAATCCGAATGGCATTCTCACATAGACATATGTCCCCCATGGGGTAGTGAAAGAAGTTTTGAACTGTTTAGATTCCTTCACTAACACTTGATTGTATCCTAAGAAACCATCCATCATGAACAAAAGATCACAACTTGTTACCCTTTGCAACATAGCTTCCATATTGGGAGAAGAGTAGTTGTCCTTTAAAGAAGCAACATTTGGATTTCTAAAATCCACACATAATCTAATGTCCCCATTCTTCTTTCTTACTGGGACTAGATTGGAGACCCAAGAGGAATGTCTTATGGGTTTGATAATTCCCCCTTCTCTTAATTTAGTCAACTCTTGCTACATTTTAGTTTCTAACAGGGGATTAATGGGCCTCTATTTCTGTCTAAAAGGCTTAGCGTCTAGAAGTAGAGGAACTTCATACTACAAAAGATCTTGTCTATACGCCTTTAGGTCTTCATAAGACCAAGCAAAAACATGTTTATATTTCTTCAATAAATTAATAAGGTTAGTCCTGACATGAGGGGGTAATTTCTTTCCAATGTATACTAACTTAGGGGATGCTTCAGTCCCCAAGTTTACCTCCTCTAATTCTTCCAACTTGGTGGTAGACTGCTGATGTAAGTGACTATCATTATAACTAAACATGCTTTCCAGCTCTACCAGCCCTTTAGGTATTTCATTGGTTTCCAACTGGACTAGATCATTTCCAAACACTGTTTCCCTATTATCAACCACCTCCACCAGTGCATTGCAATCAATCTTTTGTCCATCATAATCATCAACACATTGGATGAACCTAAGAATGTCTTCATCATCAGCAAAAACTTTCCAATTGTACACATTATCAGGGATAGCGGGCCTAGATTTTATTTCCACAGTGGAAATACCGGTTAATGTTGCATCATCATTCTTCAAGGCAACATTAGCTAGGAAATCTTCCATAATGTTCTTTGATTGCTCTATCCAATTGATAGAAAATGCACTAAAATGTTGAATAACATCCCAAACTACATGTTTATATCTCTTTAGCCTATCATTCTTGGATGCATATCTCGATCTTACCTAAGATACAACCAATTCTGAATCCCCTAACACTGTCAACGGCTAGATTCCATGCTTCTTTGCAACTTCAAGCCCCAACAATAGAGCTTCATATTCTATAGTATTATTTGTGCATTGGAAAGCCAATAAAAATTAATACTTAAAAGTTATACCTGATGAGGATACAAAAAGAACCCCTGCTCTAGATCCTTCTTTGGAGCAAGCTCCATCAAAATACATCTGCCATAACCCATAATATTGTGCTTCTAATTCAACCACAATGGGGTCAGTATTCTTCAATTGGGATAAAATAGGTTGAAGTCTAAAGTTATCAAGATCTACATCAATCATACAATTGAGCATATTAGGGTCTACATTTTCTATTACCCTAGGAGCACGTGGCTCTCTATATAATTTGACCTGATTTCCATTGATTGGAATGGTGGCATAAGATAAGTCCAGTTGAACATTTCCTCCTACTGCTGCTGCCCACTACCTGGAAAGTAATATACCATAATGGGGCTTGGTATCGGTAACAATAACATCCATTTTATAAGTTGCCTTGGGGAATGCTGCTATTTTTACCTCAACATCTTTCATTGTACCTATCACAAGTACTTCCCTGTTATCCATAGCATAGCATTTTCTATATATAGTAGTTACTGATAGTCCTAATTCTGTCATAACACCATAGGGCATTACATTAGAAGTAGCTCCTGAATCTATCATGTAGTTTTTAATCAACTGGTTGTTTACTAACAAAGTAACATAGAAAGGATCTACTTGTGAAGGCTCTTGGGTGATAGTGGTTCCAACATAAACCTCTAGGGTTTGGAACTCTTGATCCTTTCCAATTCTAGCTGAACCGGTGGGTAAGACTGTGTCACTATCAGATATACTAGAAAATAAAGACAAGGTTGCATCCCTATGTTCTTTAATCTTCAGTAATTCTACTAATGGGACAATGACCTTCATTTGAGTAAGAGCTTGAGCCATGTCAAATGTAGAACTATTACTTGTTTTAGTACTAGCTCTAACTCTTTTTGTCTTGAGCTAACTTGCCTTTTTCACTGTGGCTGCTCCTTGTATATCATCAGTGTTTTTATCATTTGCACTCTTGGGTACATCTTTAACTTGTTCCTTTTTTTCTTGACCAATCTTAGGAACCATGGTAGCACTACCTTCTGCCCCCTTTTGGGTGATCTCTTTTATGAACATGGAACCAAGTTCACCCTGATCAGTGTCCTTCTTGGTGCTTCTCAAGTTATAGTTGTGTTTTGCTTTGGCAATGGCGGCTTTAGTGAGATTTTTTAACTTCTTCCTCACTAGGCCTTCTAAGATGAACCTCTTCATCCTCAATTGTTACCACATTCAATGTAGGATTCCAATCTAAGGTTAGTTGTCCATGAACAAACCTTTCATTATCTAGCACATCACTGTATTCACTTTGCACAGATTCCTCATCACTTTCTATGATGGTTTCAAACATATTGATGTCAGGTTCAGCTTCTTGTTTCATAGACTCTTCTAAAGCCTAAGCCACTGCACACTGATGAGGAGAATGTGGTCCATCACAAGAAATACACCATGGATTATTTTCTATATTATGGATAGTTTTCCTTTTCAAGGGATCTGGAGTGTCCTGATTCTGGGCAATTTTAGGCTTTTCATTATGGGGTTTGCCATCTTTCCAATTGGTATTATATGGCATGTCATGCAATCTAGGGGGTCTATCTTGTCAGTTATAATGAGGTTTGTCATTTTTGTTTACCTTGGCAATTAGATCCTTCATTGCAATAACCAATTTCTCCATCTTATCATCCTCCTTAGCAACTTTATTAGGTTGTTGTTTTGTTTCTTGACATAATCTACCATATGTTCTTCTTCGTAACTTCCTGGATGCTTTTCTATTACTTTCTACATTTATGGAAATTCTAAAAGCGTCTCTGAAGTTATGTGGGTTATTATCTCTTAGGATATAAGCCATCTTAGAATCAAATGCATTGTAATAAGTATTTGAACACATGTTATCATCTAATCTCATCCCTTGATACAATTTGTGCATGGCTTTTTGGAATCTGGCATTGAAGTCAGTGACCATTTCATTATCAGACTTTCTGATATTATTGAATTCATTGAGCATGAAGATCACATTATTCTTGTCACCATAGTGCTCTTGGAAACAATTTTTAAAATCCTCCCATGACCCTATGCTATTTACTGGAAGACCTCTATACCAATCTCTTGCATCATCAACCAGGGACTGAACAAACAGTTTCATGATGACATCTTCATCCACTATCTCATAATCGTTTATTAGGTCCTCAAAATATTTCAGATGTTCCTCAGCACTAATTGCATTATTCCTAGCAAATTTATGGAGTCTGTCTCTTAACTCAGTAGGAACATGATTGGGATATCTTGGGATCCCATCAAAGAACAATTGTCTATATTGTTCTAAATTGATTGGTCTCCTTTGAAAAGCGGTAATAGCATTATTATTTCCCATGTTCATTCTAATTTTTGGAATTGGAGACTGAGATACTTGGGTCTGATGACTATTCACAGGGATTTGACTCACTAATGCTACATTAGCAGGCACTGTAGGTTGAATTTTAACAGGAGGAAGGGAAATTTGTTGAGGATCAGGCTTATTCAAATCTTCTAATGGAAACGTGATAGGGGGAGCCTTTAAGTAACTAATTATTCTTTTTACTTCCTGATTTACTGCTTCCAATTCAGCTTTCTCTAGCTCCATTTGGAGATCCTCCTTTTCTTTCCTCATTCTTTCCATTTCTTTCTTATGCACTGACAACCTATGAGAAATCACCTCTACAATTTTAGATTCAATTCCATCATCTACCCATTTCTATTTTCCTTTATCCACATTAGTCCTAGGAAGCTGAGAATCACTAAGTACTTCCCTATTTGGTTGGACTACTGACCTATATGCTGGCTTGGCTTTTGGGATCAAGATTTCTCTAATCACAGGGCCTTCCTCATCACTTTTTTCCTTCTCTTTTACCAGTACCTCGAGATCAGCTATCTGTCTACGAAGCCTATCTCTTTCCATTAATTTTGCTTTAACTTCCTTCTCCTTATTTGCTTCCTTTTGGGCTCTTAGGGAAACTAAATGGTGAACTCTCCTATTCAAGTCTTCAATCTCTTGGGACATTTTATCTTCATTAGGGAAATTTTCCTCAGAATCTGATATATTGACTTGGTCTATGTCAATCAAACTAATGTTTCCATCTATTGTTCTAGGCACAGAGTGTCTAATTGCATTTGAACTGGTCCTATCTCTTGCAGAAACACTAACATGGGATAGATCTTGATTTAAAACATGAGCATTATCAATATTTCCAAACAATCATAAATGGAAACCTAATATATCATGTTCTGAATCTCTGGAAGAAGAATTAGACTTTGCATAAATAGGTTGATCAGGCATCTTACCAGTATTATTGTTCTTTTGTACCCAAGCAACATTTGATGGCTCATGTAGCACAGATCTCTTCTAACCTCTCTGTGACTGCTCTGGCAAACCTTCTTGCAAAGTTTCACAAGGATGCTTCTTCATGAATGACCTGGTGTTTTTTCCTCCTTGCATTATGCTTGTTTTCTTTTGAAATGATTTATAATTCACAAGGACTGGTTCCAATATAACAGAGTTGCCACCCACAAGAATATGGGAATTATGAGAACAAGCTTTTTAGAATAATATGCAAGAATTCCACAAACACAATGGTTTTCCTTCCAAACTTAAGCACAAATCTGCGTCTGGATCCTTAATGTGACTCTCCCCAGCAGAGTCGCCACTTTTGTTATCTTCAAAATCTGATTCACTTTAACATCCTTATAATAAAATGATTAAACTCTGTGCAGAAGAGATATCAAAGGGAAGGAAACTCTTAGGACAACATATGACAAGGTTTGATTTAACCTTCTACACTTCGGACTTACTCAGAGTCCAAGCGGGTATACCTTTGTGAACTAAATTCACACTTTCAAAACATAAATCCACAGCAAACCAATCCAAAAAACCAATGGATCTAATCACCTTGAAACTAACTGAAACAAAGGAATGAAAATTATACTCATATTTAGTATTTTGATCTACAAAACATGCAATAGACAACCTTGATCTATACCAGTGCCTTATCCAAGGTCACAGAGTCATCTAAATTCAAACAATACTCCCCAAACAAAATATCTCTACACATCCCATTGGCTCGGCTTCTGTTGATCCCTATATATGCCTTATGTATACTAAAGTAAACTATGCTTATCAAGATTCAAGATGTCTCACAAGGAATTTAGTAGTAGAAATGATCCCCGCATATTTAATTTCCCTCCTAAAGAGAAAAGCTAGCAAACACATCTACAGAAAGTTGCCTTACAACCCCCATTCAAAAAAAATAAACCTGGATTATTCAGAATGAAACAGTAAATAATTGCAAACACATTTGAAGATGACACAAAGTTTTTACTCAAAACTGATGGTCTGTATATTGATATTATCTTCAAGAAAGTATTACAAAAACTTTTGAATATTCTCCATTAAACTTAGAAAAGCTCAGATAAATTTCTGCAGTGTTTTCTTACAATTCTTTGCAATCCTTTTTCCACCAGTCCTGGTATCCATTTATAACAATATGGATGCACATAGCTTCAGACTTTCCTAGGAGAATTTGTTACAATTATTGCTTCTCAAGAAGAAGTTACAAAACCTTTTGCAAAAACGGTTACAAGTCCTTTTCGACCTCTGCAGCTTCTTCAACTTGTTGTTCGGTTGCAAACTCTTCTAATTGTTCAGGAGTGCCCTCTAACTGCTCTGCATCCTGGATGCCATATTTTGTTGTCCATTCATTGTACACATCATCAGTTGGCCACATGAAATTAATCACTTTTGTCTTAGCTTTGGTCAACCTTTTCCACGAATTTCTCATCTTGTTGATTTCTGAATTGAGAAAACCATAATGAGATTTGATTTTCTCTATCTCCTAAATTGTCACAACAAAGAAGGAAGCATCATCTAGATCAACAATTCCTTTAATTCTGGCTGATAGTTTGGCCTCTAATTCCTTGAGCCACACTTATTTGTCCTTTAGTTGATCTAGGCTAGCAAAAACTCTTGGGAGCAACTCAAAAACCTGATCGGCATACTCCTTTTTGTACAAGTTAATTTTCCTATCAGCCTTATGCACCCCTTCTGCTAATTTTACTAGATCCTTGGTGGTATCACAAGTGGATTTAATGATAGGATTGACCCCTGCTTCATCATAAGATACACAAATAGACTCCGAGTCCTGCTCTCTAGGCCTCTATTTGTCAAAAATAGGTGTCAGAATGGCTTTATCTACATTGAACTCATTCCACATATCCAAAACCTTACTTATATTATTATATAGCAGCGAGGCATTCATTGTATCTGCAAAACTTGAGACAGTAGCCCTAACTCTTTCCACATATTTCTTGGCATACAAGGCCTGATCCTGTTTCAAATTCTCTAGCTCTTGAGTAATCTCAATCATTTGGGAGCTAGAAGATGCTGGAGATGGTGGGAACTCAATGATGGGACTGCTAGGTGGAGGTCTTCTAGGAGAAGAGGAGATCATCAATGTTGAAGACTCACCTTGATGGTACTATCCTATCAACTGGCTTTGCAGCTTAGCAATGATGCTATCTCTACCTCTTACCTCTTCCTTAACATTGTTATAGGCCTTCAGAATTGTCAACAACTTGACTTGGAGGTTTCCTTTCTCCTTGGCTTCCATTTCTACTACTGCAACACTAAAGTTTGTAGTCTCTAGCACAGTGTTAGCAGCTTCTACCACCCCTGTGTTCTACACTCTCTTTACTATCATTCCACCATGGTAGCTTGACCCTGGGGTATCTTTACTTCTCTTACTCTCATCTCTCTTGAGAGACCACATGATGTGTGCAGCATTATCCTTGTTGAAATTAATTCCCTCCATGGGCTTAGTTTCTTTCCTCACTGCCTCCAGAACCAAGGCATCTGCTATATCCCACTCAGGTAGAATAAGCACTCCAGCTTGTGCCACAATATCTCTTCCTTGCTCAGGAGTGATGGTCTTAAATTCTTCCATCATTTCTTGTTTTATTTCTTCCTCTACTAGAGCTAGATCTTTGTCAAGCTACTCACCGTTTCTCTTCTCGCATCTTGCATTGTATTTATCTATATTTTGTTTCCATACAAATTGCATAAATGCTCCTGAGGTAACAAAATTGTTGTCAGCCAAGAAGTCATCACTGGCTTGCTTTATCTCAAGATCCATCTCCTGGCCTTTAAGTTCAATGGTAGTAATGTTCATTTCAGCAACAAGGGGTTCTTCTAGCGTACCCTCCTCTACTTCATCATATGTATAGGCAATTTCCCCTAGACTGTCTAACTTTAAAAGTTTCTTAGCTGCTACTTGCTCATCTCCTATGTGGATAGGGGATTGGGATGGAGAGTACAAAGGTGTATCAGATTGTACTTCTTTTCCTACTCTCGGATTCTTAGGGCTCTCTTGGATGTCAATGACATCTTGTATCTTCCGCTTTCCTTTGGAGGTAGAGGACTCCCCTGTTGTGGGCATCAGCACACTATTACTAGATTTCTTGTGAAGTGTGTAGTCACCAGGTGGGATTGCTTTGGTGGAGACTGACCTACTTAGAATCATTCCTTCCTTCTCAGGGTTGCTTTTAATCACAACTTCCCTCTTTTCCTTTAGGTTATGCATCACATCCTCAAAGAAAACAATTAGAAACTTTATTTTCTCCTCAAAAGGGAAATAGCTAGACAATGGGTCATAGCTGGCATCAATCTGATGCACAAAGTCTAAAGCTTTCTTATAAGCCACCCATTTTTCTTTCCTCAGTTCCTACTCATCCAAATCAAATTCATTTTTAATGAGGTGCTCAGGGAACTGAAATTGATGGGGTCTTCCTCTGCACACTGCCCTCTTTCTGAATATGCCATTGAAGAAGTTTTCTGGATCAGCACACCTGGATATTGTAGTTGACAAATGATAAGGTTTGAGAAAGTCTTCAAAACAATTCCAACCTCCCTTGGTTATTATAAATTGATGGGCTATGGTAACCATAGGGAAAATAGTTCCTTTACCCCTACCCGTCAGCTCAGACTCTTGTACACTTCCAATTTGTCTGAGGACTTCTGCAATTCCCACTTTGAGAGGGACCTGATAGGGCAACAAAAATGGAGTGCGTTTAAAACCAAAAACTCTGAAAACTGTTGAGACTAGGTATAGATAAATGTCACCCCAATTATGAACAATCTTTATATTCTCTGCAAATTCTTTTGGTCTAATAAATTCCGAAAGAACCTTGGGGATTGTTGGGTTTTCTGAGCAGAGTAGAGTCCTAATCTTGGATGCAAAATATTTAACAAATTTTAAGAAGCTAGCATCCTCTCTGTCCCATGACAAAATAGTACTCCATACTTGCACTGGCATTTTTTCTCCCTCTTTCTCTTTTGTGAGGTCCAGTCCACTGGCAAAGTAATTACCACCTTTGAACAGAAATAGATGCATAAGGAGTGAATACCATCTGAAAGGCCTATCCATCTTCCATTTTTTATTCCTATTAGCCCTCCATGGATAGCATCAACAATGAAAGAAGCATAATCAAATGTTACTAGAAGGGAAGGATTCAAAATCTGAGCAATCATTAGCAAGTAGTGATTGGGCATATTTGCCTCAGCATCTTCTCCCAAAATCTAGCAGAGTGCCCAATACATTCCCTTAGCCCTCAGGGTGAACAGATTTCAATGAGAAGGGCTCTTCTGTGTTGGGTCCTACAACTGTCAACCCACCTATCTTCATAAAAAATTCCTTAAGAAGCCCATTACTAAGATGATTCCTCTGTGCACCGTATATTTGAGCTAATGATTTGAAGTTAATGGGTTCCAGAAAATTACTAAACTCATTTAGCCCAAAAGCAATTTTGAATTCCTCATTATTGATTTCAATGAGGGCTTTCCCATTTGTGTCTCAAATGCTCCTTGTGACTGGATCATAATTGTGTGCAATTTGAGTCAATAGATCCATGTCCATAAATACCCCTGGAACTACCAACTTCCCTACATCTAATTCCTAGATGCTATTTTACGGGGCTAGAGAATTTCTCATTCCAAATCCAACCTTGAATAACCCCAACCCAGACAATCTAACCTATGGATCTCTCAACCAGTTGCCCTTTTCATATAGCCCTTCTCCTATCTTCAAATGAGGAGCTCTAGGCACTAATTCTTTTACTTTTGATGCCTGGTTAGTTGACAACGTCAACTGCTCAAGAAAATCATCACAAATGGCCCTCTCCTGATAATTAACCTTCCTAGAAAACTCTCTCTTAGGTGCCATTTTGAAAATGTAAGCAATCAAAATACTAACCCCAAATGGTTCAGCAATAGATTAAGACCTTAATTAAAACACCACAAACAAATTACCACATAGGAGTACAAGAAAACCTGATTTTAGCTCAAAGGAATCTTCTCTGCAACTAAATTGACTCGCTCTATATCTAAAGACAAAAGCTCTATATCTCCTCTTCTACAATAATTCTTTTGAATGATAACCTTACTCAATCGACAGGAGATCATATATGGTACCCAGGGTCTTAACTGCAATATTGATTCCGCATACTTTGGCCATCCCTTCAGAATTGAATTCATGAGAGAATTCATATTTTTCGCTCCAACGAGCCACAACATTCCTGCAATTCTTTCCTTTCACTCTTTCATTGTTTTGCAAAGCATAACCTTCAAGAAATTTCGTTAAACGAAATCACGCCAACCGTCAGCTCAAAAGAAACTTGATCGGCTGTTATACTGACTTAACAGTCTTGCTTCCACACTAGCCCCACCTCCTTTTCACCATTTTGCAGACTTTATCTTTCGAGCACTTCTCCTTCGCGAAACCACACCAGATGTTAGATGGAATCTTAACTGCTTGGCATTTAACTCTCACCGGGACCGCCGACATCTTTATTAACTGTGCCTTTACCTCAGCTACTAGTGGTCTTTCGCTATTTCATGAAGCTTAAACATGTTTCAGCTTTGGGTTGCGAAACAACGCGATGAGTTGGATTAATTCAGAGATGACCATCCTTTAAGGGAAACCTTTTATGCCTGCTTTTCTTACGCCACTTTTTATTGGTTATTTATTACCACATGGCACTCAACCATTGGTTTTATAAAACCGTTCAAGCCTAGTTCAATGTTAGCCACGTGTCTCTCCCTTTTATCTCCAGTTACACCTTGGTGGGCCCTCAGCTTCTTTTGAAACCACGTGTCCACAAACACGTCACCATCTAGCTTGACACCTGGACAAACCCTTTTTACTTTTGCTATTTTGTGAAGCATATCCTTCTTGCATCTCGCAACCGTGAAATAGCGCCTGCTGTTGGATCAAAACGAAGTTGAACCTCCTTTATCCTCATGTTTTATCTACCTTCAGGGACAAAAAACCTTTTCGCCATTTCTCAGCACATAAAGCATGAGCATCTTACCCTTGCAAATTCGTGTGGGCCATTAGATTATTTTCTACTTGCTTGATGCTTAACCATCTGAACTAACTCTAATGAATGTGGGCCCTCCAACTCAACCTCAAACACCTAGGATCTAGTTACTTTCAGAGCTGACATGTTAGTTTTTCATTTGCTGAGAGAAACACTAGGCTCCACCTCACTTTCACCACCTGTATTTGCCAGGTCACCTCTTATCCCACGACATGACTCACTTCTGGGACCCACCTTCTTTTAACCCTTGGACCCGCTTTGCTGACTATTGTGGCCTCTGCCACGTGCAACCATCTCACTCCCTCTCTAGACCAGCTGGACTATCTACTTGGAGTGCCACATCATTTCGCCACTTCATGAAAGATAACTGTCAACCATTTTCATCCTGCGAAATAGTGTGAAGCGTCAGATCAAATGGGACTTGATCACCTTTTAGTCACTTAGAAAATCCTTGCACGCAAAGTCCCACCAAACACTTTCGCCATTTCACGAAAGGTATTTCGCTTGCAAGTTTAGGCTGCGAAATAACACCGGCTGTTGGATCTTGGACAAGATGAGACCTCTTTAAACTGGGCCAAAATCATCATTTAGAACCCATTTCCTTTTCGCTATTTCGCGGGTCTTAAACCACGCGCAACTTCGCCTAACGAAATAGAAAAAACCATAGATCTCCCTGAGAGATGCGCACCACTTACTGGGCCCAACAACATTATGAGGAAAATATATAAGGTGTAAAATTTCATGATTAATTCAAATGACTGCCTAGGCAAATGACAAGGGGGGACACTTTCTACGAACCTGGGACCCATTACTTAAGTGGATAAAGTAACGAAGAAATTGAACCAGAGGGTTTTCTGATAAAACATTGAACGATTTGAAACTAAAAACCCTAAACCCTTAGGACCTAACATAGGGCTGAATCAATTGATAGCATGCCTTACTCAGAATTTCAAGAACCTAGCCAATTATGGGAAAGGAAAACCTATTTTTTAAACAGTGATAACATGGGCTATAATGCAAATTCCAGGTATGTATCTAGAAAATTTGAAGGTCATTGTTTCACATGCAATATGTATGCACATAGATCAGTTGAATGCAGATATGGAGCAAACAATCTAGCACCTCACATGAATCCAAGACCTAATGGTGACTAGAGAAGACCCTCTATTAATTGGTTTAGTCCATTTGAAATGAAAAAGGTAACAAATGTGATTTGCACTATTTGTAATAATTATGGACATGTGGCTATGAACTATAGAAGGAGAACTGGAAGAGGTGATGGAGGACCTTGGACATCATCTGGGATGGCTTGCTATCATTGTCACAAACCATGACATGTGGAAAAGTTCTATAGAACCAGGAAGAACAAACCAATTAACCACTCTGAAGATCGGAAAGGTAAACAGAGGATCAATTTTTGAGGAAACCAGAGAGGAGATGAACATAATCTGGAGAACGAAGAGTGAGGACAAGTCTGCAGAAGAATCTATCCCTTCACTTAGTGTGGAGAATCCTACACTGGTGAATTAGGATTTTCAAACAGGCCTAAGGGGAGCATAATAGTAAATCTAATTTCAGGTCCCTTGAAGAGTGTGTGGCAAGAGATTTTTGCATTTTGAGTTGTTTTGTGAGAATTCTTGATATCATTGTCTATCGGTTTTTAAAAGATTATCAACCGGTTATATAACTATCAATATTGAGAAATTTTGTTAAGCGGTATATTAGGGTTTGTTACCCTATCAGTTGAGTAATTAATGCAGTGGCTAAGTTTATAAAAGCAAGTTTCACTATGTTATTTTTACCCTAATTGCATTCGAAGGAGAGTTTTTTAGCACTTGTAGAGAGAAAAAGAGAATTGCTAGCTGATTATAGAATGATTTGTGTTGGAGATCGAAAGATTAAATTGGATTCAAAGATTAGTAAAGTCCAAACAGGTGTACATTCGAGAGATCAATCGGAAACCATGCCAACACGAAGGAATTAAGGTATTCTTTTGTTAATCTCTCTCAAATCAAGTCTATCCAGAATGGCATCATCATCTAAGCAAGCAAAGAGACTTATGATTACTATTGAACCTATGGAGTCTATGGAATTAGTCAAAATAGTATCATATAATGCATTATCTCAAGTTCCTGATGGTGTTATGATCAAAGGCAATTTATCCAGTTATATTGACTGTAAAATTGAGGATTTAGGATCACTATCAACTTATTCTCAACTAAAATCTTTATGTGATAAAAGCGGGAAAATCAAACTCAAGTTCATTAGGGTTTATGAAAAGGGTTTTCACAATGCAACATATTTCCTTGAAGATTTTGAAGAAGAGCATGTTAGGATAATTCTTAGTCATGTGCATGGAGAAAATATGTATCTTGATAGGTCACATACAATCACGAAGGAAGCAATTCATGCAGTGACTGGTTTTTGGCAAATAGGTGAAGCTCCAAAGCTGAGGAAAATTTTCAAAGAGACTATGATTGCTCTAACTCAGACCACCTCTGACAATCATGTGTTTTTTGTTGGCATTCTACACTCAGATGAGAACAGTTGATGTTGTCATTGATGGCAACAAACTGGTAATATGGTTCACAGCATACACTGGCAACTAACATCATCTACCGACACCGACAAGCACAACAAGATTATTCTCACCGGCACCCAGTCTACACCGATAGAAGATCTTATTGGCACCCTTGCCGACATGGAAATTATATTGTTTTGTATTGTAATTATATTATATAGATGACATGATGTATTGTAAAGACTCATATATGTATGAGATCTTATAGGTCATTTTGTAAGTGACATAGGTATGTAAAAAGTGTGATAGGTATGCATAGGTAATCAATGCAAGTGGATTATGAGAGTGGATATCTGTATATGCATTTTGATGTAATAATTTTGCTCAATGAATAAGAGTAGAGTAGAGCGAAGAAAGGTTTCTGGCAGAGGTATTTGATAGAGATTAAACCGGTACTGAATCAAGCATTGTAGATGCTATTTTGAGAAGTACATTGTCATTGCATTTAATCATCCAATTTTGTAGTCAGTGTGACTCCTTGTTATGATTGAGTAGTGAGCTCTAGGTTGTTGGCTTTCCTGCATGTGCAGACCCCTATTATATCAGTAATATTTATTCATATTGGCCAGTGAGTAAATATTGTGTGTCGCAAATCCCACCGATGTTTTTCCCCTACCGGTTTTCCTTGCCAAAATATCTTGTGTTCTGGTGTGTGTTGATGTTGTCTCTCTTATTTCTCTTTATTGGTTTATTGCTTGTTTACTGGTACATTAATTTGGGTTGTAAAATTACAAACAAGTTTAAATATTTCATTCACTAGTTAGACACTGATTCACCCCCCCCCCCTCTCAGTGTCTTTCGAGCTGATCAAGTATCTAACAATTGGTATCAGAGCCTAGTCCTCTATTTGCAAAAGCCTAACAACTTGAGGAAGATTTTGAAATTGGTATCAATGGAAAGCTTGAGATAACAGTTGGGAGGAGCTCTTGAAGATTTTGATGTAGAGAAATTAAACAATATTAAAATAGAAGATGAACTCAGAACTACTTGGGAATTTATCAAAGCACTTCAAGATAACCTGGTTATAGCAAAGAACAAGAGAAAAGAATTATATGTGCAATTGCAAAATCAAGATAATGAAGAAAAAGAAACTCTTAGGGATATTGTAGACAATTTGAGACAAAAGAACAGTAACATGAAGAATAAAATGCAAGATTTAACCATGAGACTATGCAAAGATATTGAAGATAGGAAGAGGAATGAAAAAGATTTGGTCAGAAGACCAAATGAAAGATCAAATGAATCTCAAAGGCCTAGTTATGAAAATGATATGCTTAAAACTGATTTGATCGACATGCAACATGACAAAGATGAACTTTTGAGACAGGTTAACACTTTGGAAAGTAAGTTGGTCACTGCAAATGAATACAAAGACAAATTCAAGAAAAGTTCAGATAATCTTGATGATATGCTGAAAAGTCAGAAACCTGATGGAGAAACAATTGGACTTGGGTTTGAACATGGAGAAAGCTCAAGGACTGCAGACAATCATGATCACAGCAAACCAGTAAGGCAACCTAATTCTTATAAATTTAATGGGAAATGTTTTAATTGCAACAAATTTGGTCATAGAGCAAATCAGTACAGATTAGAAATAATCAGAATACAAACTTTCCCATCAGTCAATGTTCCAAATGCAATAAAAATGGTCATAACTCAAAAAATTATAGAATGAATGTGAAATGCTATGTTTGTGGTAGATTTGGATATTTATCTAATCAATGCAGAACTCAAACTGGTCAAGGTTATGGAAAGGCTATTCAAAGAAACAATGTAACTTCTTATGCATGTACCAAGATTGGGCATATTGCAAAATTTTGTAGAAGCAAGAATTCACCGATAGACAATAAAGGATCTAATAAAAAAGGCAAAGAAAAGGTGACTGGAATCAAGCAAGAATTTTCTAAACAATGGATTAGAAAGAGAGATCAGAGTAGTGGTGAATCTGTTGCTGCACCGACAGAACAAGGTAATCCTGCACCAGTAGGAGATTCTTCATCCAACTAAGGAATAATACTTAGGGGTAAGGCAACAAATTGAAAACCATGCATTTACCCTCGGTTGATGGTAAGAAGTTATATTTCTTCTTTACCGGCAAATATGTGGAGTTTTTCACTTCACCGACGAGCATTTATTGTGGTTTTAAGTCAAAATTTTGGTTATAAAGGCATTGTAACCTTTCATTTCAACTCACTAAGCATCCAAGAATTCGAAGAGAGAAAAATTGAGCAAAGGCATTCTAAAGGCAAAGCAGCAAAGATCTTTTTCATGGCATCCAAGGATTTCAGAGTTAAGAGGTATTTATCTTTCACAATGGCATCTTCATCTTTTGCTCCTAAATTCGTAGCAAACCCTACTATTGTGGAAAACATTAAGAGACCTAGACCAGTTTTCAAGATCATTCCCAAGATAGAAAAACAGGATGATTCTATTAGTGCATTTTCCGAAATCCCAAAGGGAGTCGCATTCACTGAAGACCCTAGGTCATACATACACTGCAAGATAGAAAGTTTAGGATCTGAAGATTTGAGGAACATGTACATGAATGAAATTACTTACAAGGATGGGATAGTTAAACCAGAACATAAGGTAGTTAAGGATTTAGGTTTCATAGACATCCTCCATATGCCAAAATTTCAGATAAAGCCATTTGCTATGTCCTTAGCAGATTTCATCGAGAATTTATGTGGTTGGACTCGGTATTCAAGATAACCAAGGAAGTTATTAAACTTGTTACTAGTTTACCCTCCACCGGTTCTAGACCTGACGAACAAAAGAAAATCGCTAACAAGGAAGTTATGAGCTTAACCGGAGCTACATATGACAACTGGTCACTTAGGGTTAATGACATAAAGGATTAAAATGTTAAATTTTCTAGCATGATAATTGGATATAAAGATGGTCACACAAATAGATTGAATTTGTATCTAGTTCATGCATTCACAGTGCACATGAGATGATTGTAAATAATGAAAAGATAGATATTCGTGAATGGTTGAAGGATGAATTGCTAGAAAATTTGGATAAGATAAAAGGTGACAAGAAAGGAACATTCAAATTTGGAAATCTGTTAGTATGTTTAATGCTTTACTTTTCTAAGGAGATCCCCGACATAGGTCATAAGAATTTTGCCTATGATATTTATGCTGGAAAACATATAAAGAGGCAATCACCGGTATAGGAGCTAACAGTGATGAGTTGGTCAAAGATTACTTCAAAAATTTCCAAACCAGAATGAAACAGAGAGAAATGATTTCCCTAAGAATTGTAGACAAATATGATAAAAAAATATGCTTTGTAGTAAAGAGAGATGAAATCTAGATGGAAGCAATTAGACCCAGAACAATTTGGATTACTAAAATGGGATATGAGGTGGACTCTCACATCTTGGAATCATATGCAAAAAAACTCTTAGATGCTCCATCGGAACCATCAAAGAAAATATTTGGTAGTGCTAAATCAATTGAAAGTGGTGTAGCCATGATGAAGGAAAGAAAGAAAAGAGACAAATTCAAGAAAGATGCTTCTAAAATGGTAAAAGAAGTTATAGAAGGGTTGATGAGTCTTGGTGGTATTGTTGCTGAAGTAAAAAGATAGTCAGAGAAGACATCGGTAGCTCATGTTTCCCTGCTTGTTACTTCTTCTGAGATAGAAAGTGATAAAGCAGCTAAATTTAAAATAGTTGAAACGAAGAAAACAAAACCTTCATCGGCACCTACCCCATCTCCAAAGAAGCCAATGATACAAAGAAAGAAGCAACAGGTTGTACGAGAGCCTAGTGGTCCGAAAAAGAAGGTAACTCCTAAAAAGAAATCAAAACCTAAGGCATCGGACACTGTTACACCGGAGGAACTGATAAATGAAATCACACAAGAAGGTAACCTTAGCAATGTAAATAAACTCTATCATTCTTTCAAGGATGCAGATAAAAATACTATAGAGGAAAGCATTATATTAGACCATGATATCTACAAGAAATTTCTCATTGAGGTTGTAGATGATCTTCCCAATTATTTGTATTTGAGGTTAGAGGCTAAAAGGATGTCAGTTATGGAATTAGATAAGAAATTAATAGTTGAAGCATTGTTGGTGGTTCATCCTATTAACTCCAAAGAGGAGACTAACAAATTGACTACAAAAGCCAACCGATCAGTTTTTGTAAGTGGTCACCGACAGGTTAGCCTTATGGCAGGCCGAGTTAAGGAAATTGCAGATCAAACAGCAAACAAGTGGGACATATTCTTTATGGAAAGAGAAAAGAAAGAAGAAAAGGATAGACAAAAAATGGATAAGTCTTCTACAAAGGTATATCAAAAAGATAAAGGTAAAGGTAAAATTGGTAGTGTACCTAATATAATGGTCAAGGATAACCTTCCTCCACCAACATAGGACTCCCCACCAATAACTATAGAGGCATCGATACAAAGTGACAGTCAATTGGAAGAGAAGGCAGAGGAAATAAAAAGAGATGACACCAATAGAGAATCTAAAGATCTTTTTACCGTGAATGTGGACACACAAGACTTCAACATTGTCATGGACAAAAAGACTGCAAAGGTAAAACAAATTGATGCTGCAAATTGAGATCTCTGAGTTGCCGGTCAAAACTATTGACTCTCAGCACATTGAGATACCAGCACAAGTTGAGAAACCTGATACCATCCCAGATGCTACTCAAACTAACATTAAGAAACTGATATAAGAACAAGAAGGAGCAGAGGTAAAAACACAAAATGAACCTACAAATGATGCCACTCAGTAGAAGGTAGAGAAATCGGAAGAGAAAGAACCTAAATAGAGCATAGTTGAACCGACAATCAACAAGATAGAGAAAAAGGGTGATAGTAAGATTGAAAGCAAAATTGAAACATAGAATGAGCAAAAAGAAGAAACAGTGAATAAAGAAGAGGTCAAAGATGGAAATAAGGAAGAAGTGGTTAAGGCAATTGGACAAGTATCTAAAGAAAAGAAAGTTATTGGTCAACCTAGCACTTCCACCATGAATTTTAGGCCTACAAATGTGACTGATGTTTTATTGGATTCAATTTAGACAATCACATATTGCAACGCATTATCATTTAAGGACATTGATGATACATTACATATATTGAAGATGATTGCACTGACTTGTAAGATAGATCATATTGATGGATATTTAGGTAAATTGGACACCTTGTCCAAATTCATTGCTTCAAATATACTTACTGTAGATAAGATTAATGAGGAGACTGTTAAGGAAAGGCTGAATCAGGAGAAAAATGAATTCTTTAATAAAAATATCAAGGATTGTAATGAGCACATTGATTCCTTATTACCGGTACTTAATTCCACCATTTTAGAATATAAAGAATAGTATAAGGAAGCATGCAAGCCTCACAAACTGACAGAAGATATTGAGGAATAGATAAAGAAAACACAAAAAGAGATTGATGATATAGCACACAATATGATACATTCTTCGGAACTTACATCAGTTTTTTATCAAGAAATGGAAGTTTATGAGGAAAAGATTGGGAAACTAGAAAAAGAAAAAGCAAGGATAAGAATGAAGGCACGTAAGCTAAAAAAAACTTGGTACTAGATTGGAAAAAATTATAACTTAGCAGGTTGAGCTATCTAAAGCAACAATTCAAGGAGAAAGATCACCAGAGCAACAGATGCATTATCTGACCGGTATGATCCAATAGACTGAAACTATTATCTCTGACATCACCAAATTCATGCAGAGTCTTAATCTGATTTTGATGGATATCTTTCAAATTGTACATAACGAGATATAGTCTATGAGGTAGAATTTTGAATTCTTTGATTCTTTTTTAAATCCTTTGTCATTGATGTCGAAGGGGGAGTAGTAGTATCGAGAAAAATGTACACATGAGACCATTTCCTTAGGGGGAGCACTCCTATCTTTTGATTAAGTTTTGGACTTCATTTTTGGATATCAGTTTTTGGATATTTGTCATGAGTGTTGCCATCAATGCCAAAGGGGGAGATTGTTGACATTCTACACTTAGATGAGAATAGTTGATGTTGTCATTGATGGCAACCAACTGGTAATATGGTTCATAGCATACACCGGCAACTAACATCATCTATCGGCACTGGTAGGCACACCAAGATTATTCTCACTGACACCCAGTCTACACTGACAAAAGATATTACCAACACCCTAGCCGACATGGAAATTATATTGTATAGCCGACATGATGTATTATAAAGAATCATATATGTATGAGATCTTATAGGTCATTTTGTAAGTGACATAGGTATGTAAAAATTGTGATAGGTATGCATAGGTAATCAATGCAAGTGGATTATGAGAGCGAATATCAGTATATGCATTTTGATACAATAATTTTGATGAGAGAATAAGAGTAGAGAAGAGTGAAGAAAGGTTTGTGGTAGAGGTATTTGACAGAGCTTAAACCGGTAATGAATCAAGCATTGTAGATTCTATTTTAAGTAGTACATTGTCATTAGATTTAATCATCCAATTTTGTAGTCAGTGTGACTCCTTGTTGTGATAGAGCGGTGAGCTCTAGGATGTTGGCCCCTACTGTATCAGTAATATTTATTCATATTGGCCAGTAAGTAAATATTCTAGGTCACAAATCCCACCAATGTTTTTCCCCTACAGGGTTTCCTCGCCAAAATATCATGTTATGGTGTGCATTGATGTTGTCTCTATTATTTATCTTTATTGCGTTATTGCTTGTTTACCAGTACATTATTTTAGGTTGTAAAGTTGAGAACAAGTTTAAATATTTCATTCATCGGTTAGACACTGATTCACCCCCCTCTCTCAGTGTCTTTGGGACTGATCAAGTATCTAACATTTTCAGTCAACAAGATTAAAGACCTAGTAGTTAGACTTGACACTATGGTCATTGGTTATAGGATATTTTATTCCAGCAAGATGAATAGTGTGCTATCTATTGTTATGCATGGAGCCTACACGATGATTGCTGAGAATGCAGATTATGACTTATGCAAGGAAATAAGGAGCCAATTGATGTTGAACCTAGAATCAATTAAGAAAGACAGCAGTCAAAGGTTCAAATATGGTCAACTATTGATTGATATATTCTTCTATTTTCAAAATTTCCTACCGGGGATTGGTGACATCAAATGGTCAAAGGACATACCAGTAACAACTCAAATAAAGAACAACATTAAAGCTATAAAGAACACATTTCCTGCTGCTATGAACAGATATTTTAATGAGTTCCAAAGGAAGATGAGCATGAGGTTAAGGCGACCTGAAGATGTGGTGAAACACTTTGCAAAAGACATTTGTTTCACAGTTACCATAGACTTTTGTCTTATAGAGGTCATAGAATCCAAGGAAGATGAGATGGAAGAAATGATTTATGAATTCAATAATGACTTATTAATCAGATATGCCAACAACCTTTTTGAATCTCCCAAGGATAAGAAGAATAAAAGACAGGGAACTTATGAGGAAACAAATGCACCTACTGAACCAAGTACTACCAAAGAAAAGAAGAAGAAAGTTGAGCAAGCACCTTCAATAACCACCGGTACAAGGGTGACAATAAGTGTTAAAGTCAAAAAGGAACCAACACCCAAAGTATATGCTAAGAAGCAAACTGCAATGAAGAAGAGAGGTAGGAAACTCATTCTTCAAGTAGAATCTGAGGATATAGACACTAACGAGGAACCAAAGAAGATGAAAGCAACTGGTAAGAAAGCCAAAAAAGTAGGAGACACTTCAAAGAAAAGTATTCATATTAATGCTTTATCTTACAAACCTATGACGGATTTTGAGAGAACAGTAAAAAAATTAGGGAGGAATAGGTTTGATAATGTGAAAGAATGTTTTAATTCATTTGATAATGATCAGAAGCAAAAAATTGTTCAAGAGGTAATCAACCACCTGTGTCAATACAATTGGTTACCTCAAGATATTGAAAAGGATATTTCCGATTCTTTGTATTCTATTCTTGTAAATAAGTGGAAAATGGTTGTTGAACAAGATCAAGAAATTATTGATATAATTTTCATTCAATATTTTCCTAAATTACCTAGAGATAAATTATTAGCATTGCTTAATAATTTCAAAGGATAGTTTCATTCTAAGGAAAGAAGATTGAAGTTATTAAGTGGAAAGGTTCAATCTGTTGAAGTTGAAACTCATCAGATAGCTAGAAATGTTCAAAGGATGCATGAGCAAATGAAGTTTCATAAAACTGATCAAACAAAGACTAGAGCTCAACTAGAGTTAGATGAAGAAGAAATTATTGCACCAGATAATGTCTATCCTATCAAGCATATGGATGATACTACCTCTCTACCAGTTATCTTTGTAGATGATATTGATGAAATCCAAGAAACTATTGATACAACTGGTAATATCATTGAACTAGTTATGAAACCTTTACAACAACCGGTCATTGAACCTAGTGTAGATATTCAACCACCACCAGAAAAAGAACACCAAGTGGAAATCAACTACCACCAGTTACAACAGATACATAGGAGAAACAAACAAAGGTAGTAATAGAGAAAGAGAAACCTGAGAAAGAGGTTGAAGTGAAGGAAAATGAACAGAAAAAGGAGGAAGTGAAAGAGAAAACAGAGGAGAAGATAGCAGATGAAAAGGAAAAAGAAAAGATAAAGAAGCAAATTGATGATGAGGATGACTCAATAGGCATCAACAGGCCTATAGATGTAGACAATATGAGTGTATCTAAACTCATGGAGATTGCAATAGTGATGCAATATAGAGATCAAAAGAAAAGATTGAAAGAGCAGAGGAAGAAAGCAGAAACAATTCAAACTGTTGTTGAGATTTTGTCAAGTCTCCTACCAGATACCAACACTAGGAATTTGTCAACTCCTATCAGTAAGCTTGGCCAATTGATTGTTGATGCTTCTAACTAACTAAAGTCCCTTGAAGAAGTAGCTCAGACTTCAGTTGAGAAGAATTACAGAAAGAAGAGAGGAGAGAAAATAATGAAAAATATTGATACAGGAAAGATTGCCTTATCCCTGAATAAAGATATTTTGAAGACTACTATTGAAACTGGAGGAAAGATACTGACCTATACATCTAGCGTTTCATTTTTCTATCCTGATTTGAAGAAAAGGCGAGAAGAGACAAAACAGGAACTGGAAAGGATATGTACTGCCTACATACATTTATAGGATTCAGCCTTAGCATTTGGAAAATTAGTTGATGATTTGCAACATCGGTTATATATGTATATATGATTTTGAATAGGCTAAGAAACTTTGATCCTTGAAATAGCTCAAGAACTAGTTGAGAAGTAAAGTGGACATCTTACAATGGGCATACAGGGATGCAAAAGAGGTTTTGGCAACTCTAAAGATGAGCATAGTGGATGCCATGGAATAATTCGCTGCACAAGTTATGATAACTATTAAGATCACAGAAACATTATTGGAAGCATGGGATAATGATTTTACTCAAATGAAGATTACTTTCAGTGACATTTTCTTGAAAATTGCAGTGAACACTCCTTGATAAAACTCCTATATTTTTGTTTATCTAGTTTTGATACAAATTTTGATATACTATATATGTATTTTACTTTTCATTTTGGCATTGTTGTCAAAGGGGGAGTAGAAATATATATGTGTTGTGAAAAATTTGTATGTATTATTAAGCAGGAGTAGAAATATGTTAGTACAATTTTGTAAGCACACTTAGTTGTAAAGTTGTAAAATTTTAAAAGTGTTGCCATCAATGCCAAAGGGGGAGATTGTTGGCTTGATGATGATTTTTGTAATGAATTACTTCATGTGATGTCATTGATGGCACATGTATACACACACATATGTTCACATTGTCATAGTCAACTTAGTTATGACAAACAGGTACTACTCCTAAGTCTTTGTATTGCAAAACTGGTATTATATGTATAGTGAAGTTCAATCAGTTTTGAGGGTGTCTAACTGGTATATGTAGACAACCAATATATGCAGGAATGGAATGACACCAACTTGGAGATTCAATGGAGATCAACAAGGAAGAAAATGGATGACAATAGATCTATAAGTTGGAAGAGGTTAACTCTTACCAAGTATCAGTATTCCAACCGATTTCACTAATTGTGTGATGAGTTATCACTGGTCGTGATGAGTTATCCCTAATCGACAGATTTGGTGGGAATCTGTGATGTATTATGTTAGATTGTCTAGATACACTGCACCTAGGAAATTGTGATGAAGTTCCTAAGCCGACATGAAATCTAATTATATAATGACATTATGATGAACTATTTTTATGTTGCGAGATAGAAGTGTTAAGTTATTGTGATTTACTAAAGGTGTTGCAGAATATGTCGATAATGCATTTTTGAGTGAGTAGAAGAGGATCTATTCAAGCAATTTGTGCTACTTCTAGATCACACCACTTGTTGTTTTCTAAACAATGCAATAGTCAAATCCCCTAACCGGGTCAGCTCTAACAAGATTCAATGTACAAATCCTCTAACCAGGTGATCCATTAGTTTGGGTTTGAAATCCTCTATTGAGGTTACTCTTAACATGGTATATCTCCTAACAGGGATTTGGGATCTTTAACAGGATTTGCTCCTAGCAGAGCACTTTTGTAGACCATAACCGGTCAGTTACCTATTACTGTAGATAGTTAACTAGTGAGTCCCATCTCACCATGGTTTTTCCCAGTTGGATTTTCCACGCATAAACACTTGTGTTATGGTGGATGTTTTACTTGTTATGGATGCTTTAATATCATTTTGGATTGCATGCATAGTATTAAGTAAGCTGGTTAACTATCTTTACTAGTCAATGTTTGAAGTGGTATTGTTTTTGTTGTCACTGATACACCCCACCTCCCCCCCTCTTAGTGCTTTATAAGTCTAGTAAGAGGTTGTTTCACATTTCCTAACAACATTGTTATAAATGCTTGCGGTTTTAAGTGCTCCCTTTGTTTTCTCCGCGAGGTCGTTATCTCGGGCTTATTTAGTGAAATGATTTTTTCTTTTGCAGGGGTTGAAAAATTTAGAAGGAAGAAGATAGATAATTGACTCATAGAATTATGCCTTTAATTTGTAGTTATGCATTAGAGACTCTAGTCAGATTGTGCATTTTCCCTTTGATGATAATTGTGCTTCTGTACAAAGACTTGTTTTTGTGCAATTTTGTAATTCTATATTACTTCATAAATATATACCATAAGACTCCACAAATTGAACTATGTTTTTAGGAACTTGTTTTTGATTAAGGAAAATTAGGTTTTAAGGGACCCAAAACCCGCTTACATAATGAGAAGATAAGCATAAAAGAAACTAGAAAGAACAGGACATAGAACGAAAGGCTGCAAAAGAACAACAGCCAAGGAAAAGAACAACAAAAGGCCAGTGAGGAACTGGCAACCCAAAACCAGATTACATGTCAGATGAAAATATTTATAGACTCTTCCGCGCCCTTAACTAGCAACATCATAGCATTAGCTGCCTCCTTCGAGTCTTTTTTTTCCTGCATCTGATGGGTGTCTTTAGTCTTCAACTCCAACTCACTGGTAGTTTGCCTAGTTCTGTGTCTGGAGGAGTGAGGAGCAGAACTAGTAGCTGACACTTCATCAATGATAACCATCTCTTTATTCTTCTTGTTCTTGTCCAGATAGGCAACCAAAGCATTCATGTTTTGAGACGACGCCTGGAAAACCTAAAGACTATGCTCCATAAATTTCTTCAAGGCCTTCTCAGTTTTTGTAATCTGTTTGATAATAATTTTATTATCAACCTCTCCATTTTCTTTGATGATTTTGACCACATCTTCAAGATGCTTTGAATCTCAATCATATATTTTTTCGGCCAGTCCTGAATATTATCTAGTGGATGAATGTTATGTATTGGTTTATGTAAAATGAGTTATTGTCTATGATTCATTTTCAAATTTTTGGGCAGGTAGATTGTTGAATGAACCTTAGATTTGCATGTTTATGAAGTTATCTTTGTGCCTTAGTTCTAAAACTATCTCAATGCATTGCCATAGTGTAGTTTTTCTTTCAGTTATTCTCTATATCCCTTTTCAACCCCCCCAATATATGAAGAGTAGGCTTCTAAAATCCTAGAGGTCACTCAGTGAATACGCATCGGTCCCCCATCACTGAGTTTCCCATAAGGTTGTATTCATAAAAGAAATTTTATCGATCAACATATAGATCTATTAATATTAAAGGAAATGGATTAGATATGTTGCAAGAGATGTTTAGTTATGGATTAAAATGATGGTATGTTAGTAAATAGGAGAATAAGGATTAGGAACATTTGGATTGGTGCTCTTAAAAAGAATCTAAGGGATTTAATGGCTTTGTGTTATTAAATGGACATAATCTTGCTAATAGAATAAGTGAATGTTCTCTTATCCTATTGTAAGAAGTAAATGTTGGAAAAATAAGGTTGAATAGATTATGGTAGTGATTATTATGTTAGGTTACTTAAACTAATGGCGTTGAGATACTCTAGAGAATGTTACTTGATGAGTTGTGTTTATTTGTTGCATTAGTTGAAGATGTTTAAAAATATACATAAATCTCTATTGCATGTTATATGGTTATATTTCTCTAGGGTATTTTGGCAAGCATTACAAAATAATAGGCATGCAGTATGATTAAGGTGGGGAAAAGTAAATATTTGATTTAACTGTATAAAAGGATGAAAATAGTTTGCACAGACACAAAGCTATCTAGAAGCCTAGGATATTAAGAATTTATTTTGTCATTTGGCTATAAGATTAATTCCAAGAAACATAAAATTGTGTTTCGTGTAAGATCATACAAAAATTTCCAACCTCTACATTGATGAGTTTGCAACTTATCTAAATAAAAATTGTACAAAATATATTGTGAGGATGGCTACCTATGCAATAAAAGATTTTGAGTGTATGTTGAGAAATATAGATGCGATATTAACTAGGTATCGAAATACTCAATAATTCATACAAAAAAAACATACATGACATGAAAAGTTAAATGAGATATAAAATTATCTAAACCAATTCTATGATGGAGGATCACATGTTTATCATAGTTGGGTTTCTTAAATAGCAATATCATCAAAAAAATTGATTTTTGAAACTACAGAACCTGCTTTTGGTGCGTAAGCCTGCAATTTAATTTACCATGACCATGATTTATATTTAAATACTAGCTATTCGAAAGTTCAATATTTTAATTCTAAAATAAAATCAAAGTTTAAGGCTAAAAAAATAATATTAAATCTCATGGGAATTCACTTGTTCAGAACTAGAAGTAAGCTCTTTGGATGCACCCTGAGTGGATGACAATCTCTGAAAAAAGAAAGTTGTCATAGTGATGAGTATCTAAATATTTCTAAGGGAAAATTTATTTGGGTGAGCTATGATAGGTTAAACTAAGCTTATTTTTAATGTTATGGCCATCTATAAGAGCTTTAGGAAACTTTCAAGAAGAGGGCCATTTTGTTTAAATTTACAATAACATAAAAGAAAATATGATTTCTATCTACAAGCATGATTCTTTTTACAAAAGATGTAAACCGATTCCATACAATTCAATTAACTTTTAGCAATAGAAAAGACATCTCATCAATAAAACAATACTTGGTATTTACCTCGAATAAGCTTTGATTTAGTTAGGAATATAAATCCTTGATGTTGTGGATGGCCTATGAATTCTTCTACAATTCAAAACCCAAAATTCCTTGTGCATAGAGATGAAATGGAAAAAGAGATTGTCCCCCCATTATCAATTAATCTCTATTATATTATCAACTTAGAGTTCTCATCCAGAATTTCAAGATGTCGCATTAATTATTCCTTAATTTGGGCTTGAGATGAGCTATGTGGCACTTTTATTAGAGTTTCTCATTTATATCTACACCTCCTTTTGGTTGTTTACCTATAACTACTCATTACATTTTTTATTAAACTTAAACACACATTAAAAAGTACTGGTTTGCATATACTCCTTATATTTGTAAAAGGCAATATTAAAGTTTACCAGTGAATGCTACTACCATTGTTTCTATCAATTATTTGTTTTTTAAAATAAAAGAAAAAAAAAATTAATCCATGGAATAATAGATTCTTTATCTCTAACATTAGTAAATTCAAATAAGATTATAATGTTTTCTATTGAAGATATAAAGCATATTCTATCTTAAAATCACATTAAATAAAATATACAACCTAGTCTAACCCTTTCAAGGAAATCCAAGATCATAGTACCTACATGTGTGTGTCTGGATTGATTCCATCACATCAACCACTAGCAAAATGATAGAAAACCCCTACCTCAAACACATGTTTTCCTTCAACACCTTGCAGAAAATCATAACTCGAGAGAAGCATCAATAAGTCAACCCACATTAAATAGCATTATATCAACATTAATTTAATTTCATCATAAGTTATTTGCATATTTCAATTTCAAACATAACACTTATCACATTAATTTGCATTGCAAATTAAAAAATAGCATTTAATACTTTCATTTTGAAAAATTAAAATGTCTAAAATGTCAACACATCAAGGTTTTATTATTCTATTATATCGATGTCTAATTATTTATTAAAAAATTAAATTCATAAAAAATTGGGTTATGACATCCTTCCTCACTAGAAAGAGACATTGCCCCAATATAGATTCTTAAACACATTCATACACACAACTAGAATATATGTCTATGAAATTAAATGTGGGAAAGTATGTTCAATATCCTCAACATTCTCCTAAGTGGCACTATCTACTGAATATTAATCCCACTGGACCTTATACTGAAATATGTCCCTGTTGCACAATCTAATCATGAGCATTTCAATAACTTGAGTGAGCTCCACTAGAACCACTCTTGGATCCTACACATGTAGACCACACCAATCTAGAATGTGAGATGTATTTGGGTGATAGGGTTCAAGTAAGGAAACATGAAAAATATTATAAATTTGGGAAAGAGAGGGTGGTAGAGAAGACTTGTAGGCAAGTAGGTTAACTACTTCAAATACATCGGAACATCCCACATATCTAGGTGCATGATTTTAGGATTTGCCAAAAGAGATCAAACTCTTATGAGGCCTCACCCTTAAGGAGACCTTGTCTAGATAATAAAAAATTGGTTGAATGATCTACTCTTATTTGCATAACTCTTTTTTCTAACAATGTCTTGCTTCAATCTACCCTTAATCAACTTCATCTACTTTTCCATCTCCTTGAGCATATAAAGTCCAACAACAAATCTATCTTCTATCCCATCCTAAATAATAGGTTTTTGATGCTTTTTTCCATACAAGGCCTCAAATGGTGGCATTCTTAAAGATGAGTGATAAGAATTATTATATGTAAACTTAACTATGGTAATCCTCCCACTCATACTATTGGTCCATGCAACATCCTAAGAAAACCCTCAAAAACCTAATTTACTCACTTGGTTTGCCCTTCTGTCTGAGGAAGATAGGTTGTATAGAAATTCAATTTCAAACCTAAGGTTTCATTAAATGTGATCCAAAACCTAAAATTCATCCTGGTGTCTTTATCTAAAATGATCATCTCCAGTACTCCATGTAGTATAAATATTTCTTGAACAAATTTCCTTGCTAGAACTAAGGAACCATCTTTAAGACTTCTTGGTATAAAATGTTATACCTTGGTTAGCTTGTCCACAAACTACCAATATAACATCATGTCTATTTTTTGACATAGGTAATCCTTGAATGAAGTCCATACTGATAATCTACCAATTGTAATCTAGTACATGGTATGAATCTAATAACTTTCTTGGGTGAACATCCTCAACCTTATATCACTAACATTCAAAACATTATGTTACATATGTTATAACATCTTTCTTCATCCCTGGCCAAAAATACAATGGCCTCATATTTGCTACCATTTTATTCACTCCCAAGTGTCTTGAATAAGGTGTGTCATGCATTTCATCTATGATAAGTTTCCTTAACCCTCATTGGTTGGGAATATACATTCTACCTTGGTACCTTATGATCCCATCTTTATTGAATATGTATCCATCAAAGAGGTGATTAGATGGATCTTCTGTTGGAATTATTGGATGAATTGATTATGTGTTGCATTTATGTTTTGTCATTGATGTCAACACTAGTTGTTATTGTTGGTTACTGGTAGACAGGTTTTAGTTACCGGTAGAAGATCTAGTGTTACCGGCAGAAGAGACTATCTCATGGACACTTCCAACATGTTTATATCTATGGAATATGTTTGGTTAAATGTGGTACATGCTCTTGGAGCATGTTTTGGTCATTTGGTATTGACTTAGTAATCGGATGATATCATACACTTTGGTAAACCCTTATCAGCATTGGTTTAAGGCTTTACCGGTAGAGCTTTCACTAAGGAATCTTGATAGGATGCATAATTGGTGTTGGTGCAGCTTCTAGATGGATTTCAGGATGCTGAAGATGTTCTTTGATCATTCTTCAACTACTTGAAGACATTGATTTGGCGTGGTGGACCCAGAATAGGTCTGGTACCTATCTAGGTTATGGACTGGTATCATGATAACATGTACTCTACACGTTACCAGGATGTTTCAATATGATTTATGAATTTGTTATTGTTGTTTTGGACTTAAGCCGACATGGCATATCATTGTAATATTGATTTATGTAATGATCTTATTATAATATCTTTTAGGTGGCCGACCTAATTGGTTTAGGCCTTAGGGTTTGTATAAAATGATGTAAGATCTCATTGTAGATCGTGGAATATGTGGAATGGGAATGGGAATGGAATAAGTGTTCGTGGTCTTGGAATGCAATATCATATGCGAAGTAGATTTGGTTGATCATAGGTGATCAAATTGGGATTAAGGAAGAGGTCAAAGGCCTTCAGTATTGAGCTTAACTAGGACTATAATCAGGCATGGTAGATGCTATTTCTGGAAGTTCACTCTATTGGATTGTTGTCCATTTATCTTGAGATGGTTGTATCCTCTTTGTAGTTAATGAGACTCTTTTTTAATGAGCAGTACGCTCTAGGTAGTGTGCCTTCCTACATGTGTAGGTCCCTCATTATATCACATACTTTCTGCAGAAGTATCATCTGACTATGGGTAGGCTTTCGACCGTGGTTTATCCCTTTTTGGGTTTTCCACGTACAAATCATGGTGCTATTGTTGGCATATGATGAAGCAGTGATAATGTATGTTGTCATTGATATCAATAAGTTCCCAAGTAGGTGAACCAGTATGAACCGGTATGAAGATCAGAAGCGGTTATGGTCACCCGGGATGGAGTGGACCGATGTCAGGGCTCACTAAGTGTGCCTACCGATGATGTTTTGTGACCAATTATTTAAGGAATAAGGATAAGGATCAAGATTCCACGTTAGTTGTGTGCATGTGAAGGATTTCTTTGTGGTTCTTGTGCGTGAATATTGAATGCATTGAATGCCTACCTCGAGAATGATAATTTTTCTTAGCAGTGTGTGAAGAGCGCGTGATGGGTTACTAATTTTCAGATGCAGTGAAGATTGCACGATGCAAAATGTCTTGAGATATATTTTAGATCATTTCATTATATGTAATGTTTTTGGATGGTCAGGATTGGACCGCTTGTAAGTGTAAACTTGAAATATTTAGGGTTTAGGGTTTATGCTACCAACCTAGTTGTTGTCTATAAGGTCGATGAGTTTTGCTATTGCAGTGGTTTGAAAAACTTGTATTTGTGTCCGCATGTTGGAGATTTGATACTTGCTAAACCAAAGTGAGGAATCTACAAAGTGTGATTGCAGAAGAGAGGAACTGAAAAGAATCTGCCTTAGCAAAAAGTGTTGCTATCAGATCAGTGTTTTACCTGTTGTCTTCTAACCATTTCAACGAAAGGTAAATCCCTTGACCGGGTAACTTTAATAGGATTTGTTGTAAATCCTCTAACCAGGTGGCTCAAGGTCATTGAGTTATTTAAATCCTCTAGTGAGGTAACTCCTAATAGGATTTCAACCTTTAATAGGGTATATAGCCATCCCTTAACCGAGTGATCCCTAATAGGATTGGTTCCTAACAGGACCTTTATTGGAAAGACTTTAACCAAACTAGGTTCCTAATAGAGCAAACTTCAAAAGAGTTCAGAAACAACTTGTGGGTATTCATTCCCACCGTGGTTTTTCCCATTTGGGTTTCCACATGAAAAATATGTGTTATGGGTTGTGAGATTTTCATGTGATGATTTTGTGGTTTTCATTAAGTTAGATATGCATGTATTGTTAAATGGTTGAGGTATTATTGGTACAACTCATGCATTATTATATCAGTGAAGTAGTTATCAAGGTTTGAGATCTATTGAATGTTGTCTGAAGTATTTTTGTTTAACCGATATAGCTTTGGTCAAGTTTAGTGGTGAAGACAACCGAACAGTTGTGTTTTTATATGAAAAAGTGTTGAAGAAGTTTTTTTTGTGTGTAGTGATTCACCCCCCCCTCTCAATACCGGTTAGGACCTTAGTAGTTCATCATTATTCATCAATTGGTATTAGAGCACATCCAGGTCCTTGGTGATATAAGCTTAACCGCTTGAGGCCAAAGATCATGTTTTAATGATGAAGAGGGAAGGTCCTAAATTCAATAGGGAAAACTTTAAAATATGGAAGGATAGGTTGAAGATATATATCAAGAGTTTGTATGCACAACACTGGAACTATGTTGAGAATGCCTACGTAATCCCCTCTGGCACTCTAACCGATGATAAAAAAAAGAGAGATACAAGAAAATGGGCAAGTCATGGAAGCCCTTATTAGCAGTGTGTCCGATGTAGAGTTCATTGATGTACAAGATAAGAACAATTCGAAAGAAGTATGGGACAAACTGGAATCCATTTATGGCGGTGATGAACATGTCAAGAAGGCTAAGGAAGAAAGCCTTAAAGGAAATTTTGAAGATATGGGGATGGTTGAAGGAGAGACCATTCAGAAGTATGACATAAGAATCAAGATAGTGGTTGGAGAGATCATGAGCACTGGTGGAACAATTGATGATGCCACTATTGTCAGTAAAGTTCTAAGATCATTTTTACTAGTCTATGAAATCAGGGTTGCCACTATTCAGGAGCTAAGGTCTATCGATAAAACCAAGGTATCTTTAGACTCTATTATTGCAAAGTTGATTGCATATGAATTGAATGGCTATGATGGCAGTGTTCACAGGACCGATTCAGCCTTTAAAGTGTCTGCTTCCTCTGCACCGACTAGGAATGGAAAAGAGGTCAGTACCAGTTATGAATCCAAGCCAAGCAGAGATATGGATGATGAGGAGATTCTGATGGAGTTTGAAGCTCTTCTTGCCAAGAGACTTCCAAAAGGCACCAGAAAATATAGAGGTAAGCTTCCTCTGAAGTGTTTTTCTAGCAATAAGATAGGACATATAGCTGTTAACTGTCCTAACAATGAAAATAAGGATAAATCAGAGAGGTTTAGGAAGTATAAAGGAGTAGGTAGGAGAAATTGTCTTGTTGCAGTGGATGGAGGTGTTACCGATGAGGAATCTAAGGATGAAGAGAATGAGGACATAGTGTTTGTGGATGTCAAAGAATATTTGTTTGACCAGAAAGCCCTTGTCTCACATATTTACAACTCTAACAAGTGGATCATTGATAGCGGGTGTTCTCACCACTTGACCAGTGACCGGAGAAAGTTTTTGTCTCTTAAAGAATATAATGGTGGTGTTGTCCGGTTTGGCAAAGATGCACCTTGCATGGTGAAAGGAAAATGATCCATCTCACTATATGGAAAGAGAAGTGCGGATGATGTCTACTAGGTGGAAGGCCTTAGGTATAATCTTTTTAGTGTTTCTCAACTGAATGACAAAGGACTTATACTGGAATTCAAAGGTGGAATCTATAGAATAATTGGAAAAAGTGGTGAAATTATTGCCACTGGTAAGAAGACTAGAGGAAACCTGTTTCAACTAAATGCCAAGATTAGTCAGTGCCTGATGGTGAAATTTGATGACAGTTGGATATGGAATAGGAGACTTTGTCATATAAATTTTGACAATATTGTAAAGGCTAGTAAGATCAAGGAAGTAAGAGGATTGCCTTTGTTGAACAAACTAGAAAATGCCTTGTGCAGAGAATTCCAACTTGGGAAGATGTCTTCCTCAACATTCAAAGGTAAGTCATTTTCCGTGGAGAACTTACTTCACCTAGTGCACACCGATCTGTGTGGTCTTATGAAAACTAGAAGCATCCAGGAAGATTGGTACTTCATGATTCTTACTGATGATTGCTCAAGAATGATGTAGGTCATATTCTTGAAAGACAAATATGAGGCATTTGGAAATTTCAAAGCCATTAGAGTATTGGTGGAGAAGGAGAGCGGTAGAAGGATAAAATTTCCAAGGACTGATCAGGGAGTTCAATTCACTTCTGATGAATTTAATAAGTAGAGAAAGGAGAACGAGATTAAGAGGCAATTGTCTGCCCCAAGGACACCACAACAGAATGACATAGTAGAAAGAAACAACAGGACTATGGTTGAAGCGGCCAAAACTATGTTGATCCAAGGAAATGTTGCTCACACATTTTGGAGAGAAGCAGTGAGCACTTCAGTCTATACCATGAATCGGGTACTCATTAAGAAAGGTAAAGACAAAACCCCCTATGAGTATTGGAATGGGTGAACTCCCAATGTGAGTTATTTCAAAGTGTTTGGGAGTAAATGCCATATCCGAAGAGGTGAGCACCTGAGTAAGTTTGATGCTAAGTGTGATGAAGGAATATTTCTGGGATATTCCACTAAAATCAAAGCTCTCAAGTGCTACAACAACAAGACTCAAAAATTGTCGAGAGTATCAATGTCAAGGTTGATGAATCCCTTGAGAAGCCTAAGGAAATTGACAATGAGCAAATGGAAGATGAACTGGGTTTAGCCTTCTGGGAACCAGTTAAGAAAGAAACAAGTGACAAACACTGGAAATACCTCAGTTTTTTAATACCAGTAGAAGCTTCAGTGGGTGAAGAAGAAGATGAAGTGGAAAAAGAAGAGGAAAAGCAAGCGGAACCTGCTAGGTCATTCCTAGGTATGTAAGGCTGCATCATGATCCGAAGTAGATCATAGGAGACAAAGATGCAGGAATACTCACAAGGAGAAAGGTGAAAGAAATTTTTTGTATGATTTCATAATTTGAGCCTAAGACCACTAGAGAGGCACTTACCAATGAAGACTGGATAAAGGCAATGGAAGAGGAGTTGGACCAGATAGAGAAGAATGCAACATAGTCCTTGGTACCCAGACTAGAACACAAGAATGTCATAGGTACCAAATGGGTCTTCAAGAATAAGCTGAATGAAGAAGGCACACTGGTAAGGAACAAGGCAAGAATTGTATACAAGGGATATGCACAAGAAGAAGTAGCAAGCTATGGAGAAACCTTTTCCCTAGTGGTTATATTGGAAGGTGTTCGAATGCTACTTGCATTTGCAGCATTTAAGGGATTTAAGGTATAATAGATGGATGTGAAGTCTGCCTTCTTGAACGGAATCTTGGAGGAAGAAGTGTATATTGAGCAACCAGATGGGTTTGCTTTCTCAGAAGATAGTGACATGGTGTGTAGATTACACAAGGCCCTAGATTGAAACAGGTACCAAGGGCATGGTACGAATAGTTGCACTTTCATCTTGTGAAGATAGGATTTTAGAGAACAAGTGAGGATAGAAACATCAACCTAAAATCTAAAGGTGGTCAGATTCTGATATGTGAAGTATTTGTAGATGATATAATCTTTGGTGGAGATGATGATATGAGTCATGCATTTGCAAATGTGATGAAAAAGGAGTTTGAGATGTCTCTGATTGGAGAGAAAGTTTTTCATTGGTCTACAGATGAAAGAGGGTATCTTCATTACCGAGTCCAAGTATATCAAAGAGGTATTGAAGACCTTTGGAATGGAGGAGAGAAAATCAGTTGGAAAATCGATGGTGACTAGCTGCAAACTAACAAAGGAGGATGATATAGCATTGGTGGATGAGGAGTATGAGTCAATGATCGGTAAGTTGCACTATATGGTGCACAATGAACCGGATATTGCTCATGTAGTGGGCATAGTGGCCCGTTTTTAGAAGACTCCAAGAGAATAATACTTGGTAGCAGTAAAGAGGATTCTTAGATACCTGAAAGGGATAGTTGATTATGGATTGTGGTATCCGTACAATGGCCACTTTCATCTCAAAGTGTTTACTGATGCAGATTGGGCAGGTAATGTGGACGATTGGAAGAGCACAACTGGTGGAGCATTCTTCATTGGTGGAAGACTAGTCTTGTGGATGAGTAAGAAGTAAAGCTGTATTTCCCAGTCTACAGTTGAAGCAAAGTATGTGGCAGCATTTATGAACTGCACTCAAGCAATCTGGATGAACCATGTACTGAATGGCTTCAAAGTGATTATATCTAAACTAGTGAGTATATTTTGTGATAATACAAGTGCAATAAATATTTCCAAAAATTCGGTATTGCCTGCTAGGACCAAGCATATTGATCTTATGTATCATTTCTTGAGAGAAAAGGTTCAAAATAAAGAGGTTGTGTTAGAACATGTTTCCAGTAAGGAGCAGCTAGCAGACATATTCACTAAGCCCTTACCGAAGACTGCATTTATCTATTTGAGATGTGCATTAGGGGTTCTGCCCCTTCATCAAGTAAATTAAAGATGTGTGCTCCACATCAGTCAAGTATTATCATTTTAGATCTTACAGGATTGGTGTGTTGAAGGATGCTACTCCATAGGAGGAGCAGCATAGTGAAGCCCAGAAGCTTGTGCCTCCACTTTGGCATTGTTGTCAAAGGGGGAGAAGATATATGTTTGAAGGTCAATATGTGAATGAGAGATGAAATAAGTGGTGTGAGAAGTGATTGAGAAAAGTGCACACTGACCAGTCCAAGTGGTGGTGATGATGTTTTCAATTGAACTAGTACATGTTATTGAGAATGGTGTAGATATTGAGCAATGATACACTGAGTATTGCCATCAATACCAAAGGGGGAGATTGTTGGCATATAATGAAGTGGTGATAATGTATGTTGTCATTGATGTCAATAAGTGCTCAAGTAGGTGAACCGGTATGAACCGATATGAAGGTCAAAAGCAGTTATGGTCAACTGAGATGGAGTGGACCAGCATCGGGCTTCACTAAGCGTGACTACCGGTGGGTAGTCTATGTTCAAGTCTAGGGTTATCGGGTTGGCTTGTGCAGTGCAACCGATGATGTTTTGTGACCAGTTACTTAAGGAATAAGGATAAGGATCAAGATTACACGTCAGTTGTGTGCATGTGAATATTGAATGCATTGAATGCCTACCTCCAGAATGAGCATTTTTCTTAGCAATGTGTGAAGAGCGCATGATGGGTTATTGATTTTCAGGTGCGGTGAAGATTAGATGATGCAGAATGCCTTAAGATCTATTTTAGATCATTTCATTCTATGTAATATGTTTGGATGGTCAAGATTGGACTGCTTGTAAGTGTAAACCTAGAATATTTAGGGTTTAGGGTTTATGCTACCGACCTAGTTGTTGTCTATAAGGTCGATGAATTTTGTTATTGCAGTGGTTGGCAAAACTTGTATTTGTGTCCACGTGTTGGAAAATCTATACTTGCCCAACCAGAGTGAGGAATTTGTAGAGTGTGATTGTAGAAGAGAGGAACTAAAAAGGATCTTCCTTAGCAAAAAGTGTTTCTATCAGATCAGTGTTTTACCTATTGTCTTCCAACCATTTCAACAGAAGGTAAATCCCTTTACCGGGTAGCTTTAACCAACTTTGTTGTAAATCCTACAACCAAGTGGCTCAAGGTTATTAAGTTATTTAAATCCTCTAGCGAGGTAACTCCTAATAGGGTTTCAACCTTTAATAGGGTATATAGTCATCCCTTAACCGAGTGATCCCTAACAGGATTGGTTCCTAACAAGACCTTTATTGTAAAGCCTTCAACCCTACTAGGCTCCTAACGGAGTGAACTTCAAAAGAGTTCACAAAGGGCTTGTGGGTATTCATTCCCACCATGGTTTTTCCCATTTGGATTTTCACGTGAAAAATTTGTGTGTTATGGGTTGTGAGATTTTCATGTGATGATTGTGTCATTTTGATTAAGTTAGATATGCATGTATTGTTAAATGGTTGTGGTATTATTGGTACAACTCATGCATGATTATATCAGTGAAGTAGTTATCAAGGTTTTATATCTATTGAATGTTGTCTGAAGTATTTTTGTTTAACCGATATAGCTATGGTCAAGTTTAGTGGTGAAGACAACCGGTCAGTTGTGTTTTGATATGACAAAGTGTTGTAGTAGTTTTTTTTGTGTACTGATTCACCCCCCCTCTCAGTACTGGTTAGGACTTTAGTAGTTCATCATTATTCATCAGTTATGTAGTATGGTTTCTTTGCATTTATTATCTATTTAATTGTTAATTTATATTGTTTACTAGTATCTGTTCCTACTAGTATCTGTATGTGCTTTACTGAAACTTGATTTTTTTAAAGCTTATTAAGTGGATTAAAAGTTATAATCTTTTACCAACTGATTCACCCCCCCACCCTCTCATTTGTTCATCGGTTATTCTAACAATTGGTATCAGAGCTTTGGTCCTCTTTTGCAAAAGCTTAACCACTTGAGGTAGATCCTATGGCAACTAACACTTCTAATCCACCGGGAGCTATTCAGAAGAGAAATCCCTAAGCCTAATGCAACAAGTTATGGGATATGGAAAATTTGAATGGAGACTCATCTTAGATGTCTTGGCAAGGATATTTGGGAGATCACTGAGAAAGGATATACACCTTATGATCCGGCATCTGGGAATCCTTCTCCTGCAGACTTGGATAAGAATATTGAAAATGATTGCAGAGCTAGAGAAGCCCTCTTATGTGCACTTGTTGATCAGAAGATCATGGGATTAACTGATAAATCATCGGCTAAGGTCATGCAAGATAAATTGCAAACTCTGAAGGAAGGTGATCCTATCATCAAAATTGCTAAACTTGATGGTTACCAGGTAAGATATGAAAACTTGAAGATGGAAGATAATGAAAGAATTGCAGTGTTTATCGAAAGAGTAAATGAGATTGTTATGTGAATTCATTGTTGTCGAGGTTTTCTGAGTGAAGATGAAATAGTTTCCAAACTCTTGAGAGCCCTTCCACTAGCTTACAAGATGAAGGCAACTGCAATTAATTAGTTGAGAACAATGGCTAACTCTTCAGTTAATAGAGACATTCTGATTGGGAAATTATCTGCTTCCAAGCTTGAAGAATTTGGATCCTTTGGAGCTGTAAAGTCTTAACCTATTTTTCATGCATCATCATCATCATCTACTGGCTAAAGTGATTGGAAAGTTTTATATGCAAAATAATTTGAATACATGAGGAAAGAAGATGAAGAATTTGAGCAACTTGAAGCCCTATTTGCTAGAAGAGTACATAAAGGTCCGACGGATAGTAAGTATTAAGGAAAAGAACCTTTTAAATGTTTTTCATGTAATAAGATTGGTCATTTTGCATATAGATGTCTTGAAAGGAATACAAGGTGTGAGGAAAGAGTTAAGAAATCATTTAAGCCTAACTAGAACAAATATAGATTCAAGAAAATTAAACAATATTACATAGTAGATGAGGAAGGAGTAAATGATGACATTGGAGATGAACCAATAGAAGACTCTGGTACTGGATCTAGCAATGGAAAGGAATGGGTGTTCTATGCTTTAAAGGAAGATGAACCGGAACTGCCTATAAAAAATGAAGAAAAGGCCCTGGAAAAAAAAGTTGAAGATAAGGATGAATGGGTAATTGATAGTGTATGCTCACATCATATGACTGGAGATAAAGGAAAAATTTTGTCCCTACAAGAATACAGGGGTAGTCAAGTCATATTTGGAGATGACAAAGCATGTATGATAAGAGGTAGAGGTATTAATTCTCTAGATGGTAAGCATAATACTGATAGTGTCTATTATGTAGAAGTTTTGAAGCATAATCTTTTGAGTGTTGGTCAATTGGTGGACAAGGGTTTCCAACTTCAATTTAAAGAGAAAATGCCAAATTATTAACAAGACTTGTTTGAAGATTGCAACCGGTATTCAGATTGGAGGTAATATCTTTCAACTGAACACTGATAATAAGACATGTTTGATATCTCATATTGATGAGAGTTGGTTATGGCACAAGAGGTTGTGTCATGTTAATTTTGATTGTATTGTTAAGATTAGTTCAACTAAGATAGCTAGATATATACCTAAGATTATGAAGCCTCATACTCTGGTATGTAAGGAATGTCAATTGGGAAAGCATGTTAGAAGTTCTTTTAAGAGAATACATGGTAAATATAATGATGTACTTGATTTGATTCACACTTACTTATGTGGTCCAGCAAGGACTAGAAGCTTTCAAGGTGATAGGTATTTCATGTTCATTATTGATCACTATTCTAGGATGATGTGGGTGACTTTTCTAAGGGAGAAGTCTGAAGCTTTTGAGAAATTCAATATCTTTATAGAAAAGGTTGAAACGGAAACTGGATTGAAAATCAAATGTCTAAGATTAGATCATGGCAGTGAGTTCACTTCTCATGTATTTAACAGTTATTGTGAAACAAATCGAATCAAGAGATAGTTATCTGCACCTCAGACTCCTCAGCAGAATGGAATAGTGGAAAGAAAGAACAAAACCATTTTTGATGCAGCAAGATCTATGATGATGGAAGCCGAATTGTCTCATATCTACTGGAGAGAAGCAATGAGTACAACAGTGTACACATTCAACAAAGTTCACATCAAAGGTGAAACCGGTAAGACCCCTTATGAATTATGGTTTGGACATACACCTACTGTTAAATATTTCAGACTTTTTGGATGTAAATGCTCTATCAAAATTGATGATTCAATTGGAAAGTTTGATCCTAGATGTGATGAAGGGATATTTCTTGGTTATTCAATTCAAAGAAAAGCATATAGATGTTATAACAAAAGATTGCAGAAAATTGTTGAAAGTGCTAATGTGAAAGTGGATGAGCAGTACAAAAATCATTCTATATCATATGACAAAGAACTGGTAGTGGAAATGATCATAACTAAACCGAAAATGCCTCAACCGGTATAGGAAACTAAGACAGTTACACTGACACAATCATAAAATTCAACTGTGACTGATGATTAGAGTAGTGAACTTGAAGTTCAGAAGACACCAAGGTATGTAAGATTAAATCATTCTGAAGATAAAATTATTGGAGATAGGAACAAGGGAGTTATGACAAGAAGAAAACTAGAAAATGAAGAGGTATGTCTTATTTCTCAAGTTGAACTAGCAACTGTTATTGAAGCTTGTAAGGATAAACATTAGTTAAAGGCTATGGAAGATGAATTAGATCAGATAGAGAAAAATGAGACTTCGTCTTTAGTTCCTTGGCCTAAAGATAAGAATGTTATTGGAACTAAATAGGTTTTGAGGAATAAACTGAATGAGGATGGTCAAGTTGTAAGAAACAAGGCTAGATTGGTTTGTAAAGGATATTCTTAAATGGAAGGAATTGATTATGGTGAGATATTTGCAATTATAGCTAGAATTGAAGTTGTTAGACTATTTCTTGCCTATGCAGCTTATAAGAACTATAAGGTTTATCAAATGGATGTTAAATGTGTGTTTTTTAATGGTGAACTTCAAGAAGAAGTATTCATTGAGCAACCTGATGGATTTTGACTCACAGGTGATAAAGATATGGTTTGTAGATTGAAGAAAGTTTTAAATGGATTGAAACAGGCTCCTAGAGCTTGGTATGGAAGGTTGGATATATGTATTTTGAAGCTTGGTTTTACTGAAGGCAGTGCTAATAGTAATTTATATTATAAGATCACTAATAATGATATTCTGATTATTGAAGTATTTGTTGATGATGATCATTTTTGGAGGAGAAGATAAATTTTGCATGGAATTTGATAACAATATGAAGAATGAATTTGAAATGTCCATGATTGGTGAGATGAGATTTTTCTTAGGTTTGCAAATTACTCAAACTGACAAAGGCATTTTTATCTATCAAACTAAGTATTTGAGGGAATTGTTGAAGAAGTTTGGTATGGATAATTCCAAACTGGTATGTACTCCTATGGTGACAAGTGATAAATTATCTATCAAGGATACTTCTACATAGGTAAATATGACAAGGTATAAGCCAATGCTTGGTGGTATGTTATATGTAACTCAGACTAGACCAAATATTATGAATGCAATAAGTATTGTTTCAAGATATCAAAGTAATCCTAAAGAAAATCATGAATGTGCAGTAAAGAGGATATTCTGGTATTTGCAAGGAACAACAGAATATGGTTTGTGGTATTCTAAAAATGATGATTTCCCTTTATGTGATAAACTGACTTAGATTGGGCAGGAAATACTGATGACAGGAAGAGCACTTCTAGTGGAGCTTTCTTTCTTGGAAAGAACCCAGTTTCATGGATCAACAAAAAAAAGTCATGCATTTATTTATCTACTAC